>NC_133319.1:15502709-15626601 GCF_012295235.1 Primulina huaijiensis
ATGGAGGGTTGTTCAGTGCACTCTACCAGGAGCACCTATCTGCATGCTCGGACATCACAATGTCCCCTACCAATGAAACATGGTACTCACATCGCAGATACTAGTCTCAAACTCGAGCGGCCTATATCCTTCTTAGCGGCGGCTGAATCGACTAGGAATTGTTTAGAATATACAGTATTGCAAATATGAGTTTCATGATACTCATCAGATGAGCATCTCATATTCTTTCTACTATTTGTATATTCAAGGGCTTTATCTATGCAACTAGTATGGGTATACAGATAAAGATGTACCAAAATAATAATTTCAAATATTATTAAAATAAAGATTGTTTATACATAGAGTTTCATTGTGAACAATCGGCCAACACTTGGCTCGACGGGCACCTACTCTAACAATCTCCCACTTGCACTAGAGCCAACTAGCCAAATGCTTCAAACACATTGATTCGCGATGCTTCTCGAATAATGGTCCATGTAAAGGCTTAGTTAGTGGATCAGCAACATTATCTGCGGAGCCGACTTTGTCAATCGACACTTCTTTTCTCTCCACAATCTCTCGAAGGATGTGGTACTTTCTCAATACATGTTTGGACTTCTGATGAGACCTTGGCTCCTTTGCTTGAGCTATAGCTCCCGTGTTGTCACACAACACCGGGACTGGAGCAACTCCATTAGGAATGACGCCCAACTCTTGGACGAAATTCCTTATCCAAACAGCCTCCTCTGCTGCATCTGATGCAGCAATGTATTCGGCCTCTGTGCTGGAATCCGCAGTACTGTCTTGCTTTAAACTCTTCCAAGTGACAGCAGCACCATTGAGCATGAATAGAAAACCAAAGGTTGATTTCGAGTCATCGATATCGTTTTGGAAGCTAGAGTCAGTATAGCCTTCAAATTTCAGTTCTCCACCCCATAGACCAAGAACAACTTATTGGTCCTTCTCAAATACTTGAGGATGTCTTTCACAACTTTCCAGTGTGGAAGACCAGGGTTCGATTGATATCTACTCACTACACTTAGTGCAAAAGCCACGTCAGGATGTGTAGATATCATCCCATACATGATGATACCAATCGCAGATGCATAAGGAATGCTTGTCATCGCCGCTATCTCTGCATCAGTCTTGGGAGACATAGACTTGGATAGGGACACGCCATGACACATTGGTAGATGTCCTCTCTTGGACTCATCCATCGAGAACCGCTTCACGATGGTATCAATGTATGTGGACTGGGTGAGACCAAGCAATCTTCTTGATCTATCTCTATAGATCTGTATTCCTAATACAAAAGATGCTTCACCCAAGTCCTGCATCGAGAACTTACTTGCTAACCATATCTTAGTTGATTGCAACATTCCTACATCATTCCCAATGAGTAGAATGTCATCAACATAAAGCACAAGGAATGTCACAGCACTCCCACTGACCTTCTTGTATACACATGGTTCCTCAGGATTCTTAGTAAAACCAAACTCTTTGATTGTACTATCGAATCTGAGGTTCCAACTCCTAGATGCTTGCTTTAGACCATAAATAGATCTCTGAAGTTTGCATACCATATGCTCACTTCCGATAGATGTAAACCCTTCGGGTTGAGACATGTAAATCTCTTCCTTAATATCCCCATTAAGAAAGGCTGTCTTAACATCCATCTGCCATATCTCATAGTCATACCATGCAGCTATGGCTAGCAATATCCTTATGGACTTGAACATTGCAACTGGAGAAAAGGTTTCCTCATAGTCAACACCTTGTCTTTGAGTATACCCTTTTGCTACCAGTCGCGCCTTGAAGGTCAATACCTTCCCATCCGCCCCAAGTTTCCTCTTGTAAATCCATTTACACCCTATGGGAACAGTTCCCTCAGGTGGATCTACAAGATTCCACACTTGGTTCGAATGCATGGAATTCATCTCAGATTCCATTGCTTCAAGCCACTTGGATGAATCGGCATCAGATAACGCTTCCTTGAAGGTCCTTGGATCACATCCAAGGTTAGGCTCATCATGGCCCTCTTCAAGAAGCAGACCATACCTCATAGGTGGTCTCGAGACTCTCTCGGATCTTCTAGGAGCTTGTATCTCCTCTCTTGGCTCTTCGAGTGTGGGTTCTATAATTGTGGGTGTCTCTCGAACCTCTTCGAGTTCTATCATCTCGCCTTTTCTATCCAATAGAAATTCCTTTTCCAAAAAGGTTGCATTTCTAGAAACAAACACCTTTGTTTCTTGGGGATGATAGAAATAATATCCAACCGAATTCCTTGGATATCCCACAAAGTAACATAAAATGGATCGACTATCCAATTTATCTCCCACTGTCTGCTTCACATAAGCAGGGCATCCCCATATTCTAAGATAAGAATATTTAGGAGGCTTACCCATCTATATCTCATATGATGTCTGCCTTTGAATGGACATTTAGTGGAATATCTTTAAATTTAAGTTATAGAGATCGTTTTCAAGTTCATCAGTACCAATCAAACATTCATTCTTATAAATGTTGCAAACACCTTTGCTAAATAAACAAGAATATCCATCTTTATCAGCATAGAAATGGAAACAATATTTTTCATCAAATCAAGTACAAAAAAAACATCTTTTAAAATTAACTTAAAATCTTTGTTCAACAATAAGTAAACATCTCCAACAGCCTTGACAGCAACTCTTGCCCCATTTCCCATCCTCAAGAAAGTCTCACCTTCCCTTAGTCTCCTACTACTTCTTCCCATCACCTGCAAATCATTACAGAGATGTGAGCCACAGTCGGTATCCAATACCCAAGAAGTAGAGTTAATTGAGATGTTTACTTCAATATAGAACATACCATTTCCAGAACCTTTCTGAGCAAGATATTCTTTGGAATTACGCCTCCAATGTCCAGGCTTCTTGCAGTGATGACAAACATCATTATTCTTGTCAGCCTTAACTGGTGTGGCTGCCTCGAAGGGATTCGGAGGCTGCCTCATCAAGGGCACGTTCTTCTTGGGATGTTGGAAAGAACGCTTCTTTCCCTTCCCATGTGGATCAATCTTTGTACCAGATGAAGAATCCACATAAAGAACCAACTTTTCTTTCTTGATGGTGGATTCAAACGTAACAAGCATATTCACCAACTCCTCAAGGGTCGGCTCTAGCTTGTTCATGTTGAAATTCACCACAAAAGGATCAAATGAGCTAGGCAGTGACAAGAGCAACACGACAGTTGTCAACTCCGAGGCAACATCAGATCCATGCCAACGAGCTTGTCCACGAGCCCAATCATTTTTAGGCCATGCTCATGGACCGAAGCCCCATCTCGCATACGTAAAATGATCAGCTCCTTGACGGTAGCATGCCTAAGAGGCCGTGTTTGCTCACCAAAGAGCTCCTTGAGATGCAAATGAATGTCAGCAGCACTCTTTGCATCCTCAAAACGCCTCTGCAGCTCATCATTTAAAGAAGCCTGCATATAACACTTAGCTCGCAAGTCATGGTCACACCAATCCTTGTAAGTCTGCAATTCCTCTGGAGTGCAGTCAGTCGGAGCCTCAACAGGGGGCGACTCAGTAAGTGTATATGCTATCCTTTCCGAATTCAAGACGATTTTTAGGTTTTTTAGCCAAGTGAGGTAATTAGGTCCAGTTAATATGTGTTTGTCGAGTATTGCAGATAGCGGATTGCGAACCGAAGACATTGTCAAAATTTGTACTGAAAAGTAAAACAGATAAATGTTGATGACTATTTTAAAATATTTAGTAAGATATAAAGTATGGACTTTTACTTTATAAATGTTTACTCCCACTGTTTTGACATCTTTCACTACCCTCTAGTGAAAACGGAAAACTTCTTTCCTCAGTAGGTACGCAAGGTCTAATTAGCGAATTATGATCCCGAATAATATCAGCCAATCATAATTCCTAAAAGGTAGTTTCCAATTGATCTCCATGCAACCCTCTACGTAAACTTTTGTCTCACGTTTGATTAGGACCCAATAATATGACGTCGTTCATCTTTACGTGTCAAGCCTTACCCATCGATGTTGAACCTTAATGGATGGTCGCCATGAGTTCCCTCAATAATATGAGCCGAAATCATGGGAGTTCCACGTAGTTCACATCACCATGTGAATAGATGTCACAGCTTTCCGGCACCTAGGTCCCCCCAATAATATGAGCCAAGCCCCGAGCACGGGTAGCGTTCATCATGCACCTATTGTCGATGGAATACATGGAAATTATAAACAACTTTATAATTCCCCTTTTCGGACTTGATATTAATTTTGATTCTTATTCAAAATGGGGGTTTTTTAATTTTGAAAGGTCTCATCATTAATTTTATTTAAAAGCTCGCCATGTTTGATCGTATGTTTGCCGGATTCATGCAACTTTGTTATTATCATAATAATAACGCACATACTCATTATTTATAACATATCATGCATATATTATAAACAGTAAACAAAACAAGGATGATCAATCGCCCCAAAACTAATGGCCCGTGTGAGCTAAACACGGGCCTAGGTCCAATCCTAGGGAAATGCATGGGATGCAAATGCAACTATTACATTAGCTTCCAATATTTACATGTCTTCGATCTTCATAATCATCAAGGCCACCATCTTCCAATCTTTATCTTCCACTATACTAATATTTACAATTAAATATCCATGGCAAATAGGGATACATCTCATGAGGTGGGAACGGGCCATAAACCAAGTCCACTTGAAATTTGATAATTATTACAATCATTCAACACAAAATATCCTAGCATACACCTAGCAAATTGGGCTTGGGCTTTTGATCATCTTTCATGCATAATATCACATATCATACACCATCAATTAATTATCACAATAATTAATTGATCCAATATCATATATATTGATCCAATCACTAACCTCCACGATTATAAACTAAATTAATTAACAAAGTATACAAACACCTTTGTCTACTTTCTAATTAATTTATTTATAACCGAATTTCTTGTAAATCACCATTTACTATAAATAATTAAAGTCCAACTTCAATTATTTATTTCATGAGAAAATATTTGCAACTTTTGTAAATTTAAACTTAAGGGCCCAAAAAATCATTTTTCACCAAAAACATTTTGGCCCATTTAAATTTCACAAATATGTTAGCCATCTAATGACACAACATCATCAAGGCCCATGATACTTTGATAATCCAAAACACTTTTGGAAACCCTAGTGGTCATCGTCGCCGCCAGAGCTTCGTCGCCAGATTCCAGCCAACCAAAATTTTTTTTATTTTTTTTATTTTCGAAGGGGGGCTGTTCGGGCAGCCCAAGCCCCCTTGGGCTGCCCTTGCTGCCCGTTTCAGGCAGCCCCTCGGGCAGCCCAAGATGCCCGAAATGATCCTCCCCAATACGGCCTTGAATTCGTTGCAACAAATCATCTCATGCGGTTAGAAATCGACCTCAATATAATATTATGTATTTGTTACACCAAAAAATTGTAACAATAGCTCTGATACCACTTGAAAGGGGATCGATTATGTAAAGGCCCGTATTTCATATTTGTATTTTTTGCGGAATTATTAAAAATTTTCTAATAAATAATTAACTTGCCACAATTATAAAATAAACATGTAATTAAAGTTTAACTTTAAAATAACAGCGGAAGTAAATATTGTTTTCAAACAACAATTTTAAAAATAATCCAACGTATTAAAAACTGAGTTTAACATAAAAAGTGCATAAACTAAAACATGAGGTCCTCGGGTTTACTACTGTAGCCCCAAGATTGCTCACTGGTCCCCGCCCGCGGTCTCGGCCTCATCAATACCTACAACAATCAAGTCTAGTGAGTCTAAAGACTCAACATATATATATCGTGAATAACAAATAAATATATCGTAAAATCGCATGCAACTTAAAAATAAAGTATCGTAAGGCGTACGGTGAAAATCGTATCATGAATAATTATAACTACGTGCATATCTGAAAATCATACGTAAAAGTTTTGCTCAATAGAGCTCTGTCATAGCATATCATAATTTTCTGGTAGAGATAATGTTTCTAAGCTAGTGGCCCATAACATAACGTGAGCGCCTGATCAGACTAAACCACAGTATACTGGGCGGTAGAGATCAATCACAGCCCTTGGACTGGATGTCCGTACCCATGCATAAAAGGAAACCGGTCGTAAGTCACCGGGTGGAGAGGTCCTCGGTTGCACACACCGACTTCCAAACCCATAAACATAAGGTGGCCACAAGACATATAACATATATCTCAAAAATCAACATTTTATATTTTTATGCACGTAATATAATTATAACCTTATTTTTACCGGATGAGTTAGATCGCTCCCAGGCTTATTGCAAATTAATTCTAATATGTGATACATGCAAATAATATTATCTTGACCTAAACTTGACAATTTAGCCAAAAACTTAACAATAGAACCAACAATGAGACTATTAGGACCAACCACTTGATTTTCAATCATGGTATCGTACCAACCCGATCCAACATTAAACCGACGTTTAACAATGATTAAAAATACCCCAAACATACTGAAAAATATGCATAAGAACTGTAAAACACGAAAATAGGTGAAAAGAATCCAAAAACATAAAACACTTTTTCAAGAGTCATTTTGGCACCTTTCACCGTAAATTCTCGTATGACCTCTAAACTCAACCAAATCACAAACGGCCAAAAACATGACTTTTCTAACTCATTGAGGTACTGTCCAGTTCAAGGCCATGGGCTAAAAGCCAACCAAGAACTCAGAAAAACCTCCTGAACCGAAATGAAAGTTGCTGTCAAAATACAGCAGTAGCATTTTATGTGTTTGTGGAGTAAACTCTGAAAATAATGACCATGCGCTTGAACCATCGACCAAAGACTCTTACCAACATCCTAAGGCATGGCTTGGACCATGGATAAGGGCTAAAATCCAACCACAAACCAATCAAACACCTAGGACAATGAAACCTGACAACCGAGAATTTAAATTCTGTGCAGTGGTGTATCTTGAATTGTTTTGTTGTCTTGTATCGTTCCAATGGCCATTTGATTGATCATGGCTCGACCTAGACATGTTGGAGTGTTGTATGAACCGTGGTTATGAGCTACAAGCCAACCACAATCCATCTAACCACCCAACAACCGAAACTTACTCACCCAAAAATTTAGAATGTTGAAACTGTGGGACATATGCTATGTTGCTGTAAAAATCTGATGGGCCATGAACCAAGCATGGAAAGACTGACTTGGTCACGTCCTAAACATGATAAGGGAGAGTTCTAACCATGGCTACAGCCCCTAGGACAGCCAAGATTCGAACACCACCCTAAACACCCACATGACAGAATCTTGAATACAATTCTGTAGTTTATGGAAAATAGTTGCTGTCATGCCTTGTTCGAATTGTATGGACTCAAACCAATGAACCAATAACACCCTAACATACTCTAAATCATGTCTAGAAGCAGCCTTGAGTGCCTGAAATCGAACAACTACCTGTAATCCACAAAAGCAACCAAACCGTGAAGTTGAACCAAAAGAGCATAGATTTTTACTTTAGAACTTGCTGTCAATTTCGATATATTGCTTGAATCATGGTTATATAATGGTTTAAAAATATCTATAGGACTTGATTGAAGAGAAAAGAAACAATATATACATGCCTGAAAATTTTTTTGAAGAAAACAAATCAATACGACGAATACGAGCGGCGGAACGGAGTTTGTTTCTTTCTTACTTTTCTTTGCTGCTATTCTCGATCCTAAGCTGCTGCTATTCTGATGTATTTCAAAGGTGAGGGTGTGTGATTGCTAGACAATGAAGATGAGTGTTATATGAGGTGTTAAAGGTGCCATAATATGCATTAAGTTGGAGGTTACAAGTCAAGAAGTTGAATGAGATTTGAATTGTTTTCCCTTCTTAGCTGCCGTTGCTTTTGTTCTTATTCTTGCTGTGATTCACGTTATTTGATATCATAAAGGGGTTGAGGAGCTTCAAGGAGAATATTGGTGCATGTATTACCCATTATTATGGAGTTTAAAAGTGGGAAATGAATACACAATAAAAACCATTTAGTGGTAAACTTGAATGGGTTTGAATTTGCTTCCCTTCCTCTTGTTGCCGTTGGTTTTCTTCTTATTATTCCTACTGTGAGTGCACGTTAAGCTGCTTTAAGACAATGGTTTGAGGAAGATTTATTTGAATTATAGTATTTGAATATACTAATAACTAGTGAATTAAAGGTAGAGAATTATATTTACTTTAAAGACTAAAGAGGTGATTTGAATAAAATTTACTACACCTAAGAAATGTTTTGACCGAAAGTTATTCATTTGTATGATAAATGATTATTCAAACCTTGCATTTTAATTGATTAAGATTTTAAATATCCATTATACATTTTAGGGAATTTACACATTAATTTAGAATAACTCTTGCATAACATTGCATGGTTTAAAATTTTAAGTATTTAAATGCTATGTATACTTTCTTGAATATATTATACCTAAATTAATTCATCCTTATTTGTTTACATAGTTTAATTTAAACTTTAAGTAAATATTAACCTAAATAACTTATTTAACAACTTAGTTCTAATTAATTTTAATAAATCCTAAAACATTCTTTTTCTTTAAATTAAATTATTCTTTGACTTAAATTAAATTTAAGAATTTTTTTCTTAGTATTAATCTTATTTCTAATTTCCAACTCTGGTCCGCCTCGCGTATTTATCCTGGAAAGATAAAACTAAACATCTACTTTTAAAATAAATAACCATGACTTAACAATTATAAAATGAATTAAACGCTTCTTATATTTAAAAAAATTCATATTTAATTTAAATAATGGCAATTATGCATGGCTTATACGTAATCTGATTTTCGGGTTCTACAGGTTACGGTGCCCGAATGCGCAACGAAAGTTTCAAAATTCGATTTTTACAAGGAAAAATTCGAGCACCTCAACAATGATGTGTAGCAAATACAAAAACACAAAATATGACATTTATAGTGTGTTTAGAAAATATATCTATCAATCTCTTGAGATTGATGATGGCTCCAACTTAGTTGATAAACAACTAAGCTCTTCAAGGATGACAATCTACAAGCCTCCTTTTGAACACTCATTGTTAAAAAATCAAGTCCACCACCAACAAGCTAGAACCACTCTAATTTTGCACTAGAAAAATTAGAGCATTTTTCTTTGAGAAGTGTATATTTCCTCAACAATTGAAGGAGCAAAAATGAAGAGAATATTGATGCCAAATTTCGGCCATGAGGGTTGTGGAGACAAGGGAGGAAGACTTTTCTTGGTTGTGGGAAAATTTAAAGCAAAAAGTTGCATGCCAAGCCTTGGTTATACAAAAAGTTGTCTCCCAACCTTTCACCTCCCATGCATGCAAAATCTATTTGGTTTTTAACAATTAAAAACCCATAGACTTAATTTAAATATCTCAAATAAATTTGATACTAATTAAACATTACTTGAATTTACTCAAGTCAATAGTTGAATAATTATTTTACTATTGGGCTCACAAGACCCAATATGATTTAATTAATTCAACATTTGAATTAATTTAATTATTTGAACTCTATTAGGCCCACTAGTGTTTAATTAATTCAACACTTGAATTAATTTAATTTAGTCCATAATAATGTTTATGAAAATCACAATTTTCAAATACATTATTTATTTGACCAACTTTAATTTAGGAACACTTTCATAAATTAAAAGTTACATTTCCCTCATAGAAGTCATACTTCTATTTTACTTACGCTTATAAACTCCTTTATAAGCCGTTCAACACATTGAACTATTTTACTTCTCAACGGGATCTAGAAAGCTAGTACTTGTGTGGCTCTCAATGGTTCATTGATACAACTAGCCGTGGGTTCACATCTCCATGTGATTCGGACTAAACATGTCCTTATACGAGCATACCCCGATTGCTCCATTCTTAATTATCAACTCCTTGATAATAAGCTTAANCAATGAATCGATACTATGTGTCATGTCGTAGTTGCATCGATGGTGTAATCTATGAAACCCCTTTCATAATTACCACCATACTCTGATCAGAGATTTCAAACTACATATACATGAAAAACACATAGGATATCCATACCCGTAGGTAAGCGGTGAATCCCCGACTACAATGCATCGACTCCTATATGTTTCGACAGAACACCCAACCTTGCCACCTGATGACCCCATGAGAGTCGGTAAACAAGTCAAAGTGTAATTCTAGCACATAGAGTCTCAATGTTGTCCCGGGTCATAAGGACTAATGGTGTACAACCATAAACTAGGACTTTTCCACTCGATAAGTGAGAACCACTTGGAAAGTCCTTTAATGGAGGGTTGTTCAGTGCACTCTACCAGGAGCACCTATCTGCATGCTCGGACATCACAATGTCCCCTACCAATGAAACATGGTACTCACATCGCAGATACTAGTCTCAAGCTCGAGCGGCCTATATCCTTCTTAGCGGCGGATGAATCGACTAGGAACTGCTTAGAATATACAATATTGCAAATATGAGTTTCATGATACTCATCATATGAGCATCTCATATTCTTTCTACTATTTGTATATTCAAGGGCTTTATCTATGCAACTAGCATGGGTATACAGATAAAGATGTGCCAAAATAATAATTTCAAATATTATTAAAATAAAGATTGTTTATACATAGAGTTTCATTGTGAACAATTGGCCAACACTTGGCTCGAAGGGCATCTACTCTAACAACCCACATGCAATAAAACTCTATGTTTGTGATGCTAGGACCCTAACCACTGGACCAGCCCTTGCCCTAGCCCCTTTTTTACCCTCTTATGACCCTAAGGATCTAACCTAGCCCAGCCCTAAGCCATCTGGCCGAGCCATGAACTCTGCACGCCACAGCTGCACCAGCGCGTCTCTCCTTGAAGCTCTTGGGTGGAGTCCTAGCTTGCTAGGATTCCTCCCCAGCCCTTGGTCTCGAGTCATAGCATGGATAAGACTCCTTTCCTGACCCAAACCAAGACCCAGATGTGACCCAAGCTAGGCCATGCAACACCTATCCCTTAAATCGAGCCTTGACACCCCAAACCGTGATAGGTGGTTCCAGCTTGTTTTTATTTCTTGTGCAGCTTTTTGGGGTGTTCTAGGACCCCTTAAACTTGTGTAAAACGTGACCCCTAACACATCCTAATCATGGCAGCCCCTTAGGTACATGTAATTCGTGGCTTTTGGAACAAAATACATGTTTTAAAAACCATAAAAGATGCCTATACGAAAATCTTCAAGGTGCCACTTGTTTTAATGCAATTTTAAACATAAATACATAATATGGTGTGATGATGAGTAAAGGAAGCATAAGGCAAGCCTTTGCGTGTAAAACGCATGAATTATCGTTGACGATTTGAAGAACGACGACGAGGGACGTTGGCTTGAATACCTTGAAGAGCTTTGATGCTTTTCCCTTGATATTTTGTGTGCCGTGTATTTTAAGATGAACAAGGATCCTTGAGAATATTTGGGTGAGGGAGGCGTGAGTTAATAATGAATTGGGGCGGGGTTTTGCACTTTAAATATTAATAAAAAACACTAACAAAATTTTAGGCTCATTAGGAAAGTTAATTAGGCCCATTAAGCTCAGTGGTGCTTAATTAAAATATTTTGTTTAATAAAGTTTGTGAAATTATTAGCCGGGTTGCCAACACGTTCGTATTTTTATTGAAAATCCAACACCGATAAAAATTACGTCCCGACGTATAAAATCACCTCAAAACTTCTTATTTTCAAAAATAAGAAAAACATCAACCATATTTTAAATAATTAAAAATAACTATTTAATAAAAACATTTTCCATTTTTCAGCCCCCGGTCTCCGTTCTTCGATCACAACTCGAATATCCCTTAAAAATACATTTATTGCAACCATGAAAAAAAAATATTTTAAACATGTCAATATGCACAACATATTTAATCCATGCAATTAAAACATTTAATCAGAATACATAAGGAATTTAACAGCTTGCATGCACGTGGTATACGTGGACATTCAAATTTTCGAGATGTTACAATATGCCCCTTAAATTGAATTTCGTCCACGAAATTAGGTTATTTTTGATAATCAAAAGTTTAGACTTAATTCTAGTATCCCAAAAATTCATGCTTCCGCTGCGCTACTCTGATAAAACTTAAGTTCTAGAATGTCCTTACGTCTCATTGATCCCAATTAATTTTATCTTCTAAATCCTCGTTTGCGAATTGCAACTTAAAACGACCCATGATGATTTAGTGCTATGTTATTATAACCTTGAATTTCAACTTTTCTTAAAATTTCCAATATAAAAAGAATGGATGACCACCCTTATCGTATGTTATCTTCCTTATTTTATACCCCAACATGTTCATCATCCTATCATAATTCAACTTTAAAATCTCAAACGCATCCACTAACGCTTAGATTTTCAAGCCTAATATTGTTTCATCCTTAAAAACCCTTGATTAGAATTTCTTATAACGTTATAACCCAAGATATTTCAAGATTCTAAGTATTCTTTCGAGCCCAAATCAACAAAATTCTTACCAGTTAACCCATTCAATTCTCGCTTGTTGCTAAACTAGTCCCCAAATTCCTTAATAATTGCAAAAATCAATTCTTAATTTCCTCAAAAATTATCCATTTGGTTCTAAATTTCGAAATTCCACAATTAATCCACAAGTTCTTGGCATTCTTAATTTCCTTCTACAGGTTTCCCATAACAAAATTTCAAAAATTTTAAACTTATTCACCCGAAAATCAATTCTCATAATCAATCTTACCTTTTCATTAAAACCTAACATCCCAAATTATACATTTTCTTACTTCTAATGATCATCGCAGTTTTCGAATCAATAATCCTTATATGTATTTCTCAAAAATTAATTCGACTAGTAACAACGAATCATCAGTATTTCCTTAGAAAATCTAAATGTCCCAATAGCATACCAAATCTTCATGATCAACTTATGACCCAAAGAGTATAACATCAGTACTAAAACCCAAAAATCAATATAGTCAAATCATTTTCAAATTTTCCTAAGGCCCATTAACCAAATTCTTAAACATGTCCAATTCCACCACAAGGCCAGCATGTATGGTATTCACATAATTTCTTTTTTCATATCGTAACTCGCATAAAAATCATAATGTGTCTAATCTTTTATCATAACAAAATCATGCAACCATGCAGGATTTTAATAATCAACATCATTTATCATGCAACATATTATAATTCATGTTAGCAATTTTTAAGCATATAAAGCATATATTCTTAAAAAGCTAGTAAACAAATGACGTAAACATATTATTTGTAAGGTCCAAGAATTTAAATCACGCAACCTGAATGCATGCAATCTAGGGTTTTATTCTAAATTATGTGTTTAATTATTTTTATGCAATTTATGCATAATTCATGCATGATAGGATTTAATTCATGAAATTTTAAAAGTTCATGCATTAGGATTTTTAGATGTATTTCACGCTCGAGCGAAGATCGGAGATCAGAGAATTTTCAGGAAAATTATTTTAATTATATGATTTATTTTTATAAATTAATATGAAGTGTTTTTAAGAGTATTTTTCAAAAAGAGGATTTTATTGGGTATTTCTACTCGCAAGATTTTATTTTTATACAGTACGCAAATTTTATCGAATCGGGGACTTTTTGAGGGTTCGGCTAATATTTTCAAAATCTTTCCAACACGAAATATTTTTCGGGAATCCGTTTGGACTTAATGTGCCTACTTTTAAGCTGTTGGGCTTAAATATCTTTTTAAAATTTTAATTAAATGAATTAGGGCCCATTATTTATTAGTTTATTATATAATTAACACCTAAACACCTCTCAACCTAAACCTAATATTTTTATCAGCCGACATCCCACTTTCAGAACCTTTTTCCTCTCGTTTTCACGCTAGCACCTGCTGAGAGGCTCGGCGGTCACTTGTTCTTGCATCAAATAATCCCCCGGCGCGTTCGATCTTCGTTACCCTTGCGTGAAACATCACCAGGCATGCCATGTTTTGTTTTTCCTGCATCATTTATGCTGTAAATACGCTGTATGTGTGTGCCCTGTTCGAATAGTTTTAGATCTTGCATGTACAACGCTTGTGGCTTCAACTGAAACGATTATTGGTGCATAACCTTTCGCATCTCACGTTTTGTTCTGAATTCTTGTGCAAGGGGGGCTGCTGTTCTTCATGTTAGGGAAGGCTTTTGTCGAAGAGAACCTGGATCTAGGGGTCGGAGACGAGGGAGTGCTCGATCTAGGCAAAAACGAAGGGGACACTCGTGCAAGCTAGAGTTTCTTGAGGCCGAGCGTGAGATCTAGAGCTTCAGCTGTGCATGAAGTTGCATGGGGCCACAGATCTAATCTGGAAAGGGTCTCAAACGTGGCTTACGGCAGCTTGAGTGCAGCGGAGCGTGAGCTAGTTTAGATCGCTAGGCTAGTCGGTAGATCGAGTGCAAGCGCATGAGTTCTTGGGAGATTTCCGTGTTCTAGCGTGTATTCCCTGCTGTATGTGGTCCAAGCTGGTCCTTGGGGGTGTGGTCGAGGTCCTAGGGTGTTGAGTAGGCACTGGACTCGTCGTCTTTAGGCTAGGTTCGATGGTATTCAGGTTGGTGTTTAAGGTTCGGGAGTTCACGCAAGTGCTGGAAATTCACACAACGTGCAGGGCTAATTCGAGATGCTTAGTAGTCTGATTCGGTTGGTTTTAGAGCCTTTATGATGTAATTTAGGTGTGGTAAAAAGTTGGAGAAAGTTTGGTTAAGTTTCGAGTCGATTCGGGTTAAAACCGGGACCCCGGTACAAGTTTTAAAACGAATTGGTTAAGTTGTGAATTTGACTTGAGTTTACGTCTAGAAATGTTTATAAAAATGTTTTGGGACATTTTAAGGATTTTGGTAAGATTCGGGTCAATTTTAGAGGTCCATGGATAAAACGATAAATTTTCGGGTTTCCAAGGGCAAAATGGTCATTTTGTGCCCGGGGTGAAATTTTGGTCAAGACAGCGTCCTGAGCACAAATTCATGATATTTTAAATGTTTATGCATCATGTTTGCGATTTTTACGCAATTATGATAAATACGTTGCATGCTTGGTTTAAATGGAAACGTTACGTGTATGCATGTTTTTATTAAGTGGTGAATATGATGTTATTTCTGAAGGATGGGACTTGGTTGTGACTGACGATGTATATGTATACGATGACATGAGATATTGATCGAGCAAAGCTTGCACTGTGGATTCCTTAATAAAAATATGGTTTTGTGCTCAAAATTAATCGCAAGTGCACGATGTCAAGTAATAGTATAATGTACGTGAGTACGAGTATCGTTCTACTGAAGACTGTGTTTAACAATTATTATTTTCAGTTATTGAACATTTAGCAACGAAAATTGATTTGATTGTTCTAACACTACTATTCTTGAACAAATATGCAAATAAAAAGATTCAATAATTAAATGATGGAAAATAATATCTAAAATGGTTGATTAAAATTCAATGAGAAATGGATTTGTTGGGAATATCGGTTCACCTACCCCTCATTAATTAATTAATTCATTCTATAGTAATTATATTCTTCCGACAAAATTTTCTATTCAATTGAACACACTCTCTCGAGCTATGCCAACCTAATTCTACTCAATGAAGTAATTAAATGTCTTTAATTATTTATCAAGAGTGAATCGCATTTCGATCTATGAAATCCCCTAGTTTTCGACCCTTAGGACTATGACTATCGGCGCGTATCCAATTTCATATATCTATGGAAATTGTAGATCCACGGATTATACTACTCGTTTCTATCACAAGTTATTCTCTCGAACTCACTCGCAATATAAATACGTTGTTTAAAGTTAGCTACACTCCAACAACACGATAAAACAATAGTATAATCAAAATAAACCACAATCGAAATATAAATTAATTGTATCAAAGTTTGGGGTAGGATCCCCTTAAATCCCAACAAATATTAAAAGTTAGCTCCTAGAATTCATATTAGAAATGAAAAATACAAAATTTAAAGAATAGAACTAGACCAGAAATACTAGTCGTGACGAAAATCTGAAAGACGACGCCCGGAATTCTTCAAATCTTCAACTCCAAGCGCAAAAATGCTCTCCAAAGCTTGTGGTGGCTCTCAAAATCTATCTGACTGTCCCAATTTTCGTGCCTCTCCCCTTACCATATCATCCACCTTCAGAACATAAGGAATGGAATCGTCCAGAATTTTTTCCAAAAATAACCGGCGCTCGGGCGGTAGATTATTACCTCTCGAGCGCCACATCTTCTGTAATTCAGCTTGGACGTGCGGCCTCACGCGCTCGGGCGGTAGAATATTACTGCTCGAGCGCCAAACTTTCGGCATGTTGGTTCTTCCGGGTATTTTCTCGAGCCAGGGTGGTAGAAAATTACCGCCCGAGCGCCAAACTTTCGGGAGTTCTCCTTGGCTATTCACCTCTCACGCCCGGGCGGTAGAATATTACCGCTCGGGCGCCACCTCTTCTGCACATTATCTTCTTGGCTTGGCATTTGGCTCCGATTTTAGTTTTTCCGGTCATTTTTCCTGCAAATTCGTCACACCCAAGTGAGACATGATCACATGCAAATGTTTACTCTAAAATGAACAAAATGCGAATGAAATACACGCATGCACAATGCAAACACACACACATTAATGCAATAAAACATGTAAAAACCACACCTATCAACCCTCTCATACTAATCTTTTGCTTGCCCTCAAGCAAAATAGGTTACAGACCACAACCAAAACACGAAACAAACACAAAACGAAAGTATTAAAATAACGAACTGATGGCGAAGTAGCAAACTGACATCTCCTGCCTCAGCGGGTCTGTGAACCACATCCAATTAGTCAAATCACACCATTTATCAATACCCCTTTCAAAGCACCTTATAGCATTTTTATTTGACCAGAAAGTGTGATCGTGTGTGTGTCCTGTGGGTTTCACTAGCTTGTGCTTCAGACAGTTTTATTCGCGAATCATGCGAGTCACCAAATTGACAGTTCAACGTCAGTTTCTCTATCCTGAATTCCGTTTCTATTTGTGACCAACAAGTAAACACAAAGCGGAAAAATTACCTGGGTGTAAAACAGGAATTAGGGAGTCAATATTCATGAGTTTTCAAACGGCTCAAAAAGATGGGAAGTACACTGATCATTTTAATTATGCACTTGTCAAATTTTTTTTTCTGACGTTCCTCAACGCCTTACATCTCCATCTTTTTAGCATCGGGATAGGATTTCATCCCTTTTTGGCTCCCCCACACCTTACATCCCCTTTTGTTATTCACAACAATAAACATTTTTTTTTTTTTTTTTCCTCAACGCCTTACATCTCCATCTTTTTTTTTTTTTTTTAGGATTTCATCCCTTTTTGGCTCCCCCACACCTTACATCCCCTTTTGTTATTCACAACAATAAACATTTTTTTTCTTTTGAGTGCATAATTTTCTCATGTGTACTCCCTAGGTTCTGAATATAACGTGTTTGCTTTTAGATGGTCTAGGGATGACTTTTGAGGTTCTATGCACGATTGGGACAAAGAGGATTTGAGGTATGCTTTGATTATTTATTCGAGTTAATGCTACCGGTTGGTCACTCCTATCAACCGAAACTCATTCAAGTGCAACTCGCATATCATGTTTCTTTCAGTTTCTCCCACAGATATTTTAAACTCGACTGTCATTCACCCCATTACCGAAACCCACTTTTATGTGCATATGAAAACTTGCAATTCACAAGGGGATTCATACGAGTGATAAGACTAAGCAACATGCAGTTCATTTATCCCACAATCATCATTGGCTACCAATTTACTAGTTTCACCACCAACTGACACTCATGCAAGACAAATACAAAAGAGAACAACTACGAATACGAAAAACGAGCCCCTCATACTAAAAGTGTGCAATGTTCCCGTTGCACAAAAGACTCAAAACACAGAATTGCAAACAGAATTGCAGACTCATAAACATAAAAGCTAAAAACATGCCAGACTATAACAACGGTAAGTAAGAAAGCAGAAAGCAGTAAAGAAATAAAAGTGCAAGGAAGGGGAAACAGTGAACTCCCCTGATCAAGGCTCCTCCTCGTCGTGCTCCGGCGGTGGCACTCCTGCTGCATCCCCCTGATGAAGATAGTCATACTGAAACTGGTAGGGGGGAATAAATGGCGGAGGCAGTGGAATGGTCCAGGTGTCGACGCCCTCGTGGATGAGCATGGTGCGCATCATGGAGCCAAGATGGGTTAGATGTGCCGCGACGTTGGTGTTGACCTGCTCCTGGTGAGCCATGAAGGCAAGACCCTCATCAATCTTTTCGGTCTGAGTACGCCTACGGGGTTGTGGGCGACGAGGGGCGGCATTGCTTGATCCACCGTCTTCCTCCTCTTGAGTAGGGAAGTCCACCCGTCGTTTTGCCCTTTTTCTCCGCTCATCCTCCCCACAAATTGGCTTCATCGGTTGAAGCCACTCCTCGTCATCCCGGAAATTAACCCCCGCCCGTGCACACAACTCGGAAATGATGGTCGGAAAGAAGAGACCGATGTGGCTGTTGTGAGCTCTAAATAAGATATGAGAAGTTATAAGTTTGCCCACATTTATGTCGTATCCTTGGGTCAAAGCAAAAAGTAGCACCGCTCGTTCCTTTTGCACCTCGCTTTTATGCGAGACTGGCATCATCCTTCGGCCCACAAATAAATACCAGATTGCAGCAGTGGTGTGCAAATACTTATCGTTGAAACAGCTCGGAGGTCTCCCTAATGGTTTCCATGTGGCCCCTGGGAGACACAGAGTCTCGATAATCAAAGTGTAGTTGGGATCAGCCACCAACGCCTGGAAGTCGGAGTCATCAACATCCGCCGTTTCTAAAAGGGCGTTAATCGTGGCCGAATCAAACGGCACAAGCTTTCCTCTAACAAATGCCCTACCATCAGTTCGTTCACCGGTATTCGCATAGAATTCCCTAACTACAGACACCACAGCTGCCTGAGGTTGCTCGCTGAATTTGACCCATCCTCTTCTATCCAAGCCCACAAGTGGTCCTAAATATCTATCCTCAAATTGGAGACAAAATCCCTTTTCGGGAATGGGGTTTCTGTTAATCTTAGCATGATCATATCTATCCCTAGCCGCCGCACTCATGAAGCGTGTTCTATCAAACGAGGAAGAGGAAGAACCGAGATTACCTCGTTGTTTCTTAGGAGCCATAAGGGTATGGATGGAGATGGTGGTTGACCGGAGAGAGGATGTTCTTGCTTCCTAATGAAGATGAGTGGCCAAGCCGCCTGAATCTTGATAGTGAGGAGTGGATTTGCTGCACAAATGGAGAGGGAGGCAAGTGAGATCTAGGGATTTTGAGGAGAGATTTCGCAGAATGAAAGAAGGGAAAGGGGAAATCGCATTTTTAAAGCAGGCGCGCTCGAGCGGTAAAAGATTACCGCTCGAGCACCGAATTCTCTGGAAAAAAAAATTGGGATAAGTGGTCGCGCTCGAGCGGTAAAAGATTACCGCCCGAGTGCCGAGCTCTCTGGAAATTTTTTTTTGAAATAAATTGTCGCGCTCGAGCGGTAAAAAATGACCACCCGAGCGCCGAGCTCTCTGGAAATTTTAGTTTTTTTAATAAAAACAATACAACAGTAAAAAAAATAAAACAAACTGACAAGAAATAAAAATCAAATTAAAAGCAAGAGAAGGGAAAGAAAAGTAGTTCTCAATTTACAGTCGAGAGCTAGACTGTCGGCCGGTCTCAATTTGAATTGTCTTGGAACCGGGTGATTCCAAGTTGTGGCTCAATTATGCCACCCATGTAGTGCTTCAGTCGTTGGGCATTGACCGTGAATGTCCCATCCTTTCCATCGTGCATTTCCATTGCTCCCGACGGGTATACTTTAGAAATAACGAATGGTCCAGACCATCGTGACTTCAATTTTACAGGAAACAGTCGCAACCGGGAGTTGTAGAGTAGGACATTGTCACCTTCCTTGAATTCCCTCTCGATGATCCGCTTGTCATGGGCCTTCTTCTTCTTCTCCTTGTATGACAGTGCAAGATCATATGCCAGGTTCCAGAATTCCTCCAACTGATCCAGTTGCAGCAGATGTCGTTCACCTGCGTCAGTAAAATTAAAGTTCAATGCTTTTGTGGCCCAGTATGCTCGATGCTCCAACTCTACAGGTAAATGACATGGCTTACCAAACAACAACCTATATGGTGTAGTGCCTATAGGTGTTTTAAAAGCAGTCCTATATGCCTAAAGAGCGTCATCTAATCTCACTGACCAGTCTTTCCGACTGACACCTACAACTTTCTCCAAAATCCGCTTTATCTCTCGGTTCGACACTTCCACTTGACCACTTGTTTGGGGGTGATATGGGGTAGAGATCTTGTGTGTGACACCGTATTTGCTCAAAAGTTTTTCAAATAATTTATTGCAAAAATGGGTGCCACCGTCACTAATGATTGCTCTTGGTGTCCCAAACCTGTTAAAAATATTTTTCTTTAAAAATTTCAGGACCACTTGAGCATCATTAGTGGCATACGCTTCTGCCTCTACCCACTTAGACACATAATCAACCGCAATCAAGATATATTTTTTCGTGAACGAAGTGGGAAACGGTCCCATGAAATCTATCCCCCATACATCAAAAACCTCACACTCAAGAATATTATTTAATGGCATTTCATGACGGTTAGAGATGTTACCTGACCGCTGGCATTTATCACAGGTTAGCACATAAGCACGAGCATCATTAAAGAGGGTTGGCCAATAAAAGCCACATTCAAGTACCTTAGATGCCGTCCTTGTTGGTCCAAAATGACCACCTACTTCACGGTCATGGAAATGGTTGAGGATTTGACCAAACTTCTCCTCTGCAACACACCTTCTTATCATGGAATCTGCACAAATCTTAAACAAAAATGGTTATTCCCAAAAAAAAATATTTCACGTCAGAGAAGAATTTCTTTCGTTGGTGAAACGATAGATTTGGTGGTGGTGTGCCTGTGACAAGAAAGTTAGCAAAATTTGCATATCAAGGACAGTGTCTCACCTCAAAGAGCTGCTCATCAGGAAATCAATCATTTATAGCTTGATCTACGCAATCATCACTAATTAGCTTCAACATAGACAAGTGATCCGCTACCACATTCTCGACACCTTTCTTATCTCTTATTTCTATATCAAATTCTCGCAATAATAAAATCCACCGAAGTAAGCGTGGCTTTGCATCTTTTTTAGCAAGTAAATATATCAATGCCGAGTGATCTATGTAAACAATTACTTTGGACAAAACAAGGTACGGATGAAATTTGTCAAGCGCAAATACTACTGCAAGTAATTCCTTTTCAGTTGTTGCATAATTCAATTGAGCCTCGTCAATGGTCTTACTTGCGTAGTAAATTGTATGAAATACCTTGTTTTGACGCTGGCCAAGCACAGCCCCCACCGCAGTATCACTGGCATCGCACATGATCTCGAAGGGCAGATCCCAATCCGGTGCCACCAAGACAGGAGCCATCACCAAGCGCCCCTTCAAATCCTCGTACGCCTGTAAACAGTCAGAATTGAAATCAAAAGGCACATCTTTCATAAGTAAGGAAGATAGAGGTTTGGCAATTTTTGAAAAATCTTTGATAAACCGCCTATAAAAACCGGCGTGGCCTAGAAAACTTCTAACTCCCTTTACTGAGGCTGGTGGCGGTAGGTTCTTTATGACTTCAATTTTAGCTTTGTCCACCTCAATTCCTTGTTCTGAAACCTTGTGCCCTAAAAAAATTCCCTCTTGTACCATGAAATGGCACTTTTCCCAATTAAGCACCAAGTTCGTCTCCTCGCACCTTCTCAACACGGATCTCAAATTCTGCAAACACTCATCAAACATTGCACCAAAGATAGAAAATTCATCCATAAATATTTCAAGAAAGGTTTCAATCATATCATGGAATATAGCAGTCATGCAGCGCTGAAATGTAGCAGGTGCATTACAAAGACCAAAAGGCATACGGCGAAAAGCAAAAGTTCCATAAGGACAAGTGAAAGTGGTTTTCTCTTGGTCCTCAGGTGCAATAGTGATTTGGTTATACCCCGAATACCCATCTAGAAAAGAATAAAATTCATGCCCCGCTAGTCTCTCCAACATTTGATCTATAAAGGAAAGGGGAAAATTGTCCTTACGGGTGGCATCATTCAACTTCCTATAGTAAATACACACTCTCCACCCCGTAACAGTTCTCGTGGGAATAAGTTCATTCTTTTCATTGGTGATCACCGTAATCCCACTTTTTTTAGGCACACATTGAACCGGACTTACCCAAGCACTATCGGAAATAGGATAGATAATACCTGAATCGAGAAGCTTAATAGTTTCGGCCTTCACTACCTCTTGCATTTTTGGATTTAGTCGCCTTTGAGGTTGCACAAGAGGTGAGTACTTTTCTTCCATCAAGATTTTATGCATGCAGATCGATGGGTTGATTCCCTTGATCTCTGCCACCTTCCAGGCGAATGCCCTTTTGTGCTCTTTGAGAACTTGCAACAATTTCTCCTCCATAGCATCTGTCAACGCAGCTGAAATAATGACAGGAAAAGTGTTATTTTCACCTAGGTATACGTACTTTAAGTGCGGAGGTAAGGGTTTGAGTTCAAGCGTCGGCGGTTCTTCGATGCTTGACTTTGGAGGGGTCAAATCTCTGCGCTCTCCTAGATCTTCCAGTCTCATCCTCATTGGCCTTCTCCATGGTTGGTTGGCATTAAAGTATGCCACTATTTCAGCTTTTTCGTCGTCCAAGTCGTCATCCTCCAATTCAGTTGATAGGGTGGCTTCCAAAGGGTCCCCAAGAGCATCCTGCACATAGTTAGACATGAGAGCATCAACAACATCAATTCGATAACAACTATCAGAATGCAGTGTGTGCTTAAGTGCATTAAAAACATCAAAAGTGATCTCTTCCTCGCCTACTCACAATCTCAACTTCCCTTCTTGAACATCAATCAGGGCCTTGCCAGTTGCAAGGAAGGGTCTCCTCAAAATCAATGGCATCTCCATATCCTCCTCCATGTCGAGCACCACGAAATCAGCAGGGAAAATAAATTTGTCCACTTTCACTAGCACATCCTCGATAATTCCCCGTGAATACTTGACAGATCTGTCTGCCAGCTGTAAAGACATCCTCATTGATCTTCTTTTTCTTTCACTTCTTGTTCAAGCACTTTTCCGCTCCTCAACGCTATGGCTTTCACTTGCTCTTTCGAGTTAGTTTTCGTGTTTCTTGGCAAGGTGCCCGGCTCTCTGCTCGTGATCAATTTGCCAACTGACCTATCTGATTCTCTAAGCCCTTTATTGATGCATCCTGGTTTTTTAGTCTAGTCTCGGTGGCTGAAATGAACTTAGACATCATTTGCTCCGAACTAGATATTTCATCTCGAGGCTCATGTCGATACATCGGTTGCTTACTATATTGCTGTCCTCCTTGTGGTCGAGTCTGACTTCCTTGACCACCCCATGAGAAGTTGGGGTGTTGTCTCCATCCAGGATTGTATGTATTTGAATAAGGATCATTCCTCGGACGGTTTTGAATCCCCACTTGATTCACGGGTGCCTCCTCATTTACATAGAAAGGACCACTGTCTTGACAGTCTGTAACATAGTGTTCTCCTCCGCATTTTTCACAAAATATCTCTTGCAGGCGCATCGCTGTCCCGTTTACATTCATGCTGTCTATTTTCCTGTTGAGTGCTTCTAATTGTGCTGTGACAGCTGAAAAGTCAGTTACCTGGTGTACTCATGCATTCATTCGCTGAGTATTCCTTTCAGATTGAGGGTGATAGCTGCTAGCAGCCATCTCCTCTAGTAACTCATACCCATCTTCGGCGGTTTTCCTCAACAAATTTCCGCAGGCCGCAGCATCTATCATGGTTCGGTTAGATGAAATTAAACCATAGTAAAAAGTTTGGACCACTAACCCAAGAGGCAACTCATGATGTGGGCATCTTCGAAGTAAGTCTTTGTAGCGCTCCCACGCCTCGTAGAGTGACTCCTGTTCAAATTGAGAGAAGGTGGTTATGTCCGCTCGCAGCTTCATGGTTTTCGACGGAGGGAAGTATTTCAAAAGGAATGCCTTAGCCATGTCTTCCCAAGTTGTGATTGACCCTACAGGCAAACAATTTAACCAAGACTTAGCTTTATCACACAAAGAGAACGGAAATAAACGTAGTCTAACAGCATCATCTGAAACTCCATTAAATTTAAAAGTATCGCAAATTTCTAAGAAGTCGGCGATATGAGTGTTTGGATCATCTGGCGCATTTCCCCCGAATTGGACAGTGTTTTGGATCATTTGAATTATGGCTGGCTTGATCTCAAACTGGTTTGCCCTGACAGTTGGTCGCACTATGCTTGGACGTGCTCCATCAAGCGATGGTTGCGCATACTCAATCATGGGTATGCGCCTTGGCTCTTCGACCCTTAGATCTTCGTGATGCTCTTCCTCACGTTCGTTCCTGTTCATTATGTCTCTGAGTCTCTGCTGTTGTCATCTTCTGCGTAAGGTTCTTTCAATCTCGGGATCGAATGTCTCTAGTTCAGATTCTAGAGACCTTGGCATGCACAAGAGAGATATCTGCCACAAAAATCGAAGGTGTCACCCAAAGTAAAATAGAGAATGATAAAGTAAATAATCGAAAATAAAATTGTAGATTAACAGTCCCCGACAACGGTGCCAAAAACTTGATCGAGCAAAACTTGCACTATGGATTCCTTAATAAAAATATGGTTTTGTGCTCAAAATTAATCGCAAGTGCACGATGTCAAGTAATAGTATCATGTACGTGAGTACGAGTATCGTTCCACTGAAGACTGTGTTTAACAATTATTATTTTCAGTTATTGAACATTTAGCAACGAAAATTGATTTGATTGTTCTAACACTACTATTCTTGAACAAATATGCAAATAAAAAGATTCAATAATTAAATGATGGAAAATAATATCTAAAATGGTTGATTAAAATTCAATGAGAAATGGATTTGTTGGGAATATCGGTTCACCTACCCCTCATTAATTAATTAATTCATTCGATAGTAATTATATTCTTCCGACAGGATTTCCTATTCAATTGAACACACTCTCTCGAGCTATGCAAACCTAAATCTACTCAATGAAGTAATTAAATGTCTTTAATTATTTATCAAGAGTGAATCGCATTTCGATCTATGAAATCCCCTAGTTTTCGACCCTTAGGAATATGACTATCGGCGCGTATCCAATTTCATATATCTATGGAAATTGTAGATCCACGGATTATACTACTCATTTCTATCACAAGTTATTCTCTCGAACTCACTTGCAATATAAATACGTCGTTTAAAGTTAGCTACACTCCAACAACACGATAAAGCAATAGTATAATCAAAATAAACCACAATCGAAATATAAATTAGTTGTAGAACCCGTAACTAGACTACATATAAGCCATGCATAATTCTAGTATTTAAATTAAAATGATTTTTATTGCATGAGTTTCTAAATTCAATTATTTTACGTAGCAGTTTAATTTATTTTTTTTTAGCATTTCAGTTATTTCAGTGAGGTCGGACTGTAGTTGGAGTTTAGAGATAAAATTTAAGATTCAGAAAATATTTCCAGAATTTAATTTAGCTAGCAAGTAAGTTAATTTAAGTTAAAAGGAGGTTTAGGGAATTAAGCAACTTGAGGTGAGTAGAAAATTAGTTCATTTAAGTTCCAATAATTAAGGGGTTAATTCACTAAATTATTTAAGGGATAGGTAAGGCTTTTAAGGGTTATAAATTTACTAAATAATTAACATTTTCCCCTCCACTTAATTAATGAATTTCGGCCACCCTTAGTGTCTAGACTATTCCTTTGCCAACTCAGCTTTGACCAATTCTTTGTCATCTTTTAGCATGCTAATCATTTCAATTATTGACCAACCTTAATTAATTAATTATTAACCAATATCCTAACCTAGTCTAGCATGAAGAATCGGCCACCCCATCCATTTCTCTCCCCAACAAATATTTGTTAGCAACCAAAATTCAAATTTCAAAAAAAAAAATGGAGACTTGGTCTTGCTTTTTCCACCTATATTGCAGTCATTTCCCCTCACTCTCCTAACCATCTTTCCCCATCCCTCTCCACCGAATTCAGAGCCTTATCAGAGTAGAAAAACCGTGAGAATATCAGTGTAATTAAGAGAGAAAAATCGAGTGAAGAACAAGGTAGCAAGAACACTCCACCTCCTCCGCGTCGAGTCGTCTTATTCATTCGTTTTTCTTTCGAAATGAACCAGGAATGCATATGTTCTTCCTTGACTCTTCAATCAAGTCCTATTATCAATTATTTTTCATTACATGATCATCATTTCCATGTTAAAACCGAAATACATCAAGAGATTTCACAAAATGCAACATGCAGAATTTTTCGATTTTCTCTTGTGCTTCACGGGTTGCTTTGTTTTGTGGGTTTCAGGTATTGGTTCGATTCCAGGCTCCCAAGGCGACATCTAGACATGTAATATGATGCATTAGGACCATGTTGGTCCATTCATTGAACCCCATGCATGCTGGAAGACACGAAAATGACAGCAACTTAACATTCTTGCCACTTGAGTCTTCGAAAAGAAAAAAAAATCTGTTGCTGCTGTCCAAGGGAATGGATCTGATCATGGCTGCCCTAGGGGACTATAGCCATGGTTAGATCACTTCCCTAGCATGTTTAAGACGTGACTAAGTCACCCTTTTGGTGGCTTGGTCCATGGTGAATCGGTTTTTAAATTAAAACTCAAGAACAACACAACATCCTTTCGGCCCCTTCCATTTTACATCACATGTGTTTCGATTTTTGTGGAATGGTATGGATCTTGGTTGGCCTAGGGCCCTTAGCCACGGTTCATACCATACCCCAAGAGGTCTAGATCGTGCCATGGTCAATCAAATGACCACTGGAATGACACGAGACAGCAAACAAAGAAAAACACCCCACGCGCATGCAAAGGTGCTCTCGGGTGAATCTTTTCGATTGTTGCTGGTGTGATGCGAATCGTGGCTGGCCTAGGGCCCTTAGCCATGGTTCAAATCATTCCTTGGGATGTTGGTAAGAGCCTCTGGTCGGTGGTTCAAGCCCCAATGGCCGGTAGTCTCGAAAACGACACAAGAAAAGCAAAGGTGCAGTTGCTGTAATTTTGACAGCAAGTGTGCTGCTGTTCTCAGGCGTTGTTCGAGTTCTAGGTTGGCTTTTAGCCTATGACCTTGGACTGGACAGTGCCTCATTGAGTTAGGAAGGTCATTCTTTTGGCCGTTTTTGATTCGGATCATTTTTGAGGTCGTACAAGAATTTACGGTGCGATGTGCCAAATTGACTCTCGAAAGAGCATTTCATGTTTTGGCCTCCATTTCACCTAGATTTCGACCCTCATCATTTTAGGAGCATTAATTCATCATTTTAAGTGTATTTTAATCATGACTATATGATGTTTCAGTGTTGGTTCGGAGTCATGATTAAATACGAAGTCGTTGGACGTCATTGTCGCATTTTCGAATTTAATTGCATAGTTGGGTCAAGTAAAAGCCATTGCATATTTTTCATGGCATATTTAGGTTGCACCGAGCCTGGGAACAATCCAATCTATGTGGTAAAATAATACATGATATTTCATTATGCCATTTAATTATGTTACGTGCATAAAAATAGAAAATACTTATTTTTGAGATTTATGCGATATTGCTTGTGGTCAATTCACTATCATGGAAGCATTATTTTACCCGGTCGCCAGAGATCGGTCAGTTCAGTTTGGTACCACCCGGTCGCCAGTGACCGTTCAGTTCAGTTTGGTACCCCCCGGTAGCCAGTTACCGGTCAGTTCAGTTCAGTGCAGGGGCCACATGCGTAGACCATAATCTCAACAGAAAATTATGACAAATTATTTCAGTACAGGGCTCCAAGGAGCAAACATTTTTCACTATGATTTTTCAGTTCAAGTTATGCACGTATTATAATTGCTCATGATAAGTTATTTTCACAGTATGCCTCATGACATGATATTTTATCCCATGCAAATTTTACTATAGTATTTACTCGTTATTTACGATATATGCATGTTGAGTCTTTAGACTCACTAGGCTTGATTGTTGTAGGTACTGATGAGGCTGGGGCCGAGGGCGGGGACCAGTGAGCTAGTTTGGGTCGGCAGTAGTGGCACCCGAGGACCTCATTTACAGCATTTACCATTTTATGCAAACATTTTTATCAGTTGTTGGATATTTTAACTTGTTATTTTTGCAAACAAATATTTACTTCCGCTGCCATTTCGAACATCAAACTTTATTTACCGGTTTATTTTATGAATGAGGCAATTTAAGTACTTTAAAAGGAAAAATTTTAATTTTTCGCAAATTTTCAAGCAAGTATTTTCCGGGCCTTCACATTAATTGTATCAAAGTTTGGGGTAGGATCGCCTTAAATCCCAACAAATATTAAAAGTTAGCTCCTAGAATTCATATTAGAAATGAACAAAACAAAGTTTAAAGAATAGAAACTAGATCAGAAATACTAGTCGTGACGAAAATCTGAAAGACGACGCCCGGAATTCTTCAAATCTTCAACTCCAAGCGCAAAAATGCTCTCCAAAGCTTGTGGTGGCTCTCAAAATCTATCTGACTGTCCCAATTTTCGTGCCTCTCCCCTTACCATATCATCCACCTTCAGAACATAAGGAATGGAATCGTCCAAATTTTTTTCCAAAAATAACCGGCGCTCGGGCGGTATATTATTACCGCTCGAGCGCCACATCTTCTGTAATTCGGCTTGGACGTGCGGCCTCACGCGCTCGGGCGGTAGAATATTACCGCTAGAGCGCCAAACTTTCGGCATGTTGGTTCTTCCGGGTATTTTATGGTGCCCGGGCGGTAGAAAATTACCGCCCGAGCTCCAAACTTTCGGGAGTTCTCCTTGGCTATTCACCTCTCGTGCCCGGGCGGTAGAATATTACCGCTCGGGCGCCACCTCTTTTGCACATTATCTTCTTGGCTTGGCACTTGGCTCCGATTTTAGTTTTTCCGGTCATTTTTCTTGCAAATTCGTCACATCCAAGTGAGACATGATCACATGCAAATGTTTACTCTAAAATGAACAAAATGCGAATGAAATATACGCATGCAAAATGCAAACACACACACATTAATGCAATAAAACACGTAAAAACCACACCTATCAGATATGATGAGCTGAGGCCCAGGCATAGTGGACGGGTAATACTGTCGCTGATGTCCCCCGCCGCCCGGTACCGTGGTTACATGTAGATGGATCCATCGATAGAGCTGATACGAAAGTCACATCTAAAGAACTGAATTCAATTAAAAGAAAATGTTTAAGTTTATGTTGATACGATGACCTATTTTGACACGTATATGATGACATGATTTGACATGATATGATTTTTCACGACATGTTTACGTTATGCTTTTAAGTTCATGAAAGTTATGTTGAATATGATATTTTTCACTGTTGTGTGCCTGTTTATGTACTCGTTATTTTTGGTACAGGTGTGTTGAGTCTTTAGACTCACTAGGCGTGTGTGATGTAGGTGAGTTCGATGTCGAGGAGACTGTAGGTACTGGATTCTGAGTCAGCGGACCTGGTGGGCGACACGACCCGAGGACCTATGATTTTTCCGCAATTATACGATTTTACGTTTTGGAGAGGATATGAGGATTTTACTCACTTCTTTTAATCCGTTTTATTTTTATTGGTAATTGCTTATGATAACTTTCAAAAGATTCTTTTAAGTAGGATTGCATGCATGCGATTCATTTAAATGTTTATTTTCAAAGTGGGAGATGAGCTTTTTTAAAATAAAAAAAAAATATTTCTGCATTTTAAAACGAGTAGACGTTTCATTATTCATGTAATCATGCAGGTAACATCATGATAAATCATATAAAACATGTAAACTTACATAATGAGGCTTGATGACTAATCTTCCCGGCGCTTATGGTGGTACAACCCTTTACAGAACCATTGTTCTGATACCAATTGAAATGTCCACTATTCGTTTTCTTAAAAAATACTAGAATTTTTTTTTATCCTTAATCTCAATAATTCGAAATATACATATATATACTTTAAAATACCTTGACGCCATTTTGAAAAGAAAACAACCCACTAACATTTAAAAATCTAAAGGAAAATAGTTCAAATCGTAAAATAGTCAAACGTTTTACCAAACCTAAAAACAATATTTGAAAAGTATAACTCATACTATCAACCTCTCAAAAACCACTCATAAGCATAATCAAAGTCGTAAAAATATCCTTAACATAACTTAAAATCATCATTCATAACTAGTGCGGAAAACTAGCACTGGTCCTTGGGTTATGTGTACCTTCAGTCCAGCAAAGTCAACCATCAAGACCTCCTTTAACATTATTATCATAATCACCTGTATCAATCACACCTAGTGAGTCTAAAGACTCAACACATCATAATCTTGATAACAATTAATATGTATACAGAACACATGCAACTGTGAAAATACTTGTACTTAAAATATCGTTTTCATGAAGATGCATAAACTTGAACATGAACATTTTCGTAAACATTTTCATGATGCGTAAACTTTAAACATAAACATTTTCATATTCATCGTATTCATATTCATATCCATATCCATATCAACATATTCATATTCATATTAGTTTTCGTTGAGTTTAGATCGTTAATTGTAACTTTCGTATTCGTATTCGTATTGGGCGATGGATCCATCTACATGTAACCACAGTACTGGGTGGCGGGGACATCAGCGACACTCTCACCGGTCAACTGAGCCTTGGCCTAACATATTAATATATCATATCGTGTCAATAGAAATACGATCGTCGGGCCCCCACTGGGCCTTCTCCCTCACGATATCTCCAACATATCATCATATTAGTCACAATTACTTCACTTCCTTCAACATTTCATCTTTCCATCACTTTATAAAAGCATGCATAGTAATATCATTTTTCTTTTAAACCAAACATGCAACATATCTTTTAAATGTCTATATTAAATCATAAAAATCCATAAACATTTAAAGTAAAAATTTAACATATTAAATCATAAAAATCCATAAACGTTTAAAATAAACATTTTAACACATTAAATCATAAACATTTAATATTACATTGTAATATATTAAATTCCCTAAACAGTTAAAATAATCATATTAACATATAAAATTCCATAAACATTTAAAATAATCATATTAAAATATAAATTCCATAAATATTTAAAATAATCATATTAACATATAAAACAGCATTCAGGATACTGCCATGACGTTTACTAATTTTCGGATGTAAAATTATCGTTTTACCCCTAGACGTAAAATTTCAAGTTTTTGACATTTTCTTAATTCCGTCGACTCTAGACCATCCCAAATAATTATTTAAGCTTACCAGTTTTCTTGTTAGCTTAACTCGAGTACTTTTAAATTAATCTTTAAACATAACGTATTAATGCGTTTCAATCCCAAATTAAACCAAAATTTAATATAAAATTCTCATATTAAAAACTTAGACTTTTAATAATTATTTGGTCCTCGTGAACCATGACTCGACCCCCGTGAGCCATGTTTCAAATATTTAAACCATTAAAACACCAAACCGAACCCTTCCCTTATCCCTCGTGCCAACTTCGATTTTCACCGAGCCACGCCCGAGCCACCCTGAGCCGATCCCTGGACAGCCCCTCTAGGCACCCTCTTGGACCCTTAGAACCCATAGGACTCGACCCTAGACCCAAAACCGAAGCCCCCACTCAGAACAAGCCATGGCCGAGAAACCCACATGCACTAGAACTCTGTGTTTGTGATGCTAGGACCCTAACCATTGGAACAACCCCTGTCCCAGCCCCTTGGTCACCCTATTATGACCCTAAGGACCTAACCTAGCCCATCCCTAAGCCCCCTGGACGAGCCATGAACTCTGCACGCCGCAGCTGCACCAACTCGTCTATCCTTGAAGCTCTCGGGTGGGACATAGAAATGCAATGATGCTATGAATGAATAGGTGCAAGATATCAGGATAACATGAGTCAAATTATCGATATCAACAATCATACATATATGCTCGAGCTGGTCCACGACTCAACGGACTGTGCCTGGATATGGCCCAGCCTCGAAGTCAGAAACTACCTAATTTGGACAAAATCAAGGTAGCCAAACATGTGAGGCCCGGGGCCGAAGAGGGTGGGAGGTGATCGCCGGTGCCATGAGGTTGCACGAACAATGAGTGACTCTTGGCAGGCTTCTAGGCGGAGAGAACATGAATGAAACGATCTTACACCGGAAAGAGAGTGATTCCGAAACTATTCAGGTATGGGACTGTGCAGTTGAGGAAGGATTAAAAGATTTGATATGTACTACTCATATCAAGAAGGTCCATATTCTTTTCGGTAGCTCATCACATAAGAACTCCAACGTTAAGCGTGCTTGACTTGGGGCAATTCTGGTATGGGTGACCCCCTGGAAAGTTTCCTAGGGTTCGTGTGAGTAAGGACATAAGCACGCTGGAAAAACCCATCTTGGTACAGTGAGGAGGTGTAGTTCGGGGACGAACCAAGCGGAAGCTAGTGGGCATGTGAGGCCCGGGGCCGAAGAGGACGGGGGGGTGATCGTCGGTGCCATGAGGTTGCACGGACAATGAGCGGCTCCTGGCAGGATTCTAGGCAGAGGGAACATGAATGAACTGACATTACACTGGAAAGAGAGTGATTCCGAAACTGTTCAGGTATGAGACTGTGCAGTTGATGAAGGCTTAAAAGATTTGATATGTACTACTCATATCAAGAAGGCACATCTTGTTTTCGGAAGCTCATCACATAAGAACTCCAAAGTTAAGCATGCTTGACTTGGGGCAATTTTGAGATGGGTGACCTCCTGGGAAGTTTCCTAGGGTGCGTGTGAGTGAGGACATAAGCACGTTGGAAAGACCCGTCTTGGTACAATGAGGACAATCGTCAAATCTGGGGCGTTACAAAACATCTCCATGACACAATATCAGATCACATATATAACGGATCTCAACCGAAATATAACTGGAACTCAATAACATATAGGCTCAATATGATAATTTTAATGATACTAATGTGTCTAACTAAAATAAATATGTGTGTGGACAAAATAAATATTTTATTTTATTTTGCACATCAATTACCAACTGATAAATAGCGAGTCAGCATATAATATCACATAAATCAACAAATAGCAAATATATCATACACTGAACAAAACGTCAAAATCAGTTAGGCTCGGGAAAAGTGGCCAGCAAGACGGATATGAATGTTTCAATCTCAGAAATAGTATAGAAACTTTCAAAACGGTCATATTCTTGTGTCTAACGTATATATCATTCTTTAAGCCTATAAATACAACATCTTGAATATCAAATACAAGCTTTGGAATGGATTCAAAGCATTAGCAGCTACATGAAGAAACTAGCTAGAATGAGAGCAGTGCGTGATGATAAATTTGAGAGATAAATACAATGTAAATGATAAAATTCTCACACATAATCATTCACATATATACATGAGAGTTGAGTTTCAAAGTTTAGTTGAGTGAGTTTTCACACAAAGACATTAAATATTGTGTTTGTAATCATGCCATAAGAGATGTTAAACATTATGTGAATTGTGAGTTTGCGACCTACAATCGAGAGTGTGCAAGGAGTTTAAATTAGACACGAGATCAGTCCTAAGTTGAAATGGGTTTGTGTAAGGAGTTGTATAAATCAAAGTCTTCTAGTGGATTATTCCCAAGAGAAAGAATGGATAAGAGTTGTTAATCTATAAACATCCATAGGAAAATTCATGCATATTATTTATCGTATTTAATTATTGCTAGTGTTTTTAAGATGCATTGTTGAAATATTTTATGTGTTATTCAAATACCCAAAATATTGCATGTCAAATGTTTGATAAAATGTTTCAACAAAATGTTTTTACTGATTTAACTTGCATGCCTTTTAAATATTTTACAAATGTTTAATCGTTTTCTAAAAAGTATTATTTTGAATGTCTTCCACTATATTTGAAAATCAAACTCGATTTAATTCATCGATACTCAATATTACAAGAACCGATCTATTGTAGTACAACGATTATCCCACAGTCGATCCTATCAAGTTTCATGATCTTACGTTGCGAGGCAGACTTCATGATACCTATAGAATATTCAATGACTTTATATATGCACCTTGCATGAGTATACATATAAAGTAAATGTCATAATTGGATTAAAATTATAAAATATCATTAAAATAAAGATTGTTTTTTGCATGAGATTCAATAAAGGTCAAGCCACAAGTTGACTCGCTATGCTCCTACTCTAACCCATGCCAATGCATGCACATTTATAATAACTTAAGTATGCATCAATGTTTTGTGTGTGTCTATATATGTATCATGTATCTATACATACACACACATATATACACACACACATATATACAATACGTTTTCATATTACAGTTCATAAATCACTATTAATAATCAGTATACACTTTAAAGGAAAATAATAATTCCAATCAAAAAATGAATAATAACACACACATAAATATGTATATATCACTTTTTATCTCAACGGGCAAAAATAAACTACCTATACATCCTGCTGCTTTCGTGTATATTCGTCAATATACCTTCAGCTTCGTATCTTCCAACTTTTTAATCAATCCTCAATCTGATTGATCATAGGAATCAGAATCCACCTCATATTATTGTCGATATATATCGAATAATCGATCATTGCACCGGTCGATTTGAGTGGAATGGTACATGAAATCATAAACTAATGTTTTTTTATATGTTATTTATAGAAACAAAGAATGTAGGTAACCTTTGAAATTTAATAGTTATTCAAAAAAGTTGAAATTCACTTCAAAATTAGAATATGCATTTCAAGTTATTAATTTTAGAATTTTGATTTGCTCAAAACTAATTTAGGATAAATTAGAAATTAATTAGCTAAAGTTGGTAATTGAACCAATTAATATAGTATGAGATGGGAATTTGTCTCACATTGAAAGTTTATGGCTCTCATAACTTCTTTTATACATCACTAGTATCTCATCCAGGTTATGCATGGAGTGCTATTTGCATAATTAGTGATTAAATTAGTAAGTACAAGTGTTTGAATAATTACTTAAAATTATTGATATAATGTGATGAATATATTTAAATTTTCACAAAAACTCTTGTGAAAAGTTCTCACAGGTCAATTTTGCGAGACATATCTCCAACTCGACCGGATTCATGAAAAAAAACTTGTTAAAAATATTGCTTTATTATTCAAGTATGAATAGTGAAACGTCTGCTATTCATTTTCTTAAAAAGTACAGAATTTTTTTTCAAACCTCACATAGAATTCGGTCGAACCACGTACAAAATTACTTAAAACATTTTTGACATCATTTTAAACATAAACAATCAACTACCATTTAAAAATCCAAAGAAAAATAGTTTAAATCGTAAAATCGTCAAACTTTTACCAAACCTAAAAACATTATTTGAAAAGTATAGATCATACTATAACCTCTCAAAAACCTCTCATAAACATAAATAAAAAGTCATAAAATATCTTTAACATAACTTATAATCATAAATCATAACTAGTACGGAAAACTAGCGTCGGTCCTCGGGTTATGTGCACCTTCAGTCTAACAAAGTCAACTATCAAGACCTCCATAAACATTATTATCATAATCACATGCATCAATCACACCTACTGAGTCTAAACACTCAACACATCATATTCTTGATACCAAGTAATACATATACAGCCCACATACAACAGTGAAAAATACTTGTACTTAAAATATCGTTTTCATCAACTGGGCTTTGGCCAACGTATTAACATATTAATGTATTCATATTCGTATCCATGGAAATATGATCGTCGGGCTCCCACTGGAACCATAACCCTCACGACATCTCCAACATATCATCGTATTTAGTCACAATCCCTTCACGTTCTTCAACAGTTCGTATTTCCATAACTTAATAAAAACATGCATATAATATCGTTTTTCTTTTAAACCAAGCGTGCAACATATCTTTTAAATGTCAATATTAAATCATAGAAATCCACGAACATTTAAAATAAACGTTTTAACATATAAAATCATAAAAAGCCATAAACATTTTAAAATAAACATTTTAACATCATAACATTTAAAATAAACATTTAAATCATAAACATTTAAAATAAAAGTTTTTACATATTAAGTCATAAATATTTAAAATAAACGTTTTGGCATATTAAATCATAAAAACATTCAAAAACATTTAGAATTAACATTTTAATATATTAAAAATCCATAAACATTAAAAATAAACATATTAACATCCTAAAAATTCATAAACATTTAAAATTGACCTATTAACATATAAAAATTCATAAACATTCATAGCTATTGAAAATAATCATATTAGCATATAAAACAACATTCGTAACACTGCCATGAAGTTTACTAATTTTTAGGTGTAAAATGCTCGTTTTAACCCAAGATGTAAAATTTCACGTTTTTGACATTTTCTTAATTTCATTGACTCTAACATCTCCCAAATATTTATTTAAGCCTAAATGAATTTTCTTATATTTTTATTTAGGTTAAATCGAGGACTTTTAAATTAAACTTTAAATGTAACATATTAATACGTTTTAATCCCGAATTAAACCAAACTTTAATATAAAATTCTCATATTTAAAAACTTAGATTTTAATATTTATTTGAGCTTAAATATAATTTTTCATAATTTTATTACGCTTAAATCTATGCGTTTCAATTAATTCTTTAATTAACGTTTCATGAGGTGATTAAATCCCGGAGAAATCCAAAACTCCATATTTTGATCCCATATTTTAAACATAACATTTTTATTATTTATTCTACCTTTGGGAGCCATGAACCACACCCGTGGACCCATGGTTCAAATTTTATATCTTAAAATCTCGAAATTGACACATTAACAAACCACCCGAGCCATCTCCCAATTTACTCGAGCCACGCCCAAGCCAGCTCAAGCCAAACAATAGCCAACCGACCTAGGGACCCTACTGACCAAGCCCAGCCCAAAGATCCAGCCCCTAGCTCGCTCCAACCCTGCTGGAACTAGACCCCAAATTCTGCATTTGTGTGCGCGTTAGTTCCCTTGAAAATAGGACTCCCACATAGTCTAGGACCTTTCCAGCCCTTAACCACTTGACTCATCATGACCCTAACCTTCCCTGGACCATGCCCAGACCCTGCCCTGACCAGCCCAAGCCCTATAACCCATACAGCGAAGCTCCTGAATTCAGAAGCACAACCTGCGCATTCCCTAGCTCCCTCACGTTTTCCACCTTCTCTCGAGCCATCAGCCAGCCAAGCCGTACCAACCCCTAGCCCGACCCTAGACCATCTCCCTTAGATCCCATAGAACCCACCTGGCTCACCCACCAGGCCAGCCGCTAGCCCCATACTCCAGCTTCTGCGCAGCCATCCTTGATGCTCTCGGGTGGAGTCCTAGCTTGCTAGGACTCCTCCCCAGCCCCTGGTCTTGAGTCCTAGCATGGCTAGGACTCTTCCATCCCCCTAACCAAGACCCTCACCGAGCCTTAGCCCAACCCGGACCAAGCCCTCGGTGCCATAACCCCTTGGCCGGACTCTTGATCAATAATTCACAATTTCGGTCCCAGCTGTTGCTCTTCACGTGTACAGCATGTTCATGTGTCCTAAGACCCTTTAAAAACGTGTAAAACATGACCGTAACACATCCTAATCATGGTAGCCCTTTGATACATGAAATTCATAGTTTTTGGATCAAAATACATGCTTTAAAAATCACCTATGATGCATCTACGAAAATATTGCAAAGTGCAACTTGTTTTCATTCAAAACATGTTCAAATAAATATTATGGTGTGATAGATGTTTGAAGGAAAGAAATATGCATGCCTTTGCGTTTTTAACGCACGAATAAATGTCGACGAATCGAAGAACGACGACAAGAAGACGATGACTGGATTTTTCCTTGAAACTTTGAAGAAGTTTGATGCTTTTTCCCCTCACAATATTGTGTGTGTGTCGTGTATTTGGTGTTGAGAGGAGAGTTTTATTTGAGTTGGGGAAGTGGGGTGTGGGTTATGGTGTGGGGAAAGGTTTATTTGTACTTTAAATATTAATAAAAAAAACTAATGATAGCTGAGGCCCATTAACAAGGTTAATTAGGCTGCTTAGGCCCATTAGTGTTTTTTAAAAATTATTTAAAATAATTTTGCTTAAATAAGTTTGTGAATTTATTAGCCGGGTTGCCAAAACGTTTATATTTTGTTGAAAAACCAACACCGATAAAATTTACATCCCGGCGTATAAAATCACCTCAAAACCCCTTATTTTCAAAAATAATAAAAATCATCACCCTTATTTTAAATAATTAAAAACAATTGTTAAATAAAAATATTTTCCATTTTTCAGCCCTCGGTCTCCGTTACTCGATCGCAACTCGAATGACCTTTAAAAATACATTTTATTGCAACCATGCAGAAAAGTATATTTTAAACATGTAAATATACACATCATAATTAATTTATGCAATTAAAACAATTAATTGAAATACACAATGAATTTAGTAACTTGTATGCATGTGGTTCGCGTGGACCTTTAAATTTTCGGGGCGTTACAGATAGGGTTTACCTTTCTCACGGAATGGATATGTAAGACTGTCTCACAGTAGACCTACTCTTAAATATTAAATATTATTATAGAAAACATGTTTACACCATTTGAGTTAATGTTCAAATGAGGATACCAATCTTTTGTCATCAAATTGAATTCTTTATCGTTGCCTTCAAAATTTTGGTTGAGTGGAACTATTATTAATTGTTAAGATAAAATTTAAATATAAGTTTTTGGGGAAAAAAACTAAATCAAGCTGACTTAGCCAAAATTAATGAATGCAGGTTATCTAAACTGAACTGACTCGCTGAAAGATGAACTACGCTGATATAAGATGAAATGGACAAAACAAGTTGTGTTATCCAAATAAACTGATATGAAGCGCATCTATAACAGCTTAAATAGAATCAAGTTGTTCACATATATTTTGTAGCAAAACAGATCACCTCGCAGACTTATCTGACAGTTTTCTTTGAAGACAATAGATATTCATCTGCGAGTATCTTTCAAGCTTTGTCAGCAAAGAAAAATAAAAGACCTGTTTGTTACTCTTTCTAGTTAGTGACCAAGAAATTTGAATTGCTCGTTACTATTTTTGGAAACACGACAAGGACATGTGGCATCGTTTGCACAATTGGACTATATCTGTGAGTACTGTCTCTATTTATTGACGTTGGTTATCAACATCTTTAAAAAGGAATGCATCAGAATTGAAGAAGGCTATTGCTACATTGAACATCATCAAGCATTTTCAAAATACTCATCATTTCTCAAGAAGATTTATCATAGGTTGATTTTCACACACAAAAAGTATATCAGATCGATTAAGAATCATCTTATATATTTTTCTCACTTGTCATTTTATACACGAGCTTTATTGTACAGTGAAAATCTTTGTAACTGTCAGAAGCATGTTTTTGAACATATTAAGTTAATACAGAGTTACTAAGAGTTTCAGCTCAATAAGGTTGGTGAACCGAGTTGAAGTGGATTAATACAAAGGGTAGTACCGATCAAATATTCTAGTAGAATCCTTCTGGAATAGAAAAAAATGAGAAGTAGAAACTTAGTGTTAGAATATTTCATGTTCGCAATCTTGATTTTGATGTTAACAAAACTTGTTATTTTGTTTCTAACAAATTTACCTAAGTGCGTAGTAAGCTGAAACTGATCAGGCTTCGAACTGATCAGTTATCGAGCCAAAACTGAAGCTTTTGAGAAGTAAACTGAAAGTGCCAACTGATTGACACATTGAACCAATTAAATTGATACATCAAAGACCAGTTCAGTTGATAGGTGATTCAGCAGAAGACCTTCAGAAGCCCGACCAGCTGATGAATAGTTCAACTGATGAAGAGCTCAACTGAACAGTTCAACTGAATCAGTGAAACTAGTTCAGCTGACGAGCCAACTGATTTCAACAAACCAGTTCAATTGACCAGTTCAGAACATCAGTTAGGAATCAATCAGGTTGCAGAACACGACAAGCTTACTCAATGGAATCTAGCTGTGCGCACTAAGAAAAAGCTTTTGTCCAGTCAAAGGACAATAATGGATGTTGCATCAGAGTTTAAAGACAAAATGTTCCAGAATGGCTGTCGGAAAAGTCGAGACACAAGTTTCAAGGAACGCATTCAAGTTGCAACGATCACATTTGATGAGTCTTGGTGTACGGTCTCAATGCCTCTATAAATACCAGACCAAGACCATTAATATAAGTGTGTGAAAAAACAAGTGTGTGAAGATAAAAGAAGAACGACGCGCTCAACTCTTGTTAGCTTACAAAAAGCAATCAGCCCAGATTTGAGAGAACACTTAAAACTGTAATCAGCTCAGTTTAGGAGCATTTTTCTCTCAGTGTGTGGGAACATTTTCGTGTTGTACTCACATCAGTTCTCTCTCACACACACACACACAATCACTCACATATACAGAGAGTTAAGTTTAAAAGTTTAGCTGAGTGAGTCTTGTACAAAAACAATAAACTTGTGTATGTAGTCTTTGACACACAGACGTTAAACAAGTGTTGGCTAGAAGATGTTGCCTTCAGTCTAGGCTAGGAGTTTAGTTAGGCAGTAGAGTAAGTCCTAAGCAGAGTAGATTTATACAAGGTGTTATATAGTTCAAATTCTTTTAGTGGATCCGACATGAGGTGGTAGAAGGGGTGACGTAGAAGCAGTTGAAGTCTTCGAAAATTCATAAACATATCTCATGTATTAATTTCTTAACTTTATTTTAAACTGATTTGATTAGTTCAGCTGATATCAGTTCAGTTCTCACCATAACTGAACTGATACAAGCTAGAACTGATTCTTCGTATTTCAGTTGATCAGTTTACACAAGCTAAAAGTTTTCAACTGATCGGTTTTCTTAACGAATGATTACTTCAAGTATTTTCCGCTTGGTTTAGAATCAAACTTGATTTAATTATTCGGTATATACATTCTTAGAACGCGAGCTATTGTAGCTTATAGAGAATATTGTGTTTGAAGCACCTTCACAGGTGCCCCACACACGATCCATCACTTAGTCTTCAAACTTCCTTAAATAAATTCTTGCCTCTTTTCATTTTAATTCATCTTACTAGCTATATTTGTAATCACTTGTATTGTTAATTCATTTACGCGAACTGATTTGTTAAACTTGCGTATATCTTGTTCACATAGTACTTTGAGTTATTTTCTCATGTAATATTTTAGTAGCTCATTTTACTCAGTCTGATTGGAATATTAACTTGAGCTCCTAACACAATTTAAGTTTTGTATTATTTGTCATATTTGTGTAACAGTTCATTCACACACCTTTTAAACTGTTATTTTTTTTTTTATCCTAACACTAAAAAAATAGAAAAAGATATTTAAAAAAACATATATTATTTTTTCTATCAAAATGTTTTTAAAATTTTTTTTTCAAAAATTAAAAAAAATTAATTTATTTGATGAAAAAATTTTGATTAAAAATTTTAACTAAATTTGAGAATATGTTTAAAAAATATTCATACTAAAGTTTTTGTTAATATACGTAATAATAAGAAAATATAATTTTCGAACAGTCAATATACCGAAAATTCAAGATTACATTTTTTACTAAAAAGTTGTAAAATGTAATATTATGTAAAAAAATTATATTTTATTTACTATTTAGAAGGTTGTGAGAATTGAATATATAAAAGTAATATAAAACTCAAAGTCATAACCGAATTAAATGAAATGGTACGAGCGATGCAAGCGAGTATTATTTACACCCCACTTTTTTATAAATGCACTTCATATTTCCTTCTTTACTTTAAATTGTCTAGTATGTTCTCAAATGATTCGTAAAATATTGATATAAATATACAGTCTTTTATATATTTTTCTTTATTAAATATAAGAAAATATTAAAATTAATTCACAGAACTCTTATGAGACCGTTTAACATGAAACGACCTCGATTTTTTTTTAAAACTAATATTAAATCATAAATTCTAAATACTAAACTAAATTAAAAAATTTAACATAATCATGAATCATAATTATTTATCAATTGAACTCTCAAGTGCATAAAATAAAATCCTAAAATCACCGGCTAACCAAAAATTTCTAAATCTACCTTTAAAAAGATCGGCTAACAATAAAATTAAGCATAAAAATATCTCTAATAAAAATCATTAGCAAAATCTTTAAATCATAAATATAATAAGCTAAGCTAGTGCGGGAACATAAAGGCCCTCGGGTGTGTACTGCTGCACTCGATTGACTCAATCGTCACCGCCTCCAAAATCATCAAATTCTGCATCATACAAACCTAGTGAGTCTAAAGACTCAACACGTTCTAAACATGGATAACAAATAATACGTATACATCCACATGCATTTAAAAATCATATTTTTATTTAAAATAATCTTTTGAACATAAATAAACCATTAAAAATCATTAAAGCATAACTAAATCATAAATAGTAAAATCATTTTAAAATAACTTTAAGCATAAATAAATCTTTTAAAAAAATCATTTAAAAATAGCTTTAATCATCATCATAAATCATATATCATAAAAATCATTCAAATCGTAAAGCTTTCAATCATATATCATTTTGGGTGAAGTTTGATCCTTGAAAGTGACTAGCTTTTATCATTTAGTCGACTGCAGTCTTAGCTCCACATGGTCCATGGGGGTGTGCACTAGGCTCCACCGTGGAAATACGATCGTTGGGGTTCCCTCGGGGGACCTTTTCCCATAGACAGGTTCCCTCTAGGGCCTTTTCCTATAAAGGGTTCCCTCGGGGGCCTTTTCCCGTAAATGGGCTCCCTCGGAGGCCTTTTCCCCTCACGTTATCCCACAAAATCATATATCATAAATCATATCTTTTGTCATAGTCAATTCACATCCCTCAAAATATTTTTTCTTTTCTTTGAAACATAAAATAAGACAGCTTTTTAAAAATAACATTTTAGACAATATAAATTGCACATGTTTACCATAAATCTTATAAATACATATTATCATCAAAATAATAATTTTAAATCATATAATATCATTTAACAAGTATTATGATCTTTCGGGACGCTGCCAAGCATTTCGTATTTTCCTAAGGGTAAAAAGATTGTTTTGCCCCTAGACGTAAAAATTCTCGAATTTATCTTTTTCTCACTTTTAATGACATGAGATTATTTTAAATAATTATTTAAGCTTACGTGAATTTTCTCTTATTTTTATTTGGCTTAAATCGATAACTTTTAAATTAATCTATAATTAAGACATATTAACGCGTTTTAATCCCGAATTAAACCAAACCTTAATATAAAATTCCAAAATTAAAAACTTAAACTTTTAATAATTATTTAAGCTTAAACCTAATTTTTCATTATTTTATAAAGCTTAAAACTAGGTGTTTCAATTAATTCGTTAATTAACGTTTCGTGCGGCGATTAAATCCCGAAAAATTTCAAAACTCGTTATTTTGATTCCAAATTTTAAACATAACATTTTTAGTATTTATTCTACCCTTAGGAGCCATGAAGCGCACCCATGGACCCATGGTTCTATTTTTTCTTTATTAAATTTGAAAATGACACCTAATCGAAACCACCGAGCCATCTCCCAATTTTCTTGAGCCACGGCCGAGCCACCTTGAGCCAAACCCTAGCCAACCCACCTAGGGACCCTACTGACCAAGACCAGCCCAAAGAACAAGCCCCTAAGCCGCTCAAACCCACCTGAAACGTGACCCCAAATTCTGTATGATGTGTGTGTGTGTTCCTTGATGCAATAGGACTCCTAACCCAACTAGGACTCTCCCAGCCGAGCCACCACCCAGCCCACACAACCCTCACCATCCTTGGACCATGCCCAGACCAGCCCAGTCCCTCGCACCAGCGCCACAAGCCCTGCACCAGAAACAAGGTTGCGCCTCTCCTCCCACACGTTGCTGCTGTCACATGGTTTCATCGTTTTGTTGGAGCCACCAGCGAGCCAGCCCCTAGCCCAGCCCTTGACCCTCTTCCTTAGACATATAGGACCCACCTGGACCACCACCAAGCCCCTACCCAAGCAGCGAAGCTTCTGAATCCCAGAAACAACCTGCGCGTTTTTCTTGCTTCCCTCACGCTAATTCTCTTCCAGTCAAGCCAGCGGCGAATCACTCCACTCCAGCCCCTGACCCAACCCTTTTCCATCTCCCTGGGACCCTGAAAAACCACCCTGGCTCGCCCCAGATCAGCCACGAGCCCCTCTTCTCAGCCTAACACCATCCTGCGCGTGAATATGAGAGGAGTCCAACTTTGGGTGGACTCCTTCCACAAGCCTAGAACTCGGACCCTAGCCACCCTAGGACCCAATCCAGTCCTAGACCGAGACCACCCCTGACTCCGAACCAGCCTTGGTCGAGCTGCCTAGCACCATGCATAAGAAACGAACCACTTGAACCCAACAAGCATACCCACTTTTACAAACTCACTTACAAACTCACGGCCCTTTCTTTCTTTTTTTTTTCTTTTATTTCACGGTTGTTCCAGCCTATTTCCTTCTATCAATTAATCATGTTTTAATCATAATCAATCATATTTTATCATGTATTGGCAGCGTGTCCATTGGATTCAAAAACGTTTTTCATAAAAGCACAAAAACGTCGTATAAACGTTCTACCGTAAAAATTATCGAACCCGCATATTTTTCATGCATAAACAATTAAATCAATCATATTATGATTTGTATGATGTTAAAAGAGTTTAGGAAACGTGTCTTTGCGTTTATAACGTTCGATTATTCGATCTTCGGCGAGGGTGCGACGTTGGACGACCGGACGACGAAGAACTCCTAGCCTTTTTCTTTCCACTTATTTTTGAAAATCTGAATTGTGTGTGCAAGGGTGATTCACGGCTGTTTGGCGCAAGACTTGTGGTGTTTTCAAAACCTAAATCACTTATTTATAATTAATTCAACATGTTAAATGGGCTTTGGTTTGGACTTGCAAGCTTAAGGGTAATTGGGCCTACATAAATTAATTAAATTTGGCCCAATAACACTTAATAAATTAAAACATAAAATTTATAAAATTAGTTTCCATAAAATAATATTTTTGATATTTTAAAACTCCTTGTTTGCCCAAAACCGGCTTCCCGGGATTTTACCTGAATTTTTAGATGGTATGATTGCATGATTAAATGATTATATGACATGTATATATGAAATTTAAGGATTTTACCCGAATATTCGATAATAGGCAGAGGAAAAGAGACCGGGGACGACCAAGATAAGAATATTTATTTTTCATTAAATAATGGAAATGCTTTCTAATAAGATTAAAAATTATTTAACTTTCCTAAAAATGTTGGAGTTCGCATTATTTTACGAATCGAGCTCGATTTTTCCCGAGAAGCCGGTTTTGAATAAACAAAAAGTTTTAAAAGATCAAAAATATTATTTTTGGGAAACTAATTTTATAAACTTTTATGTTTTAATTAAATAAGTATTATTAGGTCCAATTTAATTATTTAAAGTAGGCCCAATTGTCCTTAAACTTGCAATCCCAAAACCAAAGCCCATTAGAATGTTAATTAATTATAAATAGGACTCCTAGGCTTTCTAAACTCATAATCATCTTGATACCAGCCGAAATAAACCACAAGAACACACACAAGTTTCGAAATATTGGGAGGAAGGAAAGGCTAGGGTTCTTCGTCGTCCGGTCGTCCAACTTCGCACCCTCGCCAACGGTCGTCTATTCGAACGTTATAAACGCAAAGACACGTTTTCTAAACTTTTTTAAACATCATACAAATCATAATATAGTGTTTTAATTGATTATGCATGAAAAATATTGGTGTTCGATTATTTTACGATATGATACATTTTCAATGTTTTTACGATTTTACGCTCGTTGTTGAAATGTTATGATCCCAAACGAGTACTCTACCGATACATGATAAAATATGGTTAAAACATGACAAATTTAAAAAGAAAAATAAGCTGGAACTGAGAGAACATGTGAACAGGGGAACCGAGGGCTTGTTGTGGTATGCATATGGTTCATGGGTCGATTACTATGCATGGGGGAAAGTCGGCTCGGCCAAGGCTGGCTGAGGCTCGAGGGGGTCATGGGTGAGGGCCTGGTAGAGTCGTAGCATAGCTAAGACTCGGGTATCAGGGCTGGGGAGGAGTCCACGAAAGTTAGGACTCTCCCCAAGCAACTTCTCGACAGGCTGCTGCACAAGGGGGCTGCGGCTCGGTAGGGGCATGGGTTAGGTGGTCTGGGCAGTGGCTCAGGGTGGTCCAATGAGGGTTAGGAGGGGTTGGGCTCAGTGGTGGCCTGGGTGGAAGCCTTGATGCAAAGATGGCAGCAGCAGCGTGAGTTGAGAGGCGCGCATCTTGTTCTTGTTTCAAGTGATTCGCTGCTTGGGTTCTATGGTCTGGGATGGGATTTGTTGGGTCTGGGCATTGTCTAGGGTCGGTTAGGGTTAAGTGGGCTCGGTAGTGGCTCGACTGGAAGTGTCCTTGGTTAGCTAGGAGTCTTAGGCGTGAGTAGCATGCTGGTGCGCAGATTGTGTGTCTTCGGGCATGGCTTTTGCGTGGTTTAGGGGCTGGTCTGGGATGAGGCTGGGCGTGGTCTAGGGATGTTTAGGGTCAGGTGGGCTCGGTGGTGGCTCGGGTGGAAGAGTCCTAGTGCCACTAGGAGTCCTTGGGCGAGAAGCTTCATGTGTGCAGTTTCGGGTCTTCTGTCCAAGAGTGATTGAGCGAGCTAGGTTCTGGTTCTATGGGCTGGGGTTGGTCAGTAGGGTTCCTAGATGGGTTGGCTCGGGTTTGGCTGGAGGTGGCTCGATCATGGCTCGAGTAAATAGGGAGATGGCTTTGTGTGTTCGAGAATGGGTCAATTTCAAGATTTAAATAATAAAAATTGGAACCATGGGTTCACGGGTTCATGGCTCACAAGGGTCAATTAGGTATTAAAAAGTTATGTTTAAATTTTGGGAAGAAAATAATGAGTTTTGAATTTATTCGAGATTTAATCGCCTCACGAAATGTTAATTAAAGAATTAATTAGAACGCCTCGATTTAAGCTGAATAAAATTATGGAAAATTAGATTTAATCTTAAATAATTATTTTGGATAAGCTCATGTCATTAAAAGTAAGAAAAAGATAAAATCGAGAATTTTTACGTCTAGGGATAAAACGATAATTTTACACTTAGGAAAATACGTAAAAGCTTGGCAGCGTCCCGAAGGATCATAATGCATGTTAAATGATATTTTATGATTTTAAATGATGATTTTGATGAAAATATGATATTTTATAATTTATGGTAAAGCTGTGCAATTTTTACTGTTTAAAATGTTATTTTTGGAAAGCTATGATATGTTATGATTTTAAAAGAAAAGAAAATTTTTTTTAGGGATGTGAATTGAGTGTGACAAATGATATATGATTTTGTGGGGATGTCGTGAGGAAAAAAGGCCCCAGAGGGAGCCCGTCTATGGGAGAAGGCCCCCGAGGGAGCCCCGACGATCGTATTTCCACGGTGGAGCCTAGTGCCCACACCCATGGACCACGTGGAGCTGAAGACTTATCAGTCGACCAAAGGATAAAAGCTAGTCACTTTCAAGGATAAAACTTCCCCTAAAATGATATATGATTTACTTATGCTTTGAAGCTATTTTAAATTATTTTAAGATTTATGATTTAATTATGCTTAAATGATTTTAAATGGTTTATTTATGTTTAAAAGCTATTTTAAATAAAAGTATGATTTTAAATGCATGGGAATATATATGTACTATTTGTTATCCATGTTTAGAACGTGCTGAGTCATTAGACTCACAAGGTTTATATGATGCAGGATTTGATGATTTTATGGGAGGCTCTGACGATTGAGTGGATCGAGTGCAGCAATACAAACCCGAGGGTCATTTATGTACCGCACTAGCTTGATAGATTAATTATTTAAAGATTTATGTTAATGATTTTTATTAGAGATATTTTCATGCTTTATTTTATTGTTAGTTGATCTTTGTGAAGGTCGATATATGATTTTGGTTAGTTGATGATTTAAGATTTATTTTATGCACTTGAGATTCCATATGTTAAATTATTATGATTGTTGGATATGTTAAGCTATTTTATTTAGTTAGTATTTTCGAGTTTATGAATTATGATTTGAAAAAAAAACAGTCGAGCTCGTTTCAAACCCAATCAGCTATTATTTGAAAATCCAAAAGAACGCCTTTAAAACATAAAATCTTAAACGTCAACCAAACCTAAATATATCATTCTTCAAAATAAATCATAACTCTTAAATCCTCTCAAAACACTCGAAAGCATAAAAGTCATAAAATCTTTTAAAGTAAACTTAAATCATAAACATAATTTTGTGGAAAATTAGCGACGGTCCTCGGGTTGTGTGCATCATCAGTCCAGCAAGTTCCACAATCAAGTCCTCCATTAACATCAATATCATGCTCACTTGTATTGATCACACCTAGTGAGTCTAATGACTTAGCAAACCTTAACCATGATAGCAAGTAATATATATATATATATTCACAAGCAAAAGTAATATATATATATTCACAAGCAAAAGTGAAAGATTCTTTTAATAAAATAGCTTTTCATGAACATAAACTTTAAACATTTTCCTTTCTTCGTATATGTTTCCTTTTTTATTGAATTCAGATCCTCAATTGTGACTTTCGTATTAGCTGTAGGTCGATGGATCCATCTACGTATAACCACGTTACCGGGCGGCGGGGACATCAGCGACATTCTCACCCGTCAACTAAGCCTTGACTTTACATACCATCGTATTATTCACAATTAATTAACCTCCTTCAACCTTTCATATTTCCATCACTTATAAAAATTCATATATATTTAAATCATTTTTCTTTTAAACCAAACATGCAACATGTCTTTTAACATTAACGTTTCACCATAAAAGTCCATAAACATTTGAAATAAACATTTTAATATTTATTACAGCATTCAGGACACTGTCAGTACGTCTAACATTTTTTCAGGTGTAAAATGACCGTTTTTCCCTTGAAACGCTAACTTTCTCAATTTATCCTTAGACCTTAAAACGACGACCTAAATCCATTCAAACTTAACATAACACCTTAAAATACACCCATAAATATTTCTTAGACGTAAAATTAAGCTCCTCGACTAATTTCCCAATTCGTTTTAAAAGTTAGACGTACATCCCGGTTTTAACCCGAATAGACTCGAAACTTAGCCAAACTTTAACCATAGATTATCACCACCTAACCATACCCTACACAACCCAAATCATGCCAATTAAAACCCTTGAACAAGCCTAGAACATTGCTGGAATTTTCTACACTTAATATCCTAAACCCTAGCTTGCTCGACCCTTAAGCCCTTTCTTCGCTATCCCTTGGCCGCCCCAACCAGCCCATAAAACACCTTCCTAGCACCATGACCAAAGCCTTGGGACTCTACTGGACCAGCCTATACAACCCATGCAAGGCAGCCCCACAAACCCGCGACTTCAAGCCATGCGCAACCCCAAAAATACTAGCACCCTTCAACCTTCCTTTCCAGACCTTGCACGGCCCGTCTAGGACCATAACTAGACTCTCTTATGACCCTTGAACACATCAAAATAGTATCTAAGAGCCGTGTCCTCCTAGGAAGCAAAATCGAAAACCCTAGGTCTCTAAAGTCCCATATTTTTGTTCACCCTCTTGCCCTAACCTTTATAGCCCTTAAAACATGCATCTCATGACCCTTAAACATGTGGAAAAACATCCCTTCTAGTAACCCTACTATGATTTTCCCTTTGTGCATCATAAGCCAGAGTTTTAAAAGATGAAAACTCTAGTTTTATCATGTTTATGCCATAAAAACGAAAATAAAATAAAAGTATCATGTTTTTCAGGCAATCATGTATCAAATCAGTGAATGAATATTAAGATGTGCTTTTGCATTTATTACGCACAAAAAACAACTTGTGATGCGAGGAACGTCGGCGGAGAGAAGACCCTTTGTAACGTCCCGAAAATTTTAGGTCTATGTGAACCACATGCATGCAAGTTATTAAATTCCTAATGTATTGTATTAAATGGTTTTAATGCATGTTTATTTCATTAATTTGGGTTTTAATTCATGATTTATGAATTTGCATTATTTTTAAGTTATAATATGTTTAGTTGATCCACGTTAAAACGTTTTCCTAGAGTTTTATGTTTCAAGCGATTATTAGAGGCAGGATCGAGGAAATGAGCCTGGCGACGATTTAGGCAATTTTAATATGGGGTATTTTGTTTCAAGTCAAGAAAATGACATTTAAACGATTTATTAAGTTTTAGCATTTTTAAAGCCTAATTTAATTATTAGGTGATGTTAAGATTTTAAACTTTCAAAAGTTGAACACGTGTATTTTATTTCAAATTTAGGGAGGTTAGTAATTTAAGGAGGGAATTAGTATTTTAATTACCATGTAATTGCTCATCAATTATTTAATTAAGCTAATTAGCCCCTAATTACCTTTATTTTAATTATTAACTCACGCACACACACAAAAAATTACACACACCACACCCGTAAGTCACACACACATTTCATTTGCACACACTCATTCTTCATTTTCATCTTTTTAAGAAAAGGGGTAGGGTTCTTGGAGAGTAGCATCCACCACCTTTTCCCCTTCATCATTTCAGCAATTCTCGATCAATTTTGTTGAAATAAAAGCGTCACAAGTCGTCCTGGATCGGCGTCGCATCCTCGCCTCGTCGGTATCGTCGTTTCGTAAGTTTTAATCATCAAGACATGTATATTCTTTGATTTTCGCATCGATCTTGTCAGAGTAATAATTTTGATGTTTAATGTATGAAAAACATGTGCATGTTATACAAAAGTTTGAACAAAAATGGTTGGATCGCTTTTGAAACGATTTTGGATCTCAAAACTCAAAATTTGCTGTCAATTTAAATACTGCGACTTTTTGTTCGCTTTTGTGGAAATCTTTCAACATATAAAACGTATTACTTTTTTATACCTTCGATTTGACAGTAAATTCGTAATTTTTGGACAAGAAACGAGTGAGTTATAATTGTTTTCGTGGGACTGCTCAAACTGTAATTTTCTGAAAATATGTTCCTGATGTGTTCTTGAAGTTTAATTGTTGCAGGCTTCGTTGGGAACTGTTGGGTGATCGCTGCTGCGTTTATGTATTGTGAGTATGTTGATAGGATGAGTTTTGATACTTCGTTTCGTGTCGATGGTCCTTGGGTGCATTAGAAGTCATAGGAAAAGCTTTGGTGTTAAATTATCGTGTTCACGGGTTGTGTTACGTTGTTTGTGATGCGTAGTTATTTTTGGGTGTTTGTTTGAGTTTGAATCAGTGCCATACATCCTAGGATGGGTCTTGAGGTGTTGGTTCACTGTCCGTATGATCGAGTGAGTAGGATTAAGTCACAAGTGTAGGGAATTCCGTTGGTTCACAATTCTAGTAGGTACACGGACCCGAAGTCGGACCCTTACACGGGGTTCGTGCCCTTGTTTCCTTTGAAATGCGAAATTCCAGCATCTACCCGGACCCTTACACAGGGTCAGTGTACTTCTAAAAAAATTAAATTAATTTTTTTAGGGATTGTGTTTGGGGTTTGATGTCATGATTTAGTACGATGATTAAACGAGGTCGAGTCCCGAGATATTTAGAACGTCATAAGGAAATTTGTCGTTTTTGGGTGTGAGCAAGACTATACGTTTAAGCTATGCAAGATATGTATTCGAACTCATGTAAGCGAGATCCAACGAATCTCTCAACGCCAAGTAAGTTTGTTCGACATGCAAAAGAAAATATTTTAAGTTTTTGAGGTATGCTAAATGTCTTGTGACCAAATTATGAACGAGTTTGGAAGTCGGTGAACGTGGTCGAGGAACTCTCCACCCCGGTAAAGCATGACCGGGTTTAGATCAGGATTGGAAAGCGGTAAAGCATGACCAGAGACCAATCCACCCGGTAAATCATGACTGGTGATCTCACGTATGTGGTAGTGGACTTTCCCTGCCAGCCCAGTTTGTGGTTTAGTCTGATCAGGCACATTTATGTATGAGTCACTTGCTTTGAAACATATCTCTATGCAAAATGATGAAGTTTATGTATGTTCAAGTATGTATGATGCAAACATGTTTAAGAAAAGTTTTACGTTGATGGCATGTCTATGTTATGTATGTACTTTCAAGCTTTTGTATGCATGTTCAAGTTTCAAGTATGTATGTTCTACTTTAAAGATGCATGTGGTTTTATTACGTATATCTTTTTATATCCAGTTTATGCATGTTGAGTCTTTAGACTCACTAGACTTTATCGATGCAAGTGAGGATGACTTCGAGGAGACGAGGGGTGGGGACCAATGAGCCGACTTGGACTGAGAAGGAGGCTAAACCCGAGGACCGCCCATGTTTATATGAATACTTTTATGCATGTTGTTCAAATACTCTGATTTTCATGAAGTGATTTATGATGTTTAAACGATTATTACTTTTGGCAAACTTGGTTGTGGTTGTTTTTATTGCAAATGTTTTTAGACGAGCAAGTTATTTTAATGCAAATTTGAAAGTTTATTTTGTATTTAAGAAAATTTTAATTTTTCGTAAATTATAAAATAGTTAAAAGTACGGTACGTTACAGTTGGTATCAGAGCGGTGTTCTTGTAAAGGGGTTTGCCTACTGCCAGTTGCGAGAAGCTCACGAAGTCACATCTCAAGTCTGTAAGTTTTAAAGTCTTTCAAGTAGTAAGCATCAACTCATGATTTCAGCATGTGCATGTTTTAATGTTATCACCTGTATGTTTACATGACATACGTTTTAGAGTACAGGTTTACGTGTCGTTATAATTTGAGATTGGATCTTTAAAGTTTTTATGCATGTTACGACATGAAATACGAAATTATATGACTTTCATGCATGCTAGCTTTGTGGTATTGGACATGCTTGAGAATTCGACTATTGGGCGTCACGACTTGTTATTAATGATTTGAGCATATCGATTTTTGGTTAGTAAGTACTTATGTTCTACTCCTTGAGTAATAAGTTAATCATGAAAATTCTGAATGCTTTCGGGACGTAGAGTTTTAAAATACTGATGATTCGTGGTTATTAGTTGAGTTAACTTTTGAAAATTTCATATAAGGAATAATGATTCAAAATCTGCGACGACCTTTGGCGGTATAAAAAAATTGTGTAATTTGGGATTTTAAATATTGATGGAAATGTAAGATTGGTTATAACAATTGATTTTTGGATTTAATAAACTTAAGATTATTGAAATTATGATGCGGAAAACCTATAAAATAGAAGTAGGAACGCCAAGAACTTATGGGTAATTGTAGGATTTTCAAAATTATGGACAAAGTTGGGTATTATCGAGGAAATTATGAATTTATTTTTGCAATTGTGAAGGAATTTGGGGACTAGTTTAGTAATAAGTGAAAATTGAATGGTTTGAATGATAGGAGTTTTCGCTGATTTAGGCTTGAAAAGATATTTAGAACCTTGAAATATCTGGGTTATAATGTTATAAGAAATGGTAATCAAGAGCATTGTAGGATGAATCAATATTAGAATTAAAAACCTAAGTGTTACTGGAATAATGCAGAGGTAAATTAAGAATTTAGAGCGATAACAATTTAAGATAAAGTTGATCAATTAATTAAGTTATAAGATTAGACAGTAAGTTAACTTATTTTTGGGAGCTTAAGGTTTGATGTAGCATAACTTTTAGTCATAATCTTAACAGTTAAAGTTACACCTTTGTTAGGGTTAAATTTTTTTTCTAGAAAGTTGTGTATGATTGTTGGTTATATTACTTTTTAGACGCATGTATGAATTGAGACATGCACCTTGTCTTGAGGAATATTTGTAAGTCATTAAGAAACTTAGGATTAAGTGGATAGAGTACTAGAATTAGGTTATCTAAGACTACTTGGGTTGTGTAAGTTGGAATTTCAAGTTTATGAAATAGGTGTTCATACGGGGATATTGGGTGAAATTAAAACAAAAGGGAATTAGTTGTATTCAACATAGGTTACCAATGGATGAATATTAAGATTTTTATCAAGTAAGAAATCTAAAATCTTTATATGAGGATTCTAGAATTCTACGGATTATAAGTGAAGTTGATTTATTAGAGTTAGTCCATAATTAACAGGGAGAAACTTATTAAGTTTTATACGTTAGAATGAATTAAGTTTTGAGGATACGTCAAAGTTTGACATTCGTTCCAATGAGGAAGGTCAAAGTATCTTAGGCCTCAACTATAATGTAATTGGGAATGAAATATTTTAAGCATGTGTTTGATGCTAGGTCGTTTTTATTATTTAAGCAGAAGATCGATATTATATATTTTGGGGTTTTATGGATTAATATTACTCGAAATTTAAGATTAGCAACAATTTTATATTTGAGATGTACTTATAAATAGCTAAGTTACGTAAGTTTGGTGTCGTAAGGTAAAGATTCGATTCAAGTATCGTAGGTCAATATTATTATGGGGTTAAAATAAGGTTTAACTTTTGAGTGTAATACCAAAGATAGAAGTTGATCAGTGACTTTTTGTAACACCCCGAAAATTCGAAAGTTCACGTAAACCACATGCATGTAATTATTAAATTCTTTTGTATTTTAATTAATTGTTTTAATTGCATTAATTAATTATGTTGTTCATATTGACATGTTTAAAATATATTTTTCTACATGGTTGCATTAAAATGTATTTTTAAAAAGTTATTCGAGTTGCGATCGAGGCACGGAGACCGAGGGCTGAAAAATAGAAAATGTTTTTATTAAATAATTGTTTTTAATTATTTAAAATATGGTTGATGGTTTTTTCATATTTTTGAAAATAAGGAGTTTTGAGGTGATTTTATACGCTGGGACGTAAATTTTATCATTGTTGGTTTTTCAACAAAAATACGAACTTTTTGGCAACCCGACTATTAAATTCACAAATTTATTTAAACAAAACTATTATCATATTTTAATTAAATCCTAATTAAACACTAATGTGTCTAATTATATGCTTAGTGTGCCTAAGACTAATTAGTGATTAATTAGCTATTATATATATTAATACCCACCCCAAACTTCTATTGTTTTCATGCCAACTCTTCAATTTGCACACACCAAAACTCTTGCAATCAGAATACACGACACACACACACACACACACCAAATTTTAAGAGGAAAGGGCTGAACCGTTGTTAGCTATCGTCAACGAATAACCGTGCGTAAAATACGCAAAGGCACGTCATATTTATTTCCTTCAAACATCTATCACACCATAGTGTTTATTTAATTGAGTTTTACACAAAAATCAAGTGCCATCATGTTATATTTTCGTATATGCTTCATAAGTGATTTTTAAGACTTTTGTTTTCATTCCAAAACATGTTTATTATGTGCCTAAAGGGGCTTCCATGAATTAGGATGATATAGGGCATGTTTTACACGAGTTTGAGGCCTTAGACACACCCCACACACGCTGCAAAAACAAAGGAAACAAGCTGGTAACATGTTACTGTCATGGTGGGGAGGAGGGGTCGGCTTTTGGATTTTGTGCCTTTGCTTGGTCTTGGCTTGGGACAAGGGCTAGCCAGGGTAGTGGTTGAGTCGACGGAAGAGTCCTAGCCACGCTAGGACTCGAGTCAAGAGGGCTGGGGAAGAGTCCTAGCAAGCTAGGACTCCAACCCGTGAGTTCAAGGAAGAGTAGAGCAGGTGGGCAGCAGCTTGTGCAGGGCTGGTTGGCTCGGTCTGGGGCTTTGGCTGGGCTAGGTTAAGTCCTTAGGGTCCTAAGAGGGTGCACAAGGGTCTGGGCAGGGGCTGGTGTGGCTTGGTTGGCTCAGGTTTATGGGCTTGGGCTGGTCTGAGCTTGGTCTGGGCGTGGTCCAAGGAAGGTTAGGGTCATGAGGGGTCAAGTGGTTAAGGGCTGGTAGAGTCCTAGGCAACTAGGAAACCTAATACACCTAGGATACTAACACACGCACGCAAACATGCATTCAGGTCCAGGGTGCAGGGGCTGTAACTTGGTTCTAAGGGATGGTTAATGGGTTGGGCCTGGTCATTAGGGTCCCTAGGTGGGTTGGCTCGGGTTTGACTTGAGTGGCTCAGGCGTGGCTCGAGAAAATAAGGAGATGGCTCGGTGTGTTCGATTATGTATCAAAAACGAACATAATAAGACTAAAATTGAATCCATGGGTCCACGGGTGTGGCTCATGACTTGGAAGGGTATAATAAATCTTAAAAAGGTTATGTTTAAAATTTGGGATCAAAATAACGAGTTTTGCATTTATTCGGGATTTAATCGACGCACGAAACGTTAATTAACGTGTTAATTGAAACGCCTAGTTTTAAACTTTATAAATTATGAAAAATTATTTTTAAGCTTAAATAATTATTATAAGTCTAAGTTTTTAATTTGGGAATTTTATATTAAGGTTTGGTTTAATTCGGGATTAAAACGCATTAATACGTCACAATTAAAGATTAATTTAAAAGTCCTCGATTAAGCTAAATAAAAATATGAGAAAATTCACGAAAGCTTAAATAATTATTTGGGACATGTTGGAGTCAACGAAATTAAGAAAATGTCAAAAACGTAAAATTTTACGTCCAGGGATAAAACAGTCTTTTTACACCTAGAAATTAGTAAACGTCATGGCAGTGTCCTGAATGCTGTTTTATATTCTAATGTGATTATTTTCAATGATTATGAATGTTTATATGTTAATATGTCAATTTTAAATGTTTATGGAGTTTTAAGACGTTAATATGTTTAATTTTTTATGATTTAATATGCTAAAACGTTTATTTTAAATGTTTATGATTTAAATGTTTATTTTAAATGTTTATGATGTTAAAATGTTTATTTTAAAATTTTCATGGATGTTTATGATTTTTAATATGTTAAGTTATGATTTTTATGATTTAAATATGGGTATTTAAAAGACATGTTGCATGCTGGGTTTAAAAGAAAAACGATATTATATGCATGTTTTTATTAAGTGATGGAAATACGAAATGTTGAAGGACGTGAAGGGATTGTGACTAAATATGTTGGAAATATCGTGAAGGTTATGGTCCCAGTGGGAGTCCGACAATCGTGTTTCCGTTGATACGAATACGATGACATGATTGGAGATGTCGTGAGGGGAGAAGGCCTCAGAGGAGCCCATTTATGGGAAAAGGCCCCAGAGGGAGCCCCAACGATCGTATTTCCAATGACATGATATGTTAATATGTAAGGCCAGGGCCCAGTTGACCGGTGAGAGTTTTGCTGGTGTCCCTCGCCGCCCAGTACTGTGGTTACATGTAGATGGATCCATCGCCAAATACGTTTAAGAATACGAGTCACAATCACGATCTAAATTCAACAAACATGAACATGAATATGAATATTAATATGATGACATGAATATGTTGATATGAATATGGATACGAAAATGAATATGTTCATGTTTATATGAAATGGTTTATGCATAAGATTATGAAAATGTTTTTATTTAAAGTTTTATGCATCATGAAAATGTTTACGAAAATGTTTATGTTTTGAAGCTTATGCATCTTCATGAAAATGATATTTTAAGTACAAGTAATTTTCACTGTTGTATGTGATCTGTATATGTATTACTTGTTATCAAGGATATGACGTGTTGAGTCTTTAGACTCACTAGGTGTAATTGATGCAGGTGATTATGATGATTATGTTTATGGAGGTCTTGATTGTTGATCTGACTGGACTGAAGGTGCACATAACTCGAGGACCGACGCTAGTTTTCCGCACTAGTTATTATTTATGATTTTAAGTTATGTTAAGAATATTTTATTACTTTTATTTATTTATGAGTGGTTTTTGGAGAGGTTATAGTATAGGCTATTTCCTTTGGTTTTCAAATGGTAGTTGATTGTTTAATTTTAAAATGATGTCAAAAATATTTTATGGTTCGGCCGAATGCTATGTGATGTTTAAAAAAAAAATCCTAGCACGTTTAAGAAAACAAATAGAAGACGTTTCACTTTTGGTGCTAAGATTTCTTAGGTTGAACTGCATAAATACTAATGTAATAGATCGATGAACATTACGGGTATAGTATAAGGAAAGTAAGATACGATAAGTTTTAACCTCCATTTCTAATATTGGGAATTGTGAGAAAAGTCAGAATTCGAGGTCATAGTAAAGTAAAACTAAGACGCCATAAGTCACTTTAAGTTGTGATTCGCAAATGAGGTTTTTGATAGGCAATTTAATTAGGATTGAAGAGACGTAAGGACAGCCTAGGAATTAAATTTTTTATCAGAGTAGCGTAGCAGAAGCGTAGATTATTGAGATACTAGAATTAAGAATCTAAACTTTTGGGATTATGGAGGATAAGCGAATTTCGGGGACGAAATTCAATTTAAGGGGGATAGATTGTGACGTCCCGATGTTTTTATACATGTTGAGTCTTTAGACTCACTAGACTTGATCGATGCAGGTGAGGATGACTTCGAGGAGACGAGGGGTGGGGACCAATGAGCCAACTTGGACTGAGCAGGAGGCTAAACCCGAGCACCGCCCATATTTTTATGAATACTTTTATGAATGTAGTCTCAAATACTCTGATTTTCATGAAGTGGTTTATGATGTTTAAACGATTGTTACTTTTGGCAAACTTTGTTGTGGTTATTTTTATTGCAAATGTTTTTAGACGAGCAAGCTATTTTAATGCAAATTTGAAAGTTTATTTTGTATTTAAGAAAATTTTAATTTTTCTGCAAATTTTAAAATAGTTAAAAGTACGGTACGTTACACCTTTTGCTGAATTTTCCTTCAAAAATCATGTGAGAAGCCTTGGTTGTGTGGTGTGTGATCGTGTAGGTTATAAGTGAAAGAATTGCACTTAAATTATATGAGAATCCATTTGAATTATGTTAGTTTCGGACAGAATTACGCGTGGTATTTGTTGTTTTTGTGTCGTGCAGAAGATAAACAACTATTGGATGGTTGACGACAATTAGAGGTGTTTTTGAGCATGAAATGTTGGTGGACAAGAGCCGCAGTGCCAAAGATCAAGCGCTGAGGAAAGAAGCGCTTGGGCGCCACACTGCAAAGCCACAACATTAAGATATTCGAAGAACAAGCGCCTAGGCATTAGAGCACAAGCGCCGCGGCGTCGAGATCACCGAAGAACAAGTGCCTAGGCGTTAGAACACTAGCGCCGCAGCACCGCATCTTCGACCCGCTATTGAAACAACCCCACTCCCATGACACTAACATTTAACGGAAATAGCGTACGCAGAAGCATTTGAAGTTGAAAGGGAAAGAAAGATAAACCATTTACATCATAAACATTTTCAAAATCCTCATCAACATATCCTTTGATCACTACCAAAATTCAAGGTACTAAAAATTTTCATATTTTACCATACCAACATAACCAAGAGCCAACATAAATTGTTTTTTCATCACTCATTTACACAATACAAAACTATTAATATGTCCAATATTCCATATATCCCAACATAACAGTTTCTTAATCAAAGTTCAAAAGTTTCCCCTCCATTGCTATATGACTTCTCCCTCCTCGGACAATCCTGTTCAATCTTTCTTATCACCTGCATCGCATGACATTAACTAAAATGAGATAAAACTCAGTAAGCAGAAAGCTGTACATAGCAACTACATATACATAACTTTTGCTTGAAACGTATATGTGGCAATGACAATGGCAGTAAAGAATAAATCATAAGTTTCAAATCAATACAAATGGTATCTCATATCATGAACTAAAGGAAAGGAATGACAGTTCTGTGACCTGTGACCTGTGGCAAGTATCCTTTTGATATAACTGAGTTTGGGAGGTCGGCCGAGGTGACCTCCAGGATGACCTTCCGAACTTTTAGCGGGAGATGACCTCCCGCGGGCTCCTGAATGTTGGGCTTGACTTACTTGGGCTACCGAGAGTGGGCTGAGCCGGTCCTCAATCCTGGGGTATCACGAGTCCCCCCTCAAGTCGAGCTGACGTTGTAAATCAGAAGCTCGTTGTGGTTTGAGCTCTCGGTGGCCCATGGGCTGTCCTGAGATAGGTCGGCCAGGCACTTGGAGCTCGGCAAACACTAAATAATAACATGATGAGGTCATACTGAGAGAGGTCGGTCGGGCTCTTGGAGCTCGGCCCAACACCTGATAAGATAATGACCTGATGGGGTCCTGCTGGGTGAGGTCGGCCGGCTTTGGGAGGTCGGCCACACATCTAAATAAAATAGTAACCTGATGAGGTCACACTGAAAGAGGTTGACCAGCCTTTGGGAGCTCGGTCCAACGCTTAATAAGATAATGACCCGGTGGGGTCCCTCTAGGTGAGGTCGGCCGGGCTTTGGGAGGTCGGCCACACACCTAAATGAAATAATAACCTAATGAGCTCATCATGAGTAAGGTCGGCCTGACTCCAACACTAGATAGATAATAACCTAAGGAGGTCATCATGAGGGAGGTCGGCCGGGCTATGGGAGCTCGACCCAACACTTGATAGATAATAACCCGGAGAGGTCATCCTGAGATAGATATGCTGAGCTTTGGGAGATCGGCCCAACACTTTGATAATAACCCGAGGAGGTCATCCTGAGATAGATCGGCTGAGCTTTGGGAGCTCGGCCCAACACTATGATAATAACCCGAGGCGGTCATCCTGAGAGAGGTCATAGCTTGGCCGAACACTTTAATAGATAATAACCCGGGGAGGTCATCCTGAGATAGATCGACTGAGCTTTGGGAGATCGGCCCAACACTTTGATAATAACCTGATGAGGTCATCCTGAGAGAGGTCATAGCTCGGCCGAACACTTTGATAATAACCCGAGGAGGTCATTCTGAGAGAGATCGGCTGGGCTATGGGAGCTCGATCCAACACTTGATAGATAATAACTCGGTAAGATCATGCAGCGAGGGGGTCGGCTAGGCCATGGGAGTTCGGCCCAACACTTAACAAAATAATAACTCGGTAAGATCATGCAGCGAGGGGGGTCGGCTCGGCCATGGGAGCTCGGCACAACACTTAACAAAAATAATAATTCGGTAAGATCATGCAGCGAGGGGGGTAGGCTCGGCCATGGGAGCTCGGCACAACACTTTAACAAAATAATAACTCGGTAAGATCTTGCCGTGAGAGGTAGGCTCGGCCATGGGACCTCGGCACAACACCGTGAGAGGTCGGCTCGGCCATGGGAGCTCGGCACAACACTAACAAAATAGTAACTCGGTAAGATCATGCCGTGAGATGTAGGCTCGGCCATGGGAGCTCGGCACAACACCTTAAAAAAATAATAACTCGGTAAGATCATGCCGTGAGAGGTCGGCTCGGCCATGGGAGCTCGGCACAACACCTTAACAAAATAATAACTCGGTAAGATCGTACCGTGAGAGGTCGGCTCGGCCATGGGAGCTCGGCACAACACTAACAAAATAGTAACTCCGAAAGATCATGTCGTGAGAGGTAAGCTCGGCCATGGGAGCTCGACACAACACCTTAACAAAATAATAACTCGGTAAGATCATACCGTGAGAGGTCGGCTCGGCCATGGGAGCTAGGCACAGCACCTTAACAAAATAATAACTCGGTAAGATCATGCCATGAGAGGTCGGCTCGGCCATGGGAGCTCGGCACAACACTAACAAAATAGTAACTCGGAAAGATCATGCCGTGAGAGGTTGGCTCGGCCATGGGAGCTCGGTTCCTTGTGGGAGGTCGGCAAGGGAGATCGGCCACCATTTCCTAATTGACACCCTTTCGGGTATTTTGGGGAGGTCGGCTAAAGTGACCTCCCGGATGACCTCCAGCAGCTTTGGGCAAATGATGCGATCTCTTTGACTGAGATCGGGTGAAGACCCTTAGAAATTTGGCGTAACCAAGGTGAGGTGAGCTCTGGGCTCCTGAACTGACTTAGGGTGAAAACCCTTATAAACTTGGCGTAACTAAGATGAGGTGAGCTCTGAAGCTCCTGAACTGAGATCGGGTGAAAACCCTTAGAAACTTGGCGTAACCAAGGCGAGGTGAGCTCTGGTCTCCTGAACTGACTTAGGGTGAAAACTCTTACAAACTTGGCGTAACCAAGGTGAGGTGAGCTCGGGGCTCCTGAACTGACTTAGGGTGAAAACCCTTATAAACTTGGCGTAACCAAGGTGAGCTGAGCTCTGGGCTCCTGAACTGACTTAGGGTGAAAACCCTTACAAACTTGGCGTAACCAAGGTGTGGTGATCTCTGGGCTCCTGAACTGACTGAGGGTGAAAACCCTTCCAAACACGGCGTAACCAAGGTGAGGTGAGCTCTGGGCTCCCGAACTGACTTAGGGTGAAAACCCTTATAAACATGGCGTAACCAAGGTGAGGTGAACTCTGGGCTCTTGAACTGACTTAGGGTGAAAACCCTTATAAATATGGCGTAACCAAGGTGAGGTGAGCTCTGGGCTCCTGAACTGAGATTGGGTGAAAACCCTTATAAACTTTGCGTAACCAAGGCGAGGTGAGCTCTGGGCTCCTGAACTGACTTAGGGTGAAATCCCTTATAAACTTGGCGTAACCAAGGTGAGACGAGCTCTGGGCTCCTGAACTGACTTAGAGTGAAAACTCTTATAAACTTGGCGTAACCAAGGTGAGATGAGCTCTGAGGCTCCTGAACTGACTTAGGGTGAAAACCCTTATAAACTTGGCGTAACCAAGGTGAGATGAGCTCTGGGTTCCTGAACTGACTTAGGGTGAAAACCCTTACAAACTTTGCGTAACCAAGGTGAGGTGAACTCTGGGCTCTTGAAATGACTTAGGGTGAAAACCCTTATAAACTTTGCGTAACCAAGGCGAGGTGAGCTCTGGGCCCCTGGACTGACTTAGGGTGAAAACCCTTATAAACTTGGCGTAACCAAGATGAGGTGAGCTCTGAATCTCCTGAACTGACTTAGGGTGAAAACCCTTATAAACTTGGGTAACCAAGGTGAGATGAGCTCTGAGGCTCCTGAACTGAGACCGGGTGAAAACCCTTGTAAACTTGGCGTAACCAATATGAGGTGAGCTCTGAGGCTCCTGAACTGAGACCGGGTGAAAACCCTTGTAAACTTGGCGTAACCCAGATGAGGTGAGCTCTGAAGCTCCTAAACTGAGATCGGGTGAAAACCCTTGTACACTTGGCGTAACCAAGATGAGGTGAGCTTTGAAGCTCTTGAACTGAGATCGGGTGAAAACCCTTGTAAACTTGGCGTAACCAAGATGAGGTGAGCTCTGAAGCTCCTGAACTGAGATCGGGTTAAAACCCTTGTAAACTTGGCGTAACCAAGATGATGTGAGGTCTGACGTAATCAGAGCTCCTGAGCTGAGGTCGGGCGAAAACCCTTTATCTGCGATGTTCACTGATAAAAATGTGCAATTTTATAAGTATAGTCAAATATAACTTGACATAAAACCAAAGTATGATGTTCTTGCAATAAAGGTAATTAAAAAAAAATGAGCTTAAAACTATAACATCTAAGCATAATACTCCGGAGGTGATAAGTGTTTCATGGCCTCTTCAACTTCCTCTCCGCCAGGTCCTCTAGATAGGAGGCGCCTGAACTGAGTTTCTTTATCATCTTGAATGGCCATTCTCGTCTCGGATCCAGCTTTCCAACATCCACATCTTGAATCTTCTTCCAAACCAGGTCCCCAACTAGAAAACTCATCTAAATGACCTTTCGATTGTAGGATCTGACTATGTATCTTTTGTAAGCTTTCATCATGATGACTACGGCTTCTCTCTTTTCTTCAACTAGGTCTAGGTCTGCCGCCCGTGTCTCATCGTTTTGCTCAAAACATCACTTGGGAGGTCTCTTCACCTATATTTGCTGGAAGGACTGCTTCATTTCCATAAACCAAGCTAAGAGGTGTTTCCCCGGTGCCAATTTTCGGAGTGGTCATTTACGACCACAGCACGCTTGGGAGCTCTTCCACCCAATTTCCTTTTGCATTATCACGTCTACATCGTTGCTCAGTATTTCCCACAGACGGCGCCAATTGATAATGCCGAGATCGGTGATGCTAACTGGGAGGTTGGATCTTCGCTTGAGGAGCTCGGATCAGACTTTTGAATGATGGCTAGGAGGTCGGCTCGTCACTCGGGGAGCTCGGATTGGACCTTCGAAATCTGGAAACACAAACAAGAACGTTAGAAGGGGGCCGGAAGGTTATTCCGGCGTAGCCCCTCCGACGCTAAAGTCAGAGAATAAAAAATTGAGAGAGTAATGTGTGTGCTGAGAGAATGTGAATATATGAATCAATAAACAGTGAACGAAACATGGTATTTATAGGAGAACAATAGAATCCAGTTTTGGTAGATTTAGATCTTCAGAATCTTGTGAAAGATTTGATCATATCTGGTAGATTTGGTTTAGATTCTGCCAAGATTTAGTAAATCTTAATGGGCTTACCTTTCTGGGCTTGCTTCTCGCGGGCTATTCGGTAGTATCTAAGTAAGAGCTCTCGTCCTCATGGGAGGTCGGCCAATAACCCTCCAATCTGTGCGAAAACGTCCCCGTGGGAGGTCGGCTGGGTCCTCGTGGGAGGTCGGCTCGGGAGGTCGGCATGTTGGTTGAACCAACTCGGTATAACTGAGTTTGGGAGGTCGGCCGAGGTGACCTCCAGGATGACCTCCCGAACTTTTAGCGGGAGATGACCTTCCGCGGACTCCTGAACGTTGGGCCTGACTTACTTGGGCTACCGAGAGTGGGCTGAGCCGGTCCTCAATCCTGGGGTATCAGGTTCTTTTTTGAAAGGAGAGAAGGACGAAAAACCAAAATCTTAAATTCTAGTGTTATTGAGGTTGGATTGTGAGACGAGCAATGTTATCCAAGAGTGATGACCATCATACAATCCCATTATCTGTTTTATTAAAGCGGGAATTGGCCAATGAGAAGATTGAGAGGCCTGAAATCTCACATGGTCAAGCCAATCAGAGCAAGAAAGGCGAGGACCTGACGTTTATTAAGACAGAATGTGAACGGGTATTAGGTGATGGAGTCACCACATATTCGGTGTTTGCGGTACGTGGTTCTTCTTGTTTTACTTTATATTTAATTGGTCGATGTTACTTGAGCATTGATTGGATAATTGGTGTGAAATGTCACAATTGGTCTTATTTTTCATTTTGTTAATGTTGGCATTTACTGCAAAGCTTGTAGATACTTGGTACTCAGAAATTACGTATTTGATGGATAATGTAGGTGACAATGACACCTTTTCTATTTTCTTGAGAAAAATTTGAACAGACGGGAGTGATAATGGATGCAGTCTCTTATCTCTTCTGATAACTTTGTGAATAATCAAAGTTATGTGTGCTTATTTGGGATTTGGGTGATACATTTCTCTTATCCTTAAATGGAGACAGTTGAATTCTTTTCTTCATTTCTCGGAATAACGTTTCTTTTGTCATTGTTACGAAGGGATCCAAAATGTTATCAGGCATGCGCATCGACCCTTTACTTTCTTCGAACAGATATTATTTTTTCCACATTCTTTCGTGCAGTTATTTGATGGCCATAATGGATCTGCGGCTGCTATATATTCCAAAGAGAATCTCTTGACCAACATTTTGCATGCTATCCCTCCAGATCTTAACAGTAATGAATGGATCTCGGCATTGCCCACGGCTTTGGTTGCAGGGTTTGTGAAAACAGATAAAGATTTCCAGGAAAAAGGTACAGCTATTTCGGAACCGGCATTCATGAATGTTTGCACTGGATGCAAAATGAACCTCTTTTCTTTTGCACCTGTCATCAAGGTGCAACTTTGTTTGGGTCTATATATATTTTTTTGAACCAGTTTAGGTCTATATTGTTAAACAAGCAGTTTTAGTTATAATTATGCTTCTGAGCATTCTTTCTAAAAATTTTGAATGTAAATTCTACCCTTCACTTCTCTTCCGATCTATCATTTAAAATTTAACACAACCTTTGGTCTTTCTCTCATGCAAATGACTGCTAATTATTGGTCTGTTAATCTATCAGCGCAAACTTCGGGCACAACGGTGACCTTTGTAATAATCGAAGGATGGATTGTAACAGTTGCTTCGGTTGGTGATTCTCGCGCCATACTTGAATCCAGTGAGGGGGAAATATATTATCTGTCAGCAGATCATAGACTTGAATGCAGTGAAGAAGAGTAAGTTATTTGTTCTAGGCCATACAAGTACTCTGGAGTATATTTTCTGTAAAAATGCTTCAGTTCTTTGATTTTTTTCTTAAATAGAAGGGAAAGAATAACATCTAGTGGAGGTGAGGTCGGGAGGCTTAATACCGGAGGTGGCACAGAGGTATAATTCTTGTCGAAGTAAATTATTGTTGGTTTCACATTAACTGTGAGAGAGCACAATGATTTTATATTTGACTGTGAAACGATTCTACTCACAGTAAAATATGCATGAAATTTGACATCAATTTTAATGTCCGAAGATATTAGATTTTAATTAATGCTTAGTCAGCTAATTATCAGTTAGTATCTCAGTTAGTTGTTCACTGATTTTAGTTAGTTAGTTTACTAGCGGATGTATATATCTGTACAAAACAAGTCTTCATACTTCACTTGAGCAATAATAGAGTTTTCAGTTTCTTTCGCTCAACTCATGTCCAATACATCCAATATGGTATCAGAGCATAACTGCTCACTCGATTGAAGATCTCCGATCTCCGATCAAGTTGAGATGCTCGCCGCTCCGCATACTCCGACGATGAAGCTGAATTAATCCAACTTCACGGTTTATTTCTGCAATGGCACAAGCGATGGCTAATTTTGATGATTCCATGAATCCTTACTATATACATCACTCCGATGGCCCAGGGCTTGTTCTTGTCTCTCAACTACTGACCGGAGATAACTTTGCCTCCTGGTATCGTGCTATGATCATAGCTCTCTCTGTGAAGAACAAGCTGGGGTTTGTGGATGGATCAATCCCAAAACCTGATAATTCAGATCCGAATTTGTTGACTTCGTGGAAGCGAAATAACAACATTGTGATTTCATGGATACTCAATTCCGTCTCAAAGGATATATCAGCAAGTATCATCTTCGCAGATTCTGCTGTGGATATTTGGCAAGATCTCAAAGATCGTTTTCAGCAGAGCAATGGTCCGAGAATATTTCAACTAAGGCGTGAATTAATCAATCATCGTCAAGGTGAATCGTCTGTAAGTGTATATTTCACAAAGCTCAAGGCCATTTGGGAAGAGCTCAACAATTTCAGACCTCAATGCATTTGTGGGAACTGTTGTGAAGGAATTAAGAAACTGGAGCTGCATCATCAGATGGACTATGTGCTAGCCTTTCTGATGGGGCTTAATGAATCATTCTCCCAGGTCAGGAGCCAAGTTCTGTTGATTGATCCTTTGCCTCCAATTAACAAGGTGTTCTCTATGATCATCCAAGAAGAAAGGCAACGGCAGATTGGTACACCCACATATTCATCCGATGGCTTGACGCTTGCAGTAAAAGGAGAGCCAATCAAGGGAGAATCAACCAGGTTTTCAAACGATAACATGGGATCTGCATTCAGAGGTAAGCCTCGTTACAACGTGAGGAATTATCCGAGAGAACGTCCTTTCTGCTCCACGTGCAATATGCATGGTCATACTCTGGACACATGCTACAAGATACATGGTTATCCACCGGGGTTCAAGTCAAGACCTCCTCGGAACCATTTTCCACCTCAAACTCATCCGGTTAATTTAGCCTCAAGCCAACTAAATTCTCCTGAGGCTGCAACTGATGTATTTGACAGCAAAAGTGAGCACTTTTTTCAAGGTCTGAACAAAAATCAGTATGACCAACTCATGACCATGTTTGCCAACCATCTATCATCTACTGTGAATAAGTCTCATGATGTAGCCAACACATCGCATCCTTCAGGTACTTGCCTCTCTATATATGTGCCACATTCCTTAATGTCGTCTTCCAGTTGGATAATGGATTCTGGAGCCTCACGACATATATGCTCAAGTTCTAAAGACTTTATCTCCATGAAACCCATACGGAATTCAGTTGTCACATTACCAAACCATACACATGTTAATGTTGAGTCATGTGGCGATGTCAAGATCAATGATGATTTAATTCTTCGGGATGTTCTGTTTGTCCCGGCCTTCAAGTTCAATTTGTTTTCTGTTGGTTCGTTCATAGCGCATACTAAGATGGTTATAAGTTTTTCCCGTGACAAGTTTGTGATCCAGGATCTCAACCTCAAGAAGACGATTGGCAAGGGTAACAGAGTGGACAATCTCTACGTTCTCGAAGTGGACACACCCTCTGAACTTCCTGCAAACTTAGTCTCTGTTCAAGAATGGCATAATCGTCTAGGACATCCCTCCAACAAAATTCTGGCACGCATACAAGATCAGCTGAAATGTCAAAGGATCCCTTTGGACAATACTAATCCATGCTATATATGTCCTTTGGCTAAGCAAAAAAGGTTACCATTTGTTTCAAATCATCGTATATCTTCATCTCCTTTTGATTTGATACATTGTGACATTTGGGGACCATTTACTGTTTCTACATTACATGATCAAAGATACTTCCTCATACTTGTGGATGATTGTACACATTTTACTTGGGTATTCTTCATTCACAGCAAATCTGATGCACCACAATATGTTTCACGGTTCTATGTTATGGTAGAGACTCAATTCAATAGTAAGATCAAAGCTATTAGAACCGATAATGCTCGAGAATTGGCATTCACTGATTTAGTCCACACAAAAGGGATGATACATCAATTCTCTTGTGTACAAAGACCAGAACAAAATTCTGTGGTTGAGAGAAAACATCAGCATTTGCTGAATGTGGCCAGGTCCTTGTATTTTCAGTCACGAGTCCCTCTCAGATTTTGGGGCGAGTGTGTCTTGACAGCAACTTTTTTGATAAATAGGATTCCTTCCCCTTGGCTACAACACAAGACTCCTTATGAACTCTTGTACAAACATACTTTTGACTACTCTGCTCTCAGGGTCTTTGGATGTTTAGGTTTTGCTTCCACACTTCCTGCTCCAAGGCATAAATTCCAACCACGAGCAAGGACGTGTGTTTTTCTAGGCTATCCACCTGGAATGAAAGGGTATAAAATGTATGATATTCACAATTCTGAGGTGTTTGTTTCACGGGACGTGGTGTTCCATGAGAATATTTTTCCATTTCACTCAAGTGATACATCAGAACCTTTAGTTGATTTGTTTCCTGATGTTGTGCTACCCAAACCAGCACTTGAAGACTTTCATTCTGCTGCTAACAATACATGTATTCCAGAAAGCTTACCGACTCCTACAGTGGATGAAATCCTCATCCAATCTGATCTTCAGTCCACACAAATCCAAGCACCAACTCGAACATCTACCAGAGTTTCTCAGCCACAGTCATATCTTCGGGACTATCATTGCAATTTGCTACTGCAAAAACCACAAACAGATTGCTCGGTTCCATATCCTTTAAGCAATCATCTTTCTTATGATCTTTTAACACAGCATCATAGAGCCTTTGCTCTCAATGTCTCTGCCAAATTTGAGCCAAAGTTCTATCATGAGGCTGTTCAATACCCTCAATGGAGAAATGCTATGAGTGATGAACTATCGGCCTTAGAAGAAAATTGCACGTGGTCTATTGTACATTTACCACAGGGCAAGCATACCATTGGATGTCGTTGGGTATTCAAAGTCAAATATGCCTCCAATGGATCGGTCGATCGTTACAAAGCTCGATTAGTGGCTAAAGGCTACACTCAACAAGAGGGTGTTGATTTCTTTGAGACATTTTCACCTGTGGCTAAACTTGCAACTGTCAAAATTCTATTGGCCCTTGCTGCCATCAACAATTGGTTTTTAGTCCAGCTGGATGTCAACAACGCCTTTCTCAATGGAGACTTATTCGAAGACGTTTATATGGATTTGCCTTTAGGTTATTCCAAGATACCAAGTTCAAGGGCTCGTTCTGATCGTTTAGTGTGTAAGCTCAATAAGTCCTTATACGGCCTCAAACAAGCTTCTCGGCAGTGGTATTCCAAATTTTCTCATTCGCTTCTTAGTTTTGGTTTCACTCAATCAAAATCAGACTACACCTTGTTTACTAAAGGAACAGATTCATCCTTTATTGCGTTGTTGGTGTATGTTGATGATATCATCATCGTTGGCCCATCTCGGCCTACCATTGACTCCCTCAAAAACTTCCTCCACAGTCATTTTAAATTGAAGGATTTGGGGTCCTTGAAGTACTTTCTAGGGATGGAAATTGCTCGTTCAAAGGACTGGATTTCCCTTTGTCAACGTCAATATGCGTTACAACTCTTGGAGGATACTGGATTTCTTGCTGGAAAGCCAACTACCACTCCCATGGATCCAACTATTCATTTATCAGCTGATCAAGGAGAGTTGCTCCCAGACTCCTCTATGTATAGACGTCTCATTGGTCGCCTCCTGTACCTCACCATTTCACGTCCTGACATCACATATGCTGTCCACAAGCTGAGTCAATTCGTTGCTCAACCGCGTTCCGCCCATTTGACAGCAGTTCATCATCTTCTTCGATATCTTAAATCATCACCTGGCCAAGGCATTTTCTTTTCAGCTACTTCATCACTTCAACTTAAAGCATTTTCAGATGCTGATTGGGCGTCATGTCCGGATACTCGTCGTTCTGTCACAGGCTTCTGCATCTTTCTTGGCAATTCACTTATATCTTGGAAAGCCAAGAAACAAACCACCACTTCTCGATCTTCTGCCGAAGCAGAATATCGAGCGCTCGCGGGAACTACGAGTGAACTTGTCTGGATCTTGCAGCTGTTAAAAGACCTCCATGTTGCTGTGCCTTCTCCAGCTGTCATCTTCTGTGACAATCATGCTGCCATTCACATTGCAAACAATCCGATTTTTCATGAACGCACTAAACACATCGAGATAGATTGTCACTTTGTTCGGGAAAAGATAGTTGCTGGGGTCATCAAGCTTCTTCCCATCCGGTCACACCTACAACTCGCCGATATGTTTACAAAACCACTCCCCTTCTCATCCTTATCGAATCTCATGTCCAAGATGGCTATTCATGACATATACCGTCCATCTTGAGGGGGCGTATTAGCTTTTAATTAATGCTTAGTCAGCTAATTATCAGTTAGTATCTCAGTTAGTTGTTCACTGATTTTAGTTAGTTAGTTTACTAGCGGATGTATATATCTGTACAAAACAAGTCTTCATACTTCACTTGAGCAATAATAGAGTTTTCAGTTTCTCTCGCTCAACTCATGTCCAATACATCCAATAGAAGACTGCTGTTTGTCATGGTTCTGCAGAGAATTATGCTGTGAATAGCTTGACAAAGTTACATTGTTGGTTATGGTGTGAATGCGACTCATATAGATGCTTTAACTTGAAATTATTATGTTGCTTTTGTTGGAAGTTTAGTCGTTTTCCGAGGGCCAATTTTAGTTCTTTCACTTGCTTGCCTCTTCTATTCATGTTACATGCATCTATAAATTTCACAGGATTGGGAATTCAGTGTGAAATTGAATGTAATATCATTCATTTGTCACATAAATTCATGAACACTTGTTCCATTATTGTTGAATGGTTTATAGAATATGGATTGGGAATTCAATGTGATTACAAGGTAATGTAATTCATTTTGCACATAAATCCATGAACATTTGTTTCATTATGCTAGTGTGCACCTCGCACCTTTAATTATTATATCTGACTTTTCTTTTTAATTTATACATAGTTTTTTGAATTTTAATAGTAGATTTCTTATCTGTGCGTTGGTTCATTGTAGATTGGTCCGTTAAGATGTTGGCCTGGTGGATTGTGTCTTTCACGATCTATTGGAGATATGGATGTTGGAGAATTCATAGTTCCAGTTCCTTATGTAAAGCAAGTGAATGTTCGTTTTGAAGGAAAATGTTGTTTTTTCAGAATTGAAACTTAAAACGTTTTCAGTAACTGTTCAGGGGAAGAAAAAAATGTAAAAATTATAGTTTTCAAAAGACTTTCTATTTGTAAATAGTAGAATTGTTGAAAAAAGGCAATGTAAGATCATTCAAATTCTAACAACAAAGTTGTTTGAGATTGGTTATTTGGTTACCGTTGATTAAATGTAATGAATATCTAAATTTTCTCCATGACTATGAGCTTTTCGGTGGAAGTGATCAAAAGTTATGTACATCTGGTCTGCCTCATATCAATACTCATTTCTTGTCTTGGATATATGCCTTCATTAGACACAATCTATGGACCGAGTAAAGTAAGAATAGTTGTTGAAATCGAAGATTATTTATGAAAAGAAAAATAAAATTATTATTTCCTTGGCTAATCTTATTTATGGGAGACTTCTCTAAAGCAAGGTCATGAGATTTTTATTTTCATCTTTTCCTGAAAATTTAAGTAGGTATGGAGCCATGATCCACATAGTTTACAATTGTGAATGAAAACAGTTTTATGTAAAACGACAACAATCACTATATTTGCAGCTATCGACAACTGGAGGCAGACTTATTATCTCTAAGTGATGGTGTTTGGGACGCATTATCTGCAGAAACAGCTTTTTGAGTGTTGTCGAGGAATGCCACCAGATGCTGTAGAGGAATTATTTGAGGAAGGCTCAGCTTCACTTTCAGAAAGGTATCTATGTACTGTTTAAGCTCTTTCTATTCTATACACCAGGAGAATCAACATTATCCGAACTAAGAAACTTACTTCAGATTCATTGGGAACACATAGAAACCACTTTGAGCTCGTCTGTTGTAAGATAAAAACACCGGGTGTGTGTCCATATCTTCGGAAAAAACTATACCCGTTATCACCTACCGGGATTTCAATGGTTTCAGTTTTTCTGGATTACAGGTTGGACTCGAAGTACCCGATCTGCAATATGTTCAAGTTATTCATGTGCGCAGTTTGCCAAGTGGAAATAAAACCTGGAGACGGTATATCCATACATGCAGGAACATCTGACCCTAGAAAATTACGGCCTTGGGATGGTCCCTTCCTTTGCTTGACCTGTCAAGAGAAGAAAGAAACCATGGAAGGGAAAAGATCTTCTGGAGGTATGCCTTCTCGTAGTTCTCGATTCTTCATTTGCCATCGACTTATCGCCTGCAGACAAAATTTTCTTCCATGGGCATTTACTTCCTTTGCACTACCTCTCTAATCACCCTATCTACCCCCGCACCTCCACCGATTCATTCGACGGTTTCACCCTCCCAATTGAAGAACTTCCCGGAGAATATAACTCGAGCTCCAATACTTACACCGACCAGAAAGAATATATCAGCATTGATCATATTAATCCCACTAGCCAAGAAAGTTGCAGCAGTGTTTTGAAAGAAGAAGCTGGGAGACCTAGGAAACCAATATCCTTCTCTTTCTTTGGGTTTTCGAAATGGAGAAAGGAGTGTGAAGAAAAACAGGACAAGGGTAGACAAGAAACAGATCGAAAACAGAAGAGAAAGTTCAAGTTCAACTTAAGTACTGTCGTGAAAAGGTACATGAGATTCATAAATCCATTTCTTTCTTTAAGAAACAGGAGAATGAATCCTCAGTTCCACGGTCAAACTTATTTGTCAATTTCGGGGAATTTACGTGTAAGAAACAAGAAGGAACTGAGAGGATCGAGAATTCTCAGCACCAGCTTCAATGAGGAATTCTCCTACAAATAGTGGCCTTTTGATGGCAAGTGGAACTTCTACTCCTACTGCAAGAGACAGTACCATGGAAGAATTACAGGCCGCAATTCAATCCGCAATTGCTCATTGCAAGAAATCCGTTGCTGCTAAAGAAACAATACATGTGAAATAATTTATAGTTAATTGTACAAAATTTACCTTGTCTAATTAAATAGTAATATTTGAATTTCTGTTTGATTCTTTTTACCAATAATTTCTAGTTTTCATGAATTTGAACAAGTTACGAACTATCAATATTTAGTTTAAATTGATAGCTTGATGATTATCGGAATGTGCAGTTTTTGGGAGATCACACATGGCTTTCGTGGTTTTCAATAAACAACGTGTATATAAAATATTCCTATATGCAAAAACTTATAAATAAAAGGGTACATCTGATAAAAGTGGTAATTCTTTTGGAAGAACTCCACACTTTTCTTGCTTCAAAGTCTTGCACGTTAACTTGTGTAGACTGAAAATTTGACACGCGCGCTAATTTTTTAAGGAGATGTTATCGCTCTCAAATGCATATCATTAAATAGTTTATAAAAAATTAGACTCAATTAGAATATATAGAAAATTTAAACATTATAAAAGCAAACACTACGACCGATCGAGAGACCTATCAATTGAACAGTATGAGTTCATTAATTTTGGAAATGATTTTGCGACAAAATTGAAAAAGATATAAAGCCCCACAAAAAAAGAACATAAATGGGCTTGATAAAGCTTAAGAAAAAGAGAACACTACAAGAAAAACAAGACCGACAAATCGGTCTCTACAGAAAAATAGAGACCACTTTAGTATTTCGGTCTCACATTAGTAACTGACAACGTAATCGATCTCAAATTAGAGACCGATTCAATATATCAGTCTCCGATTAGAGACCTAAATAAAATTCAGTCTTCAATTTGTGAGTAGAATAAAAAGTCGTGATACAAAAATAATATTAAATAAAAAAATGTGACGAAATAAATTTAGTGACCGATATTACAAGCTTCGGTATCAAATTAGAGACCGATAGATTATATCGGTCGATATAGTGTATCGGTCTCAAATTAGAGACCGACAAAATTATCGGTCTCTAATTTATTTAGAGACCGGTATTTTAAACTTCGGTCTCAAATTAGAGACCAAAATTATTGGCGGTCTCTAATTTGGTTACAAATCTCCGTTTTTTTTGTAGTGGAAGATTTGCGGTTAGAAAACACAGCGCGCGCCAGGTAGGGGTCGAAACCTACGACTTTCTGCTTAGGAAACAGACGCTCTATCCACTGAGCTACAGGCGCCTACACTCAGGGTATGTGAATTTAATTAATTTATATATTTACTTTAAAATAAATGGGCCTTGCATTTGGCCCTACAAGTTAAATGGGCTTTAGTGTGGAGTCTTTGGACCAGTATCAAGCATCAATCGGGTTGGTTATGTGAAATGCCAGACCCGTGACCCGTTATCCAAAATCCGCCCGCCAAAGGGGCATTCTCTTTTTACCTTCCACTCCTAAGCTCTACAGGCAGTACCGCAAACGATGAACAAAATGTCAAGTATATGTAGTGAATCAGTAAAATAATTCTCTTCCTCTTTACTTCATCATCAAAATGGCTTTAATTCCTTTTTCGAATCCTCCACCAATCGGTGCCTTTCGAAGAAATTCCATCTCACAGAACCTAACTGCATCTCCATTTTTGTTATCTTTTCCATTCAATAGTCCAAGATTGCGTATTAGTTTTACGATAAAGGCCGGGTCGGCCGGAGGTGGGGCGGTCCGGAGTGGCGAGGAGACGGCGGCGTATGGGTCGGATTTTCTGAGGAAGCCTGCTGTGTCACACTCTGCTGATGAAATGCCGGAGAAAGTAAGTGGGAAAGTGGGTGGTGGAGGTGGTGATGCCTGGGTGGATTGGGAGGACCAGATTTTGGAGGATACCGTGCCGCTGGTGGGCTTTGTGAGAATGATCCTGCATTCTGGAAAGTAAGCTCTTTCCTCTCTCTTTTTTCGCAATCTTTTATATTTTATGGATTGCGTTCCAGTTCCTTTAAATTTAGCATTTTTTGTGCATGATTGCTCATTTGTATACTAAATTTTATTAATTTATTTACATTATTGCAAGAATAAGGAAGGATACGGAAAGATAAAATGGTCCGCATTTGGATGTTTCAGTGAGTATGCCCAATTCCCATTCGGATGCTGTAATTGTCTTATTAAACCTCAAAGCTGTTCATATGAATAAGTTACTCATTTTGAATATGGATGAAGGTTGCATAATAGTTTAATTGTGAAGTTATTGCAACTGAGAGCTGTTGGATGGCCAAGCTGATGCTGGAACATGTAGGAGTATAGGTTTAATGGATATGAATTCTACAATTGATAGGTTAGAATATGGATAGTAAATATCATTCAAGGAAAAAATTGTATTCGAACCGGTCCAATTGTTTCTAGTTATTGTGTCCATTGAGAATGACAAATGTGATGATGTTTGTGCTTAGAATGGTATTATTCAAGACTTGATGCTCACAATTAATTTCCATTTCCAACTAGTAAGATGGTGAAGTCTGATTCTTGATTTCGATTTACATGTCAATTTATATTCGTTCATAATTTGCCAAGTCAATAATAATACATCAAGGCATGCAATTTTCGAATTTGGAAGGAAATTCTTGTAAGATTTGAGTATCATGCAAATTAAAAGAATTAAGGCATGATTATTGTTAGGAATTTTCGAAAATTTTCCTAGATTAATTACCAAATTGTTGTGGTGGATAGATACTAGTGTACATGGAATTTAAATCATCCCAAGGTTGACCAAAATCCATCCCACCTAGCAACCTAAATCTCAAAACCAATGGAGAGCATGAGATCAAGGAATAAATCTCATTGATTAGGCATCAAGATTTTCGAAAATTTGCAAGAAATATTGGAGTCAATCTATGAGATTTGGCATGAGTTTTGGTATGATTTGAGTACCAAATTTGGCTCCCCTCCCTTCACCTATAAATAGTCCACCATACCTAGCCACTCACACACCACAAAATTCGAAACCCTTGCTGCATATTTTCGAAATTCAGCAGCTCTCCCAAGCCAAAAATCTACTCAAAGTCGTCCAAGAAATTAAGCCGAAGTTCTGTCCGAAGAAGGCCCTAATCCCGAAGCCAAGCCACCTCGTTTTCTTAGCATTCAAACACTGTAAGTGGGCTGTTTTAAATCTTAAAATTTCGGTTTTATACATATGAACTTTTCGGTTTTGGTTTTAAAATTCGGTCGAGCTCCGTCTCCCGTTTATACGTTTTTGAAATTTTGGTACGTTTTATGTTTTGACACTGTGAGAATTCCCTGAAAATGGGTGGAATTCCAACATATGGCCCTTCACGGTGGGATAGAACCGTTTTATGGCCTCGCCCCCTTAGAGGATTAAAACTTAGGGACTGACGTCAGTAAACCGTTAAAGGTGAAAAAATCGCAGTGTTATTATGTTACGAATACGATGTTACGATTATGAAAAGCATGCTGCATTTATACGTTATGTTTTCGAAAATGTTATAAAATTTTATGTTGTGTTCGAAATTCCCCCATTTACTGAGTATTTCTCAAAATACTCATCCCCTTACTCTCCCCTCCCAGATAAGTCCGAAGAACAGGTCGAGGACGAAGAGTCTGAGCAGTTTTGGGGTTGGTGATCCACGAGATTAGTAATAGATGTTATTTCGAATTTTTTTCTTTTTGAATTGTAAGACGCTACCGCATTGATCACTTTTTCGTTTGGATTTCGTTTTGGAAAGACGATTGTTGTTACGTTTAAATTATGATATATAAACTGGTTTGGTTTATACTGTGCTACGAAAGGCTTGTTGTTTCGATCGTGTGATTGTTAAACGACGCCGGTATCAATCACGAGTTTCGGGGCGTGACATTTAAGTGGTATCAGAGCCGCCAGGTTCATAATCCGGTTGGGAAAAATCGATTTCAAAAAAAAAAAAAACCCTAAAAATTTTCGGACGAATTTTTACTCGAGGCCGACGCTATCCCCTTCGAAACGGCCCAACGAACGATAGTCACCACCCTAAAGTCGTGAGGTAGGGGCTGAAATCGCGAAATTCCTTCGTTTAGGCCTCCGAAACGTCGTTTTTGCCGTTTTAGGAAATATTCGTAAACCCTATAACTTCTCATATGAAATTCCGAATTCGATTCCGTCGATTGTCCCGGAATCCTCTCGACATATGCTTCGAACCCATGTGTCAAAATCCCAACTTTCCATTTTTGGAAAAAAAAATATATATATTTATGTATTTCCGAAAATTTCATATATATTGCACATTGCCCCTGTTAGATATTGCCTATTGTCGATTCTGAGCATTTCCATTTTTTTTATTTCAGGAAATGGCTCCGTCTACCCCTATGCGACCCCGCACCCGTGCCCAAGCTGCCATCCGTATGAAGGAGCTTGCCCTTCACTTTCAGTCCCGTCAGATTCAGCGACTTAGAGCTAGACTGAGTGAGAGAAAGAGAGAGGTCGAGCTTCTAACCGCAGATAAAGATGAGATCCATGTCCGCCTTACCCAGTCGATCTATCAGGGTGAGCTAGTTAGGAGTGATAACATGGACCTCCGAGATGTCATAGAACAGTGCAAGTATCAACATGGAAAGTTACGAGAGGATGTGGAGCGCTATCGCACGGAGCTGGAAGAGGAGAAACAGCAGAGTGCCAAGGGTAAGAGGAGACTAGAAAATTCGGGTGACGCCATGAACAGCCTGGCGTATGTGAACCAACATCTGACTCAGCAGGTCAAAGCTCTGAAGGACCAACTCCAGCAGAAGAAGCAGTATCATCTGCAGTATCAACAGCATTGGAATGACGAGATTACTATGGCTGAGGCAGAGATACAGGGACTTAAGGCCCAGGTGGCCCACCTCACGGAAGAGAACGCCCAGCTCAACCATATGGTGGAGATACTTCAAGAGGAAGAGCCAGAAGAGGAGCCGGAAGAAGAAGCACTTGTTGAGATAGATGAGCCTATAGCTGCAGTAGGAGATGGAGATATAGATGATTAGACTATCTTAGCGACCCTTCATTATTACTAGAAGTTTTACTTTCTCATTGTTGCTACGTTATTTCTTTCAGTACGCTTTGTTTGATTCAATATTACTTGTTTCATTCAGTTGTTTTCCCTACGTTCGAAAATTAATAAAAGTTATGTTTATTTGTTAACTTCAGTTGTTCCACCATAACTTAATTATTCAATCATGTCGATATATACAACAAATTCTTAGAAACGTTCAAATTGTAGGAAATGGCCGGTAGACCACCAAGGCAAAACCGCAACCCTCGATATTCCAGCACCAATAACCAAAATGAAGAAGACAGGAATGAACCACCACCAAACATCAATTTGAACCGTGCCGACCTCATGGCTATAGCCACGATCGTGGCAACGACACTGCAAGGGTTAGTGAACCCGAACGTCAATCAACCACCACCACCTCCACCACAGCACGGAGTCAAGTTCCATTATGAGTCACTGCGCAAGAACAGGTGCCCGACGTTCCAAGGGGACGCAGATCCTGAGTTAGGCCAAAACTGGTTGAAAAGCGTGGAAACTCAGATGCGACTGCTAGAAATACCCGATGCTCTTAAAGTGGATGTGATAGTACCCTTCCTGGAAGGCAAAGCAAGTAAGTGGTGGGAAGCAGTCTCCCCAGCCATGTTAACCGCTCGGCCAATCACATGGCAGCGCTTTCGAGATGCATTCCTCAAGCAGTACTTTCCGGCCGAGGTCAGGTTGCAAAAGTTGAGTGAGTTTGAAAATCTGACTCAAACTCCGGATATGTCAGTGGTAGAATACACATCTCAGTTCAATTCTCTTGGATCCTATGCACCAACAATCATGGCAGATGAAGCTCTGAAATTGCACCGCTTCAAAAAGGGTTTGAACAGCAGAATACAGTCGGCTTTGGCAGTCTACCAACCTGCGAACTTTTCAGACCTGATGGGCGCAGCTATCCGAGCTGAAACTGATATCCAGCGCAGAGAGAAGGAGTTTAGGAGCAAAAGGCCTATGAATAATCAGTCCTCTCATGGCAGTCAGTCGTTCAAGAAACCGAACCATTCTGGCGGACCATCTAAAGGGCCTTCGCCTGCCTCAGGCTACCAGGCCATTAAGCCTTGCCCAACTTGCCACTTACGACACCTGGGAGAATGTCGTAGAGCCAGCGGCGTCTGCTTTGGATGCGGGAAACCAGGACACCGTATGACAGATTGTCCAACCGCCACCAACAAAACAACTGGACCGGGTAAAGGAGACGGGTCAAGCTCAGGGGCGAATGCCAATAAACCGTGGGAGAACAAACCGAATGCCAGGGTGTTTGCCATGACGCAGGAGGAGGCAGATGATGCAGGCGATGTTGTGTCAGGTACCCTATTTATTCAGCAAGTGCCTGCTTATGTGTTATTTGACTGCGGTGCTACACATTCTTTTATGTCTAAGAGATTTGCTAAGAAATTAGGACGTAAGCCCGATAAGCTAACTGAACATTTCCGAATAGCCACACCTACTAGTAGAGCCATTGAAACTGACGAGATCTACAGAGATTGTAAAATCAGTATTAGTGATCAGACTTTTAGTGCCGACTTGATACAGTTGATCATGGTCGATTTCGACGTAATCTTAGGAATGAATTGGTTAGCGAGAAACAATGCGGTATTAGATTGTAAGGAAAAGAGAGTCAAACTCCGAACCCCAGATCAGGAGGAAGTCGTCTTTCAGGGTAAATCCAAGGAGCGAAAGTCACTGCTTTCTGCCTCTCAAGCTTGGAAAGCCATGAAATCCGGAGAAGACATCTACCTAGCGATGGTCAGTGAAGTAAAAGAAGAAATCGAGCTGAAACTGGAGGACATCCCGATAGTGAGAGAGTTCCCAGATGTTTTTCCAGAAGAACTCTCAGGGACGGTTCCGGACCGCGAAGTGGAGTTCGAGATCAATCTGATTACCGGTGCTGCACCAATCTCTAAGGCACCCTACAGAATGGCACCAGCTGAACTCAAGGAGCTGAAAGAACAACTCCAAGAATTGCTAGATAAAAGGCAAATCCAACCGAGTGTGTCCCCGTGGGGAGCTCCAGTACTCTTCGTGAAGAAGAAAGATGGGAGTATGAGATTGTGCATCGATTACAGAGAACTGAACAAGATCACAATCAAGAACAGATACCCTCTGCCCCGGATAGACGACCTGTTTGATCAGCTTAAAGGAGCCGCCGTCTTCTCTAAACTGGATTTGAGGACAGGATACCACCAGTTGAAGGTCAGGCCTGAAGATATTCCCAAAACAGCCTTTCGAACCAGATACGGGCATTATGAATTCACAGTGATGTCTTTTGGTTTGACAAACGCACCGGCAGCATTCATGGATCCCATGAACAGAGTATTCAAGCCATTCCTGGATCAGTTCATCGTGGTATTCATCGACGATATCCTCGTCTATTCTCCTGATGAGACGAGCCATGAAGAACACCTTCACCTTGCTCTGCAAACCTTAAGAGATAATAAACTCTATGCTAAGTTTAGCAAGTGTGAATTCTGGCTAAGGAATGTGTCGTTTTTAGGACACGTGATCTCGAGAGCAGGAGTGTCAGTGGATCCACGAAAAGTAGAGGCAATTACCGAGTGGCCGAAACCTAAGAACGCCACCGACATCAGAAGCTTTCTGGGATTGGCAGGTTACTATCGGAAGTTTGTCGAAGGATTCTCCTCGATAGCTGTACCACTGACAAAACTCACACAGAAGAATTCTAAGTTCATTTGGGATGAAAATTGTGAGAGGAGTTTCCAGACATTAAAAGAGAAACTCGCATCCACACCAGTATTGATATTGCCCGCAGAAAATAAGGATTTCACTATCTACAGTGACGCATCCAAGGAAGGTCTAGGATGCGTGCTCATGCAAGAAGGAAGGGTAATCGCCTACGCATCAAGGCAGTTGAAACCGCACGAGCAGAACTACCCTACGCATGATCTGGAACTAGCAGCGGTTGTCTTCGCCTTAAAGATTTGGAGGCACTACCTCTATGGTGCTAAGTGTGAAATCTTCACAGACCATCAGAGCCTCAAGTACTTGTTCACCCAAAGGGAACTTAATATGAGGCAAAGGCGATGGATCGAACTTCTGAAAGATTATGACTTGACCATAAGCTACCATCCGGGTAAGGCAAACAGGGTGGCTGATGCGCTAAGTAGGAAGGGCCCAGGCAAGGTGACTCTAGCCTCCCTCTCGGCCCAACCATGCCTACGGGAGACCGTCAAGTTAAACCAAGATCAAGACCCGATACTGATCAAACTTAAGGAGCAAGTCAGAGAAGGAAAATCTCAAGACCACCAGATCGATGACAAGGGAATCTTGTGGATGAAAGGAAGACTGTGTGTGCCCGACAGCGACAACCTTCGCCAAGAGATAATGGCAGAGGCGCACAAGTCGAAATTCTCAGTCCATCCAGGCAGTACGAAAATGTACAGGGACCTCAAGAGTAGTTTCTGGTGGAATGGCATGAAAAGAGATGTAGCTGAATTCGTCTCCAGATGTCAGGTATGCCAGCAGGTCAAAGCAGAACACCAGCGACCTGGAGGATTACTGCAACCTCTGGAAATTCCCGAGTGGAAGTGGGAGCACATTTCCATGGACTTCGTGGTAGGATTGCCAAAGTCTAGGCAAAGTCACGACGGTATATGGGTGATCGTGGACAGACTCACAAAGACTGCACACTTCCTACCCGTCCGCATGAATTACAATCTTGACAAGTTGGCTTCACTATACATGGACAACATTGTGAGACTGCATGGAGTGCCAGTGAGCATTCTATCCGATAGAGATCCGAGGTTCGTCTCGCGTTTTTGGAAGAGCTTTCAGGACGCCATGGGAACGAAAGTGACCCTAAGTACGGCCTATCATCCTCAAACCGATGGGCAAACGGAGAGAACCATCCAAACATTAGAAGATATGCTGCGAGCATGCGCTCTAGAATTCAGTAGCAACTGGAGCACTCATTTATCCTTAATTGAGTTCGCCTACAACAACAGCTATCACAGCAGCATCGGAATGGCCCCATACGAAGCTCTCTATGGAAGGAAATGTCGATCACCACTTTATTGGGACGAAGTGGGAGAGAAAGCCTTAGTGGGACCCGAGCTAGTACAGATGACAGTGGACAAGGTCAAAATTGTCCGAGAAAAGCTCAAGGCAGCTCAAGACCGACAGAAGAGCTGGGCCGATCTTAAAAGAAGGCCTGTAGAGTTCAACGTGGGTGAGAAGGCTTATGTGAAAGTCTCGCCTATGAGAGGTGTTGTCCGATTCAGTAAGGCCGGGAAACTGAACCCTCGATATGTTGGACCATTCGAAATCTTGGAAAAAGTGGGCACGCTAGCATGCAGGCTGGCACTGCCACCAAGCATGTCAAGAATCCACAACGTGTTCCATGTGTCTCAACTGAGGAGGTACATTCCAGACCCGAGTCACGTATTAGAAGTAGAGCCGCTCTTGGTCGAAGGGAATTTGGGAGAAGAACTGAAATACGAAGAAGTCACTATCAGAATCGTGGACACCAAGGAACAAGTTCTTAGACGACGTATCATTCCCTACGTCAAGGTGCAGTGGTCCAACCACACAGAGCGGGAAGCAACTTGGGAAGGTGAAGAGAAGATGCGGAAGGAATATCCCTACCTATTTGGAGACCAAGCCAACTCCAGTTTCGAGGACGAAACTTCTCTTAAGGAGGGAGGGATGTGAGAACCGAAAATTTTCATTAATGTATTTAATAAATTGTAAGGAAATTTTTAGGATTTGATTCTTTGTATAAATAATAATAATAAGATATGCACTTTGGAAATCAATTGTTGGATATAGTTTTGCCAAGTCAATAATAATACATCAAGGCATGCAATTTTCGAATTTGGAAGGAAATTCTTGTAAGATTTGAGTATCATGCAAATTAAAAGAATTAAGGCATGATTATTGTTAGGAATTTTCGCAAATCCTCCTAGATTAATTACCAAATTGTTGTGGTGGATAGATACTAGTGTACATGGAATTTAAATCATCCCAAGGTTGACCAAAATCCTTCCCACCTAGCAACATAAATCTCAAAACCAATGGAGAGCATGAGATCAAGGAATAAATCTCATTGATTAGGCATCAAGATTTTCAAAAATTTGCAAGAAATATTGGAGTCAATCTATGAGATTTGGCATGAGTTTTGGTATGATTTGAGTACCAAATTTGGCTCCCCTCCCTTCACCTATAAATAGTCCACCATACCTAGCCACTCACACACCACAAAATTCGAACCCCTTGCTGCATATTTTCGAAATTCAGCAGCTCTCCCAAGCCAAAAATCTACTCAAAGTCATCCAAGAAATTAAGCCGAAGTTCTGTCCGAAGAAGGCCTTAATCCCGAAGCCAAGCCACCACGTTTTCTTAGCATTCAAACACTGTAAGTGGGCTGTTTTAAATCTTAAAATTTCAGTTTTATACATATGAACTTTTCGGTTTTGGTTTTAAAATTCGGTCGAGCTCCGTCTCCCGTTTATACGTTTTTGAAATTTTGGTACGTTTTATGTTTTGACACTGTGAGAATTCCCTGAAAATGGGTGGAATTCCAACATATGGCCCTTCACGGTGGGATAGAACCGTTTTATGGCCTCGCTCCCTTAGAGGATTAAAACTTAGGGACTGACGTCAGTAAACCGTTAAAGGTGAAAAAATCGCAGTGTTATTATGTTACGAATACGATGTTACGATTATGAAAAGCATGCTGCATTTATACGTTATGTTTTCGAAAATGTTATAAAATTTTATGTTGTGTTCGAAATTCCCCCATTTACTGAGTATTTCTCAAAATACTCATCCCCTTACTCTCCCCTCCCAGATAAGTCCGAAGAACAGGTCGAGGACGAAGAGTCTGAGCAGTTTTGGGGTTGGTGATCCACGAGATTAGTAATAGATGTTATTTCGAATTTTTTTCTTTTTGAATTGTAAGACGCTACCGCATTGATCACTTTTTCGTTTGGATTTCGTTTTGGAAAGACGATTGTTGTTACGTTTAAATTATGATATATAAACTGGTTTGGTTTATACTGTGCTACGAAAGGCTTGTTGTTTCGATCGTGTGATTGTAAACGACGCCGGTGTCAATCCCGAGTTTCGGGGCGTGACAGTTGGTCGCATCACTTGAGATTTGTGCCAAATACTCTTGTATCATTTGTTGTAAATTAGGATTCAAGCGACTCATATGCATGGAGGAGACAGTGTTGGAGAGCTAATTCTAGAATAAATGTGATTGGGCTCGTCTCTATTAAATATAAATGAATTTCTACATTAAATCCATCCGAAAACCCAGGTAGATAAAAAGCACTTGGGTCTAAAAGGCAAAGCATGTGTTCCCAACTCAACTCACCTTGTGTTATCGGAAACTAAGGGAAAATTCATGGACCGGCCCACTTCCATGTCTAACAGGCTATGTTCCCATTTGTCTTGATGTTTTTTTTCTATACCCATTCTTAACCTTAATCTTTCCAGGCAAACACAATTAGTCCTTGGCATGCAGCTGTTTATTTTCATAAATTATTCCTAAAATTTAAATTTATAAAGATATTATTCTCTTTCGGACAATTTCTTACCTAATACCCTTACTCACATAATTAATAATTTTCCAAAAGTTAAAAGTTTTCTAACCTTAGGCAAAAGCCAGTCATGTAGACATTACCTTATAATGTTGTTGAATAAGTACGGTGTTTAATAATAATTAATAAAGTGCATGAATTTTACTTAAAAGAGTATGGAGATCAACTATTATGTCACATTACGTCTGATTGAAGAATGTCTTTGTCTAAATCGTTTGCCATCTAGCGAATATGGTAATGATTAGGACAAGCCGATCCACTTTCTTTTTTTGGTAAGTCATAAGTACCAAATTTTGGTTGAATTGATCATAAATTTATAATGATACTTTAAATTATAATTGTCAGTTTTGCTTAAAAATCAAATCAGAACTTATAAATGACTATAACCAAAAAAAAAAAAAAAGATGTGCTTTTTTCCCCGAATGAAAGAGATGATTATATTTTGCTCATGGTCCATTCCCTCAGAGATTAGTAAACTAACGAAAATAAAAACTTATTTTCTTTTGAATTTCTATATATGTTTAACGAGTTTGGGATCTGTTTTATACTGAAATAGACGACTTGTATGATACAATTATTATAAAGTGATTGAGATCTTACCGATGACATTTACAAGTTATAAACCAAAAAACTACAAAAAGGTATTTGATCTTTTTTCTTTTTCCTGTTAGAAGACTCGTGCCGAGACCATTGCTAATAACCCATGTTAACTCCCTATAAGTCAACCAAGATTTCCAGCTTTAAACAAACATTAAACAAGCCATGATACAGGAGAGTAGAACTATTCAAGATATTAATCAAAGTGAGAACACAAAGACTAGATATCTCCACAAGACACTTCGTAGGATACAGAGGAAAGTCAAATTCAAATTCGGAAGAGACCCAAAATATCTATATATGCTATGATATTAAAACAGATTCCAACACTACAAATGGTACACAGAGCGCAATCAGTTTCAAACTTATTCTTTTCATACCCTGATACCCCTACAGATCTATCGTTTTTAACGATGCATTGCTACAATAAACATTCTGGGCAGCGACTCACTCAAGAGCCAGCTGCGACTTTTTCCGAGCACGAATCCTTTGCACAACTGTCTCAACCCTATTCTGCTGACGATACAATGACAGACCCGATAAAATGGAAGAGTGCTTAACAGTTTCCATATTTGGATCTTCAGTAACTGAAACCAGTGGAGACACCTCTGGCAAAAAATCAATGCCTGCCAAATGCTGAGCCCATTTGTATGGTCGTAAAGTTCTCCTTTCATCAAATGAACAAGAATTTCCAATGCAGAGCTTGGCTGACTGCAAACATTGAAACTGATCACTTTAATGCTAACGAAGCATGCATTAAGTTCATCAGTAATGCACAATCTCACAATCAAACCTGCTGAGGGAGCTCAAGACCAGCGTCATCAGGAAACAAGTTACACAATATACTATTTGGAAGAACTTCATCAGAATCCTCCACTCCTACACGCACGACATTCAACTTTATCAAGTATTCAAACTTCAAGGTAATAAGTTTTGCCGAGTTTGAATTGGAAGCCTCATCATCATGGATGTGCAGGGAAACTTTCAGAGGATGACTCTGATATATTCCAGACTGGTCAAGATTTTCCATGCCTGGAACCTTCTTTGGTCGCTTTCTCCTCCGTTGACCATCATCTTCTTCTTCATCAGGCACATCATCTTCTAACTTTGAATTCTCTAAGTTCGTAGATGTAGCTAAAAATTAATGGATTAGATAATATTAATTGGATTCGCTTAAAGAGCAGTACTCCAAGAAATACAAAATTAGAGAAAAATAAAACAAGTTAAAACCCCGATCGAGCACTTGTAGAATCAAACAAACTAATGGTACAAAAGTCAACAGCATTCCAATCCTTGTTATAATAATTTTCTTCCCTGCTTAATATCGAATATTTTCATTCACATCTAAGCACATACAAATCAATGCCCCAACATTTGCAACAACAAATGTAATATCTCGTGCATAGAAATGGAGAGGTACATAAAACTATGTAATGTAACCCAACAACCTTAAAGATTAGTAGGCATAGTTACCAGTGTCCTTGTTTGCCAGCCGGCGGGTAAAAGCCAAAGCGTCCTTAATATTTCCAGTAATCTCCAGTTCAATATTCTCTCCAAAGGCTTCCTTTTGAGCAAATAATTGAGAATAGGTCACGTAAAAAGGAGGTGGAAGCAATTCTGCTAATTGCTGCTGCTTCAGATTCTTGGTGTGCAGAACACCTAACTGATGCTGCACAGGCAAGGATGCTTTCTTGAGAGCTTTGAGGTGTGAAGGGAGGCTTGATAAGAACTTTTTCCTGTTAGCAATGGTCTCTTGAAGAACTTTCTTTTGTTGTTCCAATTTATCGCGTAGCTTACATAATTCTTTACGCTGACAAGCAAATATGTAAATACGTCAATGCCTCAACAGCGTTATTTAATGCATTGACTATCTAACACACGAGCTAACAGACACAAAGAAGGAGAGGGGGAATGTTGGAGAGAAGAAGAGTTAAGGAGTAAATGAGCAAAAGACAAAATGAAATCGTACTAAAAGGTTTACCTGGAATTGCTCATAGTTGAGCCTTTTAAGTATCAAGTCATGGTTGCTATCAGTTGATAATACAGGGCTTTTTATCTCCTCTGTAGCATCTGTAGCATTCGAGAAAAACTCTTCCTCAGGTCCAAGATCAATGTCGGGGTACTTAGTCCTGAAATATTTGCAAGCTTTTATAGCTTTGACGTAGTGATTTTTCTCATACATCAAGTTATGGAGCTGCAAGGTTGTGAATGTTGGGTAATTACACCCCCGAAACGATGCCGACCACGATGATAATAGTACCCAAAAACTTGCGGAATAAAATAACCAACAAGAACACAAAGATTTACGTGGTTCACCCAATATAGGCTACGTCCACGGAGCACTGCAACTTTTATAACTGGAAGAAATATTACAACAAGTGTATACACCAATACACTCAATATTTCTCACACTCCCAACCCGAGTATACCGAGAAAATAATTTCTCTAACTCACACAAGAGAATTCCCGCACTCAAGAAAAAAATACACTCTTTTTTTCTATGCACTCTCTTTTTATCAAAGCTAAAAAGCTTTTGATTTTGGGATACAATAACTGAAGGAATTGAGCTTTATTTATAACTAATTCTTTCTTTCAGTTTTTAAAACAATCCGATGTGGGATACGTTATTATTATTATTTAATTTAATGTGGGTCCCACCCCATTAAATAATAACTCACCTAACAATTCTCCCACTTGAAGACTTGATTTCAATCATGTCTTCACACCATCAGTGCAGCAGCTCATATCTCCTTTGTTAGTCTAGGAGACCAACTGAAGTCAAACACAACTTCAGTTTTTCAATGATAACAGCCTTCGTGAGCATATCAGCTGGATTCTTGCTTTCAGGAATCTTATCAAGCTTCAAGGCTCCATTCACTCGATCTCTAAGAATCCTCATTCCAAGGATTTGTTTTGCAGCACCCAAATCCTTCAAAGCAAATTCCTTTGATAACTCTTTCTCGAGTTTTTCAATCTCCTCCAGACAAGCTCCTGCTATCAACATATCATCTACATATATCAGTAGCATGATATAATAACCACCAAGCTTCACATAACAACAGTGATCAGCCTGATACTTCAAAAAACCATCATTTTTCATTACACCATCAAACTTCTTGTACCACTGTCTTGGAGCTTGTTTGAGACCATACAAGCTCTTCTGAAGTTTGCACACTATTTTCTCTTTCCCTCGTACTTCAAATCCCTGTGATTGATTCATTTTTTCATCTAGCTTTCCATGAAGAAACGCAGTCTTTACATCCAACTGCTCCAGATGTAAATCTTCATTTACCATCAATCCAAGTACACTCCTGATAGTAGTTAACTTTACCACCAGAGAGAAAATATCAGTGTAACCAATGACTTCCTTTTCACCTTTTACCACAAGTATTTCTTTGTACCGCCTGCTACCGTTATGTTCTAACCAGTACTCCCACTTGCTATGTAAAACCTTTTTACCTTCAGGAAGTTCTGACAACTCCCACATGTGATTGGATGACAGTGAATCCATCACATCTTCCATGGCTAACTCCCACTGTTTAAAAGTCTCAAATATCCGATTTATTTTTCACAAAATAAACCCAAAATTTCATGCTCGAATCTTCAACAGTAGTGCCATAATATCTTGAGTGATCTCCAAGGGATGTCACAGGAGATGGTCCACATATATCAGTATGTGCCAGCTCCAAATCCGCTGATTTCGGTTCTCTAACCTCTTTTGAAAAGCTCACCTTTTTCTGCTTTCCAAAAAATACAGCTTCACACAGCTTGTTTTCAACGATCTTTAATTCCGGTAGCTTTCCGTTTGAGACAAGCATCTTCGTTCCCTTCTCCCTCGTATCCCCAAGCCTACTATGCCATAGACTTGAATTAGCTCCAGCATCCACAGCCGCTAATTTATTTCTCAAACCGGAAGTCATATACAGTGTTCCAGTTTTCTTTCCTCGAGCAACAATCATGGCTCCCTTTTTTACTTTCCAAGAACCATCACCAAAGGTCACCTTATGACCTTCGTCGTCAAGCTGTCTCACTGAAATCAGATTGTGTGTCAACTCTGGTACATGCCTTACTTTGTTGATTTTCCAGACAGATCCATTTGTCATCTTCATCCGGATATCACCCATACCAACAATTTCTAAAGGTTTTACATCAGCCAGGAAAACTTTTCCGTAATCTCCCGCAATGTAATTATCGAATACATCACGATTACCAGTGGTATGAAACGAAGCTCCCGAGTCCATAACCCAAGAATCAACCGAGCTTTCCATGGATAGTAATAGAGCATCATGTACCTCCTCAGTTACAACATTAGCGTCGTTCTTTTTTGATCTGCAATTCTTTTTCAAGTGACCAGTCTCACCACAGCTCCAGCACTTCACATTCTTTTCAAAATTGCTTTTGTCTTTTCCGTTTCTCGACTTGGATCTACCATGCCATTGGTTAAAACTCTTTTCGTCACTCCTGCCCCTTCCTCTATTCCCGAGATTTAGAGCAGAACTTGATGATGTTCCTTCACCAGAATCCATCCTGCGAACTTCTTCAGCAAGAATTTGATCTCTGACATCATTGAATTGTAGCTTTCTTTTTCCATCAGAGTTACTAACCGCTGCCCGCATTGGTTCCCAATTGTCTGGTAAAGACGCCTAAAGAATAAGTGCCCGAATCTCATCATCAAATTTAATTTCAACCGATGTTAGCTGTGAAACGATCGTGTTGAATTCATTGATGTGTTTAGCCACCGATGCATCTTCTCTCATCTTCAAGTTAAATAACTTTTTCATGAGATATACTTTATTATTTGCCGATGGCTTTTCGTACATGTCCGACAAAATGGACATCATCTCCTCCGTTGTTTTTGCCTCCGCCACGTTATGTGCCACGTTCTTCGTTAGGGTCAATCGTATTACACCTAACACTTGTCGATCAAGAAGCTTCCAGTCATCATCCTCCATCTTTTCCGGCTTCTTTCCAGATAGAGGTTGATGCAACTTCTTGCTATACAAATAATCAATAATTTGTAGTCGCCAGAACGTAAAATCTGTACCGTCGAACTTGTTGATACTCGGTCCCGATCCATCATCTCCGGCCATCACTTCTCTAGCCTTAGCAAAAAATCTAAAAAATCTTTTCTGATGTGGAAGATCAGACAAAGCTGCAACCACAGAGCATACTCAGAATTCTTAAGAATTTTCACAACAAGGCTCTGATACCAGTTGTTGGGGAATTACACCCCCGAAACGATGCCGACCACGATGATAATAGTACCCAAAAACTTGCGGAATAAAATAACCAACAAGAACACAAAGATTTACGTGGTTCACCCAATATAGGCTACGTCCACGGAGCACTGCAACTTTTATAACTGGAAGAAATATTACAACAAGTGTATACACCAATACACTCAATATTTCTCACACTCCCAACCCGAGTATACCGAGAAAATAATTTCTCTAACTCACACAAGAGAATTCCCGCACTCAAGAAAAAAATACACTCTTTTTTTCTATGCACTCTCTATTTATCAAAGCTAAAAAGCTTTTGATTTTGGGATACAATAACTGAAAGAATTGAGCTTTATTTATAACTAATTCTTTCTTTCAGTTTTTAAAACAATCCGATGTGGGATACGTTATTATTATTATTTAATTTAATGTGGGTCCCACCCCATTAAATAATAACTCACCTAACAGTGAAGTCCACCGGGGTCTTAGCACGCTCTGTTTCGGCTTTAACCCGATGTTCTTCAAGCAAGATGGACCTGTTTGCCTGTTTCCGGAGCAATCTGCACCATATTAGCTCTAGCTAACAATGAACTGTTCACAGCCTAATTTCCCACCATGTGACATCCAGAATAACCTGGAACTGAATTAACCGCGCTCAAGTCGAGCAGATCTATTCATATGAGTGAAGAAGACGACTTGGAAGATAATAGTGAACTAGTAGTCAAGAAAATGGTGAGACCAAGCTTATCCAATTCCAGCTTCCAAATTGCTAACTACATCCTTCAATCGAGATGTGACATTATGTTCGGGAAATCCCATAATCAGCAATTTCACGTTCATTTCGTTGGACATGAACAGAACTCTAGTGCCCTATTCGTGACAAACACTTGACGCCTCGAATCTATGAGAACAGAATCGAGTGCACTCAACGAAGAACCTAGACCCGAGAATAATCAAAAGAATTGTTTGCACAATATTTGGTTTGCGGGCGTGCCAGGTGCGAAGATGCACCGATTTGTGTGAAAAACAGTAAAAATCTAACTTATAACTATCAAACGAAAGCGAATCCTAAATTCGATCGTCGGTTCTAATCTCCTAAACTAATATAACGCCAAAATGAAGAAAACTAATGGAATTTGAAGAATAAACCCCTGACATCGTTTATATTTTCAATAAACAGTAGGAATTTACAAGACATGAAATATAACACATCAAATTGCTGAAATCTAAAAGGACAAGACCTAGAATGCGAGAAATATACTGAAACGCTTAAAAAACTAGTGCTTGAATATTGAAAATTTTACAGAGAGTATTTGCAGATTTTTTGCGTGTAGAGAGTTGAGTTGTGTTGTGTCCTCCTGTGTCTGCTTGCCGATCTCCTTTTTCCTCCCAACAACTGTGCGGTTCTTCTCCACTCCCCCATGATTCACGTTCCCCGTTTTTCACGCCACTAACTCCACATCTCCTCCCATGATCTTCTATCTTTTCAGCACTACGTGATCAATTTTTGAAAATTAATCCGTTGTACCTGATGGGCTTCTAATTAAATTGGACTTCTAATTAAATAATTAAATTGGGCTCCTAATTTAATTATTTTGGCCCAAACAATTGCCCCCCGCAAGCATTGGCCTTTGGGCCAAAATGCTTGTATATTATTCTTTTACTATATTTCTTATCAGTATGGCCCATAAGCAGAAAAAGCCCAAGACAAATTCCCGTCATTAGTGAAGCCAAATTCAAAATTTCAAAAGCCCGCTTTATTCTTCTTCTCACATAATAGCCTCCAAAATCTTGTCGGAAATTTCATTTTTCTAAATCCATACTGTAATCTTCAAATTCCATTTAATGTGAAAGCCAAATCTCAAAGTTTCCAAGTTACTACATCACCCAACTCACAAGAACTCCACATCGTCGTCTGTGCTCTTTTCTCTCTGACAAAATCATATTGCTGTATCATAAGCTCCCCAACAAACATTTTTCCTATTCCAGATACAACAATGGTCATGGGTACTGAAAGTTTTGCACTTCCAATTATACTTGTTAGCATCCTTCTCGACAGCTTCATTATTCACCCTTGGGGAGGACTTCCTGGAAGCCTGAGCAGCAGAATTAGCAGAGAAGAGTGCCTCGTCCTTCTTTCCAGCCAGTGCCTTTGCCAAAGCATCAACTTCAACAATTTTTTGCGCAACAAATGTGAGCCAGGATTTAATTTCTTGTTCCAGCTTAGGCTCATTCACAAGATCCATAGCAGTGTGGAGAAGGGAGGAGAAGGTGGACACAACAAGCTTATCCTTTCTCCCTGCCTTCAAGAAACTGCAGGGTTATGAGAGAAGCATCCAAATCATTAGCCCAAATATTCCTGCCATCAACCACTCCAGCAAAAAAGATTTTTCCAGAAGGGAATTCTCTCTTGATTAAATCAAGGTTCTTGCTACCACAGACCAAATTAAAACCAAACCCAGCAACTTTGGCAAGAGAGGTGAGGGTTTTGAATGTCGCCACAGGGACATCAGCGAAGTAAATCTCAATAAGAACATTAAGCCCAGATAAGCTTGATTCTATTTCAGCATATGCCTTGGTGAATGCTTCCAATTGGTGAGAGTCAAGATCCAATACAAGCGTAGGTTCCTCAAACTCGTGTCTTCCTCTTCTCTCCGTCTCCCTCGCCTCAATTCAACAGCTCTTCGTCTCCATTTCCCCGAAAAAATGGCATCTCACATAGTTGGATATCCACGTATTTGTCACCCCAACTTCGACTTTATTTATTTTATAGGATCTGACATCTCGGAGGGCTCGACTCAAGCTCATAGGCGAACCTGAGAACCAGATAGATTTGAGCTTCTCTGATAATATCTCCTCTACGGCTTCCAATCCTGAAAGGTGCGCACCGTCTATGGAGGCGCTCGCTCACGCACAGATGGCCGTTCGAAACTTCCTTGGCCTTGGCTTGCATCAGCTTGGGGAGTTACAACGATTAGCCATGCTGTCATCTGTCTCCATTCTCAAGACTTCCCCAGAGTTTGATACCTCAGGGTTCGATACACTTGATGATCTTCCTACTATATTCTCTCGGTCAGATGCTGCCTTTGCCACCAGTGCAGACATGATATCTCGCCGCTCATCTTTTTAGACTAAGCGCGAAAAGAAGGAAGATCTAGACAGGCATGATAAGGTCCTCCGTGAGCAGATAGCCGCAATAACAGCTAGTTATGATGAGGAAGAAGCTGAGGTCAAGCGACTAGAAGAGGAGATTCACATGCGTCGAGCTAGGATGGTTACTTTGTTGGATGATGCAGAAACTTTGGAGACCACCCTATTGGAAACCAGGGAAAACTCGCATACCGTCGGCCAACAACTTCTTGGCCTTAAGGACGATTACCATATCTGGACCAGCAGATTCCAAGAGGCCGAGAACACCCAATCCGAGTGCCTGGCCAAGTGGGAACAGCTTCGTGCTTTATTCCCTTGATCTTGTTTTGTTTAGTGAATTGGCATGCATTAGTTTGAGACAGCCGCTTGCATTTTGTTTGATGGGCACATTTGTAGGAACTTTACTGTCGTTTTCCCTATTTTCGATCTGATTCTCAGTCTTACTGCATCCACTTTTATTGGTTTTTCCTTGTACACATCGATATGTCTATTTCTAACAGGTGGTCATGGGTTGAAGATTGGCCATGACTTGGCCTCAGTTCTTCGGTATACTCGATATTCATCCCTTGATGTTTTTGGAGTTTCCTGAACCGGAGGTACCTTTTAACTCTTATGTGCTTTTATGTGCTTCTATATGCTCTTACATGCTGCATCCACTCAAGACAAATCCCTCGTCCCTAGCATTATGCATTGCACTTCAGTCGGATCCCTCTCCCGCATACACGTATATGCATTTGCACTTCAGTCGGATCCCTTTCCCGCATACACGTATATGCATTTGCACTTCAGTCGGACCCCTTTCCCGCATACACGTTTACTTGTTCTTGCGTGCGGTGATTTCGCTTTATATTTTGTTGACTGGTAGTTCGGTGTTGTGGTTGTTGAGTGATGGATGTGGAACGAAGGTGGATTTGTACGGGGTGTGGTGTATTGGATGTTGGGAAGAAGTTTCTATTCGTTCTTAATCCATTTAACTCAACTCATTTCAATAGCTTCAATCACAACCATATGTTGGCTTAAAACTCCCCACTCGAGATCATTTCCTCTCTTCATTCTCTACCGAAACATAATGGATCCAATATGACAAAAGTGGCCTACTGGCCAACTTTAATTAATCTTTCTCGTTTTTTACATCATAGCCATCAAACATTTACATTAGTGGCCCGACGGCTTACTTAAAACAAAATTTTACAACATGAAGCTAAAAATCGTACAAAAATGGCTGGATAGCCTATTTCTATACCAAATTCCACTTCTGGTTCCTCTCGGGGTTCGTATAACACCCTCGTTTTCTTCTGCTCTTCTTTTGTTATTCGTTGTTCCGCTCGGTGAGCTCAACTCCCTGCTCGGGGTATTTCTTTCTTGCCATATTCCAAGTGGCCGGAAGGCCTACTTCATGGTTGTCACTGCACATGCAAACAACCAATTTATATAATGGCGATACGGTATAATAAGTGGCCATAAGGCCGACTCCCTGCTGAAACAAAGGGCCTTCAAAATAATGAAAGTGGCTTACTGTCCCACTTTCTCCGATCAATCTTATTGTTTAAACATAAACAACATATATTTATTTCAGTGGCCCTAAGGCCTACATCACATGACATCTTGAAATAAAGAACTAAACCCACACAAAAGTGGCCCTAAGGGCCAACTCCTCGCTGGATATCAGCCTTTCTGTTCGCCTCACTCGCTCGCTTTTTCTACTTCTTCCCTCATACTTGGAAAATACAGCTTGAGATACTTGCCGTTTATGCATCTCTTGTGTGGATGACCATCTAAACTTGACAGCCAATATGCATTTCCGTCTAACACCTTATGTACCTTGAATGGTCCCTCCCAGTTGGGAGACCATTTGGCCAGCTCCCTATCCTTTGTTCCTAATGGCAGTATGGCCTTCCACACTATTTCTCCTTCATGGAAGCTTTTCTTGTTAACTCTTTTATTGTAGATTCTCGCAACTTTCTGTTTCTGCAACAACAGAGCATTGTATGCTTGGATTCTCAGCTCGTCTAGTTCTTCTAACTCCATGATCATTGCTTCATTATAATGTTCAAGGGAAAGTTCATTTTGTTTTGCCACTCGCATTGATGGCACCATAATCTCCAATGGTAGCACTGCATCATGGCCAAAGGTAAGGGAAAAAGGACTTACTCCAGTGGCTGTCCTCTTGGATGTTCTGTACGCCCACAAAGTTTCTGATAATAGTCTTGGCCAATCCCTGGGATTCTCCTCCATCATCTTTTGTAGAATCTTTATCAACACTTTGTTTGACGCTTCGGCTTGCCCGTTGGACTGTGGGTAATGAGGGGACGAGTTTAGTAATTTGATTCCATAGTCTTCTGCAAATTCCCTCATAAATGAGCCCGTGAACATAGTTCCCTGATCCGTGGTCAATGACTCTGGAATTCTAAATCTGTAAATAATATTCTCTTTCACAAAGTTAATGACATCCCCTTGATCCGCTTTCTTCAAAGGCACCGCTTCTACCCATTTGGTGAAAAAATCTGTAGCCACAAGGATGAATGAGTGGCCTTTAGATGATGCGGGGTAGATTTTCCCTATTAAGTCCATGGCCCAGCCCCTGAACGGCCATGGTTTGACAACGCTGTGGAGCTCATCCGCCGGAATTCTTTGGATGTTCCCGTGTTTCTGACATGGTTGGCATCCCTTAGCGTATTTGATGCAATCTTTCAGGATGGATGGCCAATAGTAGCCATACCTCCTTATCAACCATCTCATCTTTACTCCAGATTGATGTGCTCCACATACTCCCTCATGAACTTGCTTCATGATCTCCAAAGCCTCTGGAAAACCTATGCATCTGAGGAGCAAACCATCCAAACCTTTCCTGTACAAATCTCCCTCCACTAAGACGTAATTCAGAGCTCTCATTTTTAATCCATGTGGAATATCTCTCCCGGTTGATTCTAACACCTGTTTTATGTCATCCCTCCAGTCACTAGCTAAGTTTGTATCCAAATTGAGCGTGTCTACCTGAATTCCCCTTTGCTGGATTGAAGGGTGGTTTTTCTTCTGGATCAACACTAGTCTGTATGTAAATTCTGGAGATATCTTCAATCCCGAAGCAACCTGTGCCAATTCGTCAGCCTCCCAATTTTCTTGTCTTGGGACGTGTGTTATTGACACTTCCTCGAAATCATCTAGAAGTTGGGATGCCGCGGTATAATATGGAGCCAAGGACAAACTTGTGCATTTGAACTCCCCTGACAGCTGTTTGAGTACCAGCTGAGAATCCCCTGATATTAACAATTCCCTCGCCCCTAAATCTTTCAGAATTTCTAATCCAATGACCAGTGATTCGTATTCCGCCTGATTGTTGGTGCATGGAAAACCCAAATTAAAGGATAGAGTGGTTTTCACACCTCTTGGGGAGGTGATCACAATACCAGCTCCGGCTGTTGTTTCTGTACTTGATCCATCGAACTTCAACTCCCATGGTCGAACTTCTATTCCACAAACAGGAAAACCAACCTGCTCTCCAATAGACTCATCAAGTGAAGGATGATCAGCTAAAAAATCGGCTATAGCGTGGCCTTTTACTGATTTTTGGGGGTAGTAAATCAATGTAAACTCGGTCAATGCTAAAGACCATTTGCCAATACGCCCAGAGAGGATGGGTCTATTAAGCATATATTTAATCAAATCGGTTTTAGTCACCACAAACACTCTTGATTGAATCAAATAATGCCTTAACTTAGTACATGCGTAATACAATGTTAAGCATAGTTTTTCAATCACAGAGTATTTTACCTCTACTGGAGTAAGGAATCTACTCAAATAATAGATGGCTTGCTCATTTCCTTCGTGATTGTTTTGAACTAATAAAGATCCAATTGACTCATGGGCAGCAGAGATATATAATTTAAGGGGCATTCCATACCTGGGAGGCATAAGAACAGGTGGATTGGATAAATATCCTTTTACCACGTCAAATGCTTTCTGATGAGAATCTTCCCATTTGAACTCCCTGCTGTCTTTGAGCTTCAACAGCTGTGAAAACTCCTTCGTCTTCCCTGCAAGGTTAGAGATAAAACGCCTCAAGTAATTTACTTGCCCAAGGAAGCGTTGCAACTCTTTCTTGGTTCTAGGCGGATTTGCTTCCATAATAGCTTTGGCTTTGTTTTTATCCACTTCAACTCCCCTCTGATGTACCAGAAATCCCAAAAAGTTTCCTGCTTTCACACCAAAGGCACATTTCAATGGATTTAACTTTAACTCATGTTGTCTCATTCTTTGGAAGCTCCTCCTCAAGTGTTCAACGTGATCAGCAGCTTGTTTGGATTTCACAACAATATCGTCTATATATACTTCAATATGATGCCCTATCATATCATGAAAGATCGAGTTCATAGCCCTTTGGTATGTGGCCCCTGCGTTTTTCAGCCCGAATGGCATGACAAGCCATTCAAACGTACCAACAGCTCCTGGACATCTGAATGCAGTTTTGTGAGTGTCACTTTCTGCTATTTTAATCTGGTTGTAGCCCGAGAACCCATCCATGAAAGACAACAGCTCATGCCTAGCCACCGAATCAATTAACATATCAGGTATCGGCATTACGTACACATCTTTGGGAGTTGCACAGTTCAAGTCTCGGAAGTCAATGCATATTCTGATCTTGCCATTCTTTTTCATGACTGGCACAATGTTCGAAAGCCATCCGGTATATCTGATTGGCTTTATAAACTTGGCCCTCAACAGTTTCTCGACTTCCTCTTTTACTTTCAACTCGACTTCTTTCGACATGCGACGAGATGGCTGTTGAAATGGTTTGAATCCATCTTTGAGTGGAAGTCGGTGTTCGACCAATTTCCGGTCCAACCCTGGCATGTCATCATAACTCCATGCAAAACAATCTCTGTATTCTTTCAGCACACTGATCAGATCTTGCTTCAACTGCTCTTCCAGTAGCTTACTCACATATACTACTTTTGGATTCTCCAGCTCCCCCAAGTTAATCTCTTCCAATGGATCTTGCACTTCGTGTTGGCCATCTTCCATTTGAGATGGCGCCATCAACAATTCATCAACTTGGAGCTCATCCTCTTCGTATTCTTCTTCTTGAACAACCTCAGTTCCATAGGTGTCCCATGCTTCCTCTTTCCCTAATTTGTCCAGGACTTGCTGCGCATGCGCCTTCCATATGGAGGTTGCAGCTACCTCCTTTTCTTTTTGGTTCAAGTCAATCATCAATCTACTCAATCAGCGGCTGAATTATCGGCCTAGGCGGCACGATAACAGTAGGCTTGAGGATTCTTTCTAACACCGAGCTTGGAGTCGGTGTTTGCATGTACAATGGATTTTCTTTCTTGCTGTTGCTACGAATTTTGATAGGCCCGAAATCCCCATTGTAATATCTGGCCTCCACTGCACTTGCACTTGTTTGGAACGGCTGTCCATCCGCTTCTACAACCTCCACATCATCCCCTTTCCAAAATAACAACAGTTGGTTCATTGAGGATGGGATGCACTGGTTTGCATGGATCCAATCTCTGCCTAACAACGCTTGGAAGTTGGCGGAGGAGTTTACCACGAAAAATGCACATAAAGACGACATGCTCCCTACAGTAACATCAGCGGGGAATACTCCAATGGTCTTGGTGGTTTCCCCGGTAAACGTAGCAACAGAAACCTCAGTAGGAATCAAATCTTCTTCGGTTTTGCCCAAATTTCTTAACATTCTTACTGGAAGAACATCCACAGCTGAGCCATTGTCAATCAAAACCCTAGACACTGGTTTCCCATTGACATGGGCCTTGATGTACAACGGCCTTATGTGCTTGGTCATGGCCAGTGTAGGCTTTTCAAGTATCACCTGCTTAGGCTTACTTGGGTGGTCTTCCTTTATAATCACTCTTGAACTCCCTTCAGGGAGCTTATTTGCATGCTCTTCCTTTGACACTGACTCCTGGGACATCAACTCCCCATTCTCTTCTTCCATCATTTTAAATCTCTCGGGTAGTATCACCACTCCTGTGGCACAATCCACAGTGATGTGAAACTCTCCAACGCAAAAGTTAATTGTTTTTCTTTTTTGATCATCCTCTTCGCTTAACAAATCATCATCATCCTCTACAAACTTATCCTCAGTCGCCGATCTTCCAAACTTGGATTTACTCCCCACTGGATTCATGGAGACTGGAACATCAATTGTGGGTTCATTTCTCAACTTAGCGGACTCCTCTCTTCTTGCAATAGCTCTTTCCCTCAACAGCCGTCTCTTTTGAGTCCTAGTCGGTGGCCTAGGGAATTTTTTGTGTCGGGCCACTCTCCAGGACTCACTGAACTCCCCTCTAGCTGGAAGGACGTACCTGGGCCTTGGTATCCTGCTCTCGATCATTTTTCCTTTTGAGATTTCATATGCACGCCGCTCTCTGTCTTGATCAGCTGATAATTTTCTGGTTTCCACTCTTTGTGACTCAACTTCATATGCATTTCTCCTGCCTGAGTACCTTTGGTGTTGATCACAGGATGATTCCCCTCTGAACTTTTGATTCTCACGCACTGGTCTTTCAAGGAAATGTTGGTTCCTCGGCCTAGAGGCCGCGGATTCGCTAACATTCCTGGTTAAACGCTGCTGAAATGTTCTTAGTCGATCGGTATTATACCTTCCACTGACTTCATACAATTGACTCTTCGGGATCCAGCATTTCTTGATTATTCGCTCTTTCACTGCAAAGGATCGGCTTCTTTTCTTATTGAGAAGATCTCTCAAATCTGTCACATTCACATTGACTAAAGCTACTGGGGGAAAAAGATCATCATCCACCGCCATAGACTCCTGTTTGTCAGGGAATTTCACGACTCCCTTGTTAATCCTGTCTTGCAAAATGTTCTTGAATGCCCAACAAGACTTAGTAGCGTGATTGTAGGAGTTGTGGTACTTACAATACTCTCGTCCCTTCAGCTCTTCGGCGGGTGGCATCCTGTGATCAGGTGGGAATGTGATGAATTTTTCTTTTACCAAGAAATCAAAAACTTCCTCGGTCTTTGACACATCAAATGTATAATGCGTGTCTTTGGGGAGTTGGGAGCTGCTCTTCTTTTCAGGTTCTGCTGGCTTCTTTTTTAGCAGGGGAACTGTGCACGAACCAGCTGATCGAATTTCTACTAATGCCACATCTTCCACCTCTTGATAATAAGACCCCATAACAGTTTTCTTCTTGTACGACTCTTCCCGCAATAGTTCTTCGTATTCAGCCACTTTGGCCGCTAGCTCAAAGAAATCCCTGAACTCCATTCCCTGGAATTTCTTCCTTAATTCAAAATCCAGCCCCTTTTGTGCCATCTTCACGAACTCGGTCTCAGGCAGGAACACCTTGCATCTGTTCTTCATCTTTTTGAACCTGTCGATAAAACACTCCACAGATTCCCCTTTCTTTTGGGTTACTCTGGACAAATCGGCAATACACACTTCTGGCTCCGTTCTATAGAATTGGATGTGAAATTGTCTTTCCATCTCTTGCCAACTCATCACTGAATTTCTGGGGAGTGAAGCATACCATGCAAATGCAGTCCCTGTGAGAGAATTCGGGAATAGCCGCAACTTTAAATTGTTGAAATTCTCCAAGTTGGCTAGCTCCCCGCACTGGATGGTAAACCTGGCTATATGTTCCATGCTGGACTGGCCATCTTCCCCAGAGAATAGACTGAAGTCATGAACTCTATAACCCCTTGGGTACGGGTTATTCACGTCTATATAGTCCGGATATGGTTTGTGGAACTCTGGGCGGCCTATCTGCCTTAAAGCCGGCCCATATAGCTCTTGAACAGTCTCTCTCACTATTTCAGGATCAATCCCGTGGATGTTCCGAGCTGGGAGTTGGTGATGGTAAAAATTTGCCCCCCGAGCCTGAAACCCTGCATTTAAACCAATATTACCTCCTGGGAAGCCCCCATCTATTCCTTGATAATCCATGTGTGACATATCTTCATACGCTCCCGGTTGATACAGAGGATTTGTCACGCTGTACACCTGAGTAACAGGTTGCTTCGAGCTCCCCACTCCATGAGCACGTGGATATGGTTGAGCCCTCCCTCCTAAGGTTTCTTCTCTCTTGTGAGGTGGTGTATACCTTCTTTCTGGATGATTTGGGAGAGTAAACTCTGGGCGGTGGGGATCACCGGCCCTTGAGTTTCCTACTCCCTGATCAGACTCATGCACTTGGTTGCTTCCTTGATCAGCATCCTTAACAGTGGTATTTTGCTTTCCTTGAAGAGACTGACTCGGTTTACACAACATGGTCTTCAAACAGTCAGCCATTGCCTTAGACAAGGCTAGTGAGATCTCCTCAATCTTTATAGCAGTCAATTCTTCCATCACCCTGTTCGAGACTTGATCGTACGTAGTAGGAATCTGCAGATCTACTTCTTCAGCATGTGGTTCAACAGTAGGTTGCTCTGGCTGTGGAACCTGAGTTCTTTCTTGATTAGCCAGAGACTCCCCGCTCTCCTGAGTGATGTTTTCTTTTCTTCTTGGCGGCATAGTGAGGTCCCACTGGGCGTGCCAAAAATATGTTTGCACAATATTTGGTTTGCAGGCGTGCCAGGTGCGAAGATGCACCGATTTGTGTGAAAAACAGTAAAAATCTAACTTCTAACTATCAAACGAAAGCGAATCCTAAATTCGATCGTCGGTTCTAATCTCCTAAACTAATATAACGCCAAAATGAAGAAAACTAATGGAATTTGAAGAATAAACCCCTGACATCGTTTATATTTTCAATAAACAGTAGGAATTTACAAGACATGAAATATAACACATCAAATTGCTGAAATCTAAAAGGACAAGACCTAGAATGCGAGAAATATACTGGAACGCTTAAAAAACTAGTGCTTGAATATTGAAAATTTTGCAGAGAGTATTTGCAGATTTTTTGCATGTAGAGAGTTGAGTTGTGTTGTGTCCTCCTGTGTCTGCTTGCCGATCTCCTTTTTCCTCCCAACAACTGTGCGGTTCTTCTCCACTCCCCCATGATTCACGTTCCCCATTTTTCACGCCACTATCTCCACATCTCCTCCCATGATCTTCTATCTTTTCAGCACTACGTGATCAATTTTTGAAAATTAATCCGTTGTACCTGATGGGCTTCTAATTAAATTGGACTTCTAATTAAATAATTAAATTGGGCTCATAATTTAATTATTTTGGCCCAAACAAGAACTAAGACATATAATAATACCTGACGAAGGGAGACGAAATTGACTAGAACATGAGTGACGAGTTCCCGGAGATGGGATTCGGGACGAGCTCCTTTCTTGATGTCCAACATCTTGGCTACGATATCCTCGATCGAAGTCTTGCTCAGCAGCAACACATCGTATAGCGCCGAAATATCTACGTTACGCTCCGGAAGTATCTCGCCAGGCTCCGCCATCGTCTCCTCCATTTTCCAAATCACCAAGCAGCTCCGAGTTCAAGTTGTCTCGCGACGCAGGGAAGAGTCTAAAGTTGTCGAGCCGCCAAATCCAAATAGTGGACTGGGTTGTTAATTTTTCAGTCGTATTACGGTGGGTTTGTAAAACAATGTGTCAAATATAATTAAAAAAAAATTCGTCAAATAAGTAGTTGATAATATCTCAAATCATCCGTCAAATAACTAGTTTGACGGATCTGCAACTATTAATGAGTTGATTCATTTTGTGTTGATATACATTTTTTTGCATAATAATTTTGATATCTTTTTTGTCCCATTCCGAATATATTGATTGCGTGCAAGTTTTCTATACTGTCCAAAACCTTTTTACCAAAATCAAAGTTGAAAAAATATGGATATTATCGTTTATCTTTTAATGTATTATATCACCACTTCGGTTTAGTTAGTTACATATTGCATTAACCTAATATTGACCAACATTTAGTATCGTCTTGGTATGGTATGGTGCCATTGTAGTAATAAAAAGGGAACATGGGATGCGTAGGAATTCAAGTGTGTACGTCTGTTTTTCTGGAAATATGAAGATATTACAAATGGCAGAAACCTAGCGCTGTCTGGAAGTTAATTGGTCGTAAATGCGATTGAGAAAGATGAGGAAAGTGTTTTCAAATTATTTATTTGCAGAGGAATCAGTGAAATAAAATAGGATATTATCTCAGATAAAATCAAATATAGCAGGAAGGGGACGAAGTAGCAGTTGGCGAATATTAAATATCGCATTAAATTTGTTTCTATTTAGTGAATGCTACACCACAGTCACGGTATACTTAGAAGCTTGCATGGTAAAAGAGTGGTGGTTGGACTTACCAGCATATATTTGCAGCAGGCAAACTATATCATATGTACCTTTTTCCATGTTCACTGGACAAAATCTACGAATCCAAGATCCCCTTTGATTTAAAACTTTGTTGTTACGTACTCGTGGTTTGTATAATTAAGTTTAACTTTTCTTTTTCCGATCCCCTGCCCTTTAATTTTCCTTTGGACCAAAAGCAATTGCGAATGATTGATTAATCATCAGATTTTAGTTTTGCTCTGTTTAATGGGATTCTACATCATCTTATTTGAAACTCCATTATGACGTCGAATAAAAATTATTATTAATGATACTTATAGATTGATTATTTTTGTATAACTGCATGTCTGTGTTGCACGGACATGGAATCTCTCTGGTCACAGTTTCCAGAGGGATAATTATTCCTATTTAATTCAACATTTTCTGTCATTTCCTTATTTTAATTTACCGCAATCTAAGCCAGAGAACCCTCCACAATGCAGTCAAACTTGCCTTATTTTTTGAAGCGTGAAAAATAGATCAAAACCCAATCAAAAACTTTTGTTTACAGGACAATCATGATTTGATGGAGACGACACAGCTCTCCTTCAATCCCATCAAAGTCAAAAACAACATCGTCTTTATCGTTAATCCATAAGCTAAAAACAGGTGACAAAGACCCGATTTTTATATTTGTGAATAACACGGATTATTTGCAGACTTGGCCCTTTCCTTGAGAATGCCAGAGACAGGCATTCAAGAATCGGGATCGGGCTTCAGGGCCCGAGATGTGAGCCCGAATTCTTTCATTTTTAATGCTGAATCAAACTTCAGCCTCTTCTCATCTGCTTCTGGTAGTGTCGAGCGCTGCTCTTTTACATCTGATGCACCTGATCAAGATTCTCTCGCCTCTGAAATTTCTCAAGTGATAATGCTGATTATTTTCTCCAATTCTCCTTACTTTTTCCTTTGCCCGATTTCAGGTTTTTGCCACTTGCATTTTAAGAAATATACGTGTTTGTTCAATGAACTTGAAACTTTTCACCTTGATTATGTTAAGATCCTCGATATGTACTTTATTTGCCCTCCTTTCATGCACACATGATGAATAAAACCGGTTTTGTCTTTCCCAAATGGTCAACTTTTGAAAAACGATAAAGCTGTTGAAATTTACACCTGAAACAGAAAACTCACTTGTTGTAGTTTGAGGAAATAGTTAAAGAATCTATGAACTGGATTTTCAGACGCGGATTTTGAATCTTAGCATTTTAGTTCAATATATGAACTGGAAAGTTGTAATCTTTGATTTGAAACAGCAGTTGGCAGGGCACGAATTGGCTGAGGATTTGAGTGGTCCAGATATAGATCCAAACAAGCCGAGACTAGCATAAAAGAATATTGTTAACCTCAGTAGGAAAGGAAGAACTAAAGGTACTGTTTTCCTTTTTTGCTTGAGTTTGGACGCTAGATATACTGGCTTTGACCATACTGATGTATGTTGAGTGGTCACAAGAATTGGTGCAAAATTTCAACCATGGATCAGAATACTTACTTTTTTGTTTAAATAAGATGTGTACTCAGTTCAAATATTAGATAGCAGTGAGGCAGAAACTACAGAGGATGAAAATCTGGCTATAGTGTCTGCAAGAAATTCGTTCTCTCGAGCCCTCAAAGGTATCACGATCAGTGCATTATGTTTCTTAGTGTAAATCAAGAATGCATCTTTTGTGCTCATTAATTTAGTAACCTTTCCTTTCTTGGTGGGTTAATTTGACCAGAATGTGAAGACAGAAGGTTGAGATCCGTAGGGTCATTGAACAAATCAGATCGCAGAACTGCTTCTGTGGATCTCAACATTTCTGTGAGTAATTCTGGGAACTCCTCTTCACCACGGTTTGATGCGATGAAAAAACCATCAGTTGCAAATCGAAGGACCAGCGCATTCCCAAGTCCTGGCACACCTAATTACCGGCACCCGAGTATAAGGATTCAAAAAAGATGGAGTTCTGAACGGAGTCCATCTCACACCAATGCGAATAAGAGGACTGTAAATACTGCATTGTTGCCTTACAATAATGGAAGGACCTTGCCTTCGAAATGGGAAGATGCAGAAAGGTGGATTTTTAGTCCTGTATCTGGAGATGGTTCTATAAGGGCTTCAACTCATCAGCCACAGAGACGGCCCAGATCAAAGAGTGGGCCACTTGGTCCTCCTGGAGTTGCTTACTATCAGATGTTTTCTCCTGCTGCACCTATGTCTGCAGGAGGGAATACTGTGAAGCTAATTGCAAACTCGCCATTTTCGGCTGGAGTGTTGGCTGCCGATGGCTTATGGATTCGAACTGCTGATTGTAATGGTAATACAAACTTTCTTACAGGGACGGAGCCTTGTATGGCGAGGTCGATTAGCATACATGGATGTTCAGAATTGATAAGTCAATCATCATTGCCTAGACACCAAGGTATGGGATTGTTTTCTCGGTTATTTTGTGCTACTAAGGGAAACATTTTCTGTGTAACATATGCCATCTGATTGTACACAAGTACATTTGAAATTCATATTTCAAAAGATACGTGGTTCACAGCCTGGTGTTTCTTCTCTTGTAGCATAAGACCAAGTGACCAACCTTGTTTTGTATATCATCTTGCCTTCCAAGTGGTTAAGTTAATATTTGATTTGATTCATTATCACTTTACATAATGCTATATATCCATATAGATGAGAAATGCAATGGTTTTGAAGATGCGGCCAACTGTATATCACGTGATATTTCGAGGCGGGACATGGCCACTCAAATGAGTCCAGAGAGTAGTATCCAGTCCTCATCCGAGAGGAAATCGTCCTTCTCTCTTGCGACTCCTTCTGTTCTACCCCTTGTAGAATTTGAAAGCATGCACGCCTCCAAACTGGAGATCAGGGATGTGCCGGTTGATGAACCAGTCACCATGACAAGGTGGTCCAAAAAGAATAAGAGTAAGAATTCTGAGAGAGGCGGTGGCTATATAAATGACTGGAAAAGAAAAGCTGTAAACGTTGGCTCTGCTACTTGGGAAGTGTCAATGGAGACATCTAATAGTATTTCGACGTAACTTAATTCAGCTATTCCCTTTTCTTTTGCTCGTCACAATTACAAGTATGCTTATAAATATATCTATCATAGCAAAGGATGCTCAGTGCATATGTAATTTTATTGTTGCTACCACTTTCAGAATTCGGAGGGAAGAAGCTAGAATTACTGCATGGGAGACTTTACAAAAAGCAAAAGCTGAAGCTGCAATAAGAAAACTAGAGGTACTTTTAAGATTTTCCTTCACTCGTTTGCTGTGGTAAAGCTCAACGCATCATTTTTTAATAGCTAGAAATTTTCGTTTGATTCATTGACGAGAAAAACAAATTTATAAACAGAACCGAACATATATATTTTTCTCAATTCTCACCCACTTAAGCACACAAATCACTGGGATCGCGAAATGATGGCCATTATGCCTTACATCAGCATAGACATCTATGAATTAACTTTTGATCATTGTCTAGGTGAAATTGGAGAAAAAGAGGTCATCTTCTATGGACAAAATTATGAACAAACTAAGATCTTCACAGAAGAAGGTTCGGGATATGAGAAGCTCGGTGATGGCGAACCAGGCTCAGCAGATTGAAAGGCCCTCTGTCAAAGCATTATCCTTTCGAAGAGCTCGTCAAATAGGTTCATTGAGCGGTTGCTTTACTTGTCATGCATTTTAGATCCCTTCGATATCATTCAAGCCATAATAATTTTCACAACGCGTAGAAAAGTTTGTATCCGAGGTTTAACTTGGCATTGTCGTTGTACGTCTTGTTGTAAGTATATATTGTCTTCAGACATTTATCCAGAAGTGACTACGAGATCTGTTTATATCTTCTCTCTTATTAAGCAAGAGGCCATACTAAAATGGTCTCTTTTGTGTGACCAATTTCAAATTATAACTCTCTTTAGATGATTAATAAGATTGATATCTGATCATGATATACCTAAATAGCCCTTCCTCACGATACTTTTAGTTATAAATAAAAACAATATACGATAAAAAAGAACTTTGATTTTTAAAAACTCTATAAAAAAAATAGAATTATTCAAATTTTTATTAAAGCACAAACATAAAAGCACAAAATGAAACGCCTCAGATTCGACGACTGTCTTCACTGTACCAAGACGAGTCTTTCCAGCGTGCTTATGTCCTCACTCACACGCACCCTAGGAAACTTTCCAGGAGGTCACCCATCCCAAAAATTACCTCAAGTCAAGCACGCTTAACTTTGGAGTTCTTATTTAATGAGCTACCGAAAAGAAGATGCACCTTCTTGATATGAGTAGTACATATCAAATCTTTTAAGCCCTCTTCAACTGTACAGTCCATTACATTGAACAGTCCCGGAATCCCTCTCATTCCGGTGTGGGATCAGTTCATTCATGTTCCCTCCACCTAGAAACCTGTCAGGAGCCGCTCATTGTTCGTGCAACCTCATTGCACCGGCGATCACCCCCTGCCCTCTTCGGCCCCGGGCCTCACATAAACTACAATAAGAAAATGTTAAAAAATTTATTTGTTTGAACCCAAAGATTTGAATCAACTTCTAATTAATCATTTATCTCTCTCCCCTTTTACATATTGCTCTTCTCCTTCAAACCACATTTCTATATACAAATCTTTGTTTTCATCATTTTAGCCGATTTAGGTAGTAATATTTTCTAAATTGCGGGTTAACTCACTTTTACAATTTGAAATCAAATGCAAAATCTTAAAAAAAAAAAAAATTCAAATTTCTTGAATTTTGACACTTGAAAAGAACTTGTTTTAAAAAATATGTTAAATATTATTCTCTTTATTTTAATACTAATATTAAAGTTCTATTAGTTCTAAAATTGTACTTATGAAATTCTTTAATAAAATTATCATGCTATATATGATAAAATCGAAAAATTTTATTGTACAGAATCGAAAGTTATAATAAATATAATTTAATTTTTATTCGATTATTTCTCAGAATTAATTATATATATAAGTTGTGCATTAATTTAATTTATGGTATATTGAACACATAACGTAGACAGGCGAAGACGAGTGAAAGTAACAAATTGGTAGACCAAATGATACAGACGTTTCAATACACTGTTCCTCGAATGCCATGCAATAACATTGAACGTACGTGTTTTCTATTATTTAATACATTCCAATGAAGAATTTATTGCTTTAATTTTCTAGACGTCCCACGAAAATTTCGATTCAAATCCACAAAGTCATAACATCAAAATTTTATTTCTTTCATTTTGATACGTCCATTAAATTACTTTCTGTGAAAAAAATATGTATTTACGCATTAAAATCAACGAACTGGGTACAATATATGGAGACATGAGCACTGCAGTCTGCATAGATTTGTAAGATGTGTATTTTAGAAAATAAATAAAAGTTAATTAATGTATAAGTGGTTTCTTTTTTCATCTTTCTATTTTCGGGAAAGATCGAGGACTAAATAGAGATTGAAGGCATATCTTCCATGGTATTATTATAATCAATGAAATTAATGAATATTATTTCGTCCACATTCTGTTGTATAAAATTTTTTAAGCCATTTCTTATATATATAACACAATATGATATATTGTTCAATGTTCCTAGATGCGTCGACATTTTATTTATTTTATTTTATTTTACTAAAGCATGATTAGTAAGACACCAACACCACAAATTTCCCTCCTGCTTTAGGAAACAACCAACCATTTCGCCAGAAAATTCCTAAATCTTGTAAATACACGTATATGCGTACATATATATATATGTGTGTGTGTGTGTGTGTGTGTATAGCATACGGATGAAATGTCTGCGTACATATGTTTGTACGTATATGTATACATGTATTGCTCTAGAGACATTGTACATCGTGCATATATATTTTAACATGGCCCTACAAGTTACTAGTTTAAGGAGCAAGTGTGCCATTCAAATGCCCTACTTAGTGCAACATTCATGGTCCCTATTCTTCTTGCTTTAATGCTCATTCATCTTCGTCAATTTTTTTATTTTTATTTTTTCAATAATCGGAAACCCGTCTAACATCGAACAAATTAATCCAACTTGAAATTTTGAACACATTAAATATTTCGAAAATTAATCCAAATTATTAGCAGCTAAATAATTAAATTTAACCGAATTTTTTCAAAGTAATTGTCACATCCAATGGAATATCCACGGGCTTTGAGACATGATATCAAATGCGATCCCAACTACTAAACCTCAGAATTCTAGAAAAAAAAAAAATCCAAGTTTAAAAATTACACTTGTGATGCAATAATTCTCAAATTTGGAGTACAAACTAACACAGCATGGACTTTCTTTCTGTCTCCCAAGATTTTTGTTTATATGATCAAATTTACTGTGAAGATAGTTTGCACATGGGATCGGAGTGTGAGCCCACCATAATCATCAGAGTTGATTTCTTTCTATTTAAAGATATATATAATAGCACTGAAAATTAGAATGCTTAATTGCACTTTTATAATTGCATGCGAATTTTATAGTATAGAATTCAGAGAATAACTCAGATTTTCTGCTGACTTATTAATAATTAAAAATTATATCACTTTTTAATATCCTGGTGGCCATATTATTTAACATAATCGTTTTTTCCAACGTGTTTAACTCTCCAAGCTCGCGAGGTCTGAACTACTTTTTTGAATATTTTATATACAATTTTTAATTTAATATGTGTATTATATATGCTCAGATTCTTGATCATATAAAATATTTATAAAGTAAAATTTTGAGAGCATATTTGTTGGCCGGGGGATTCCCAAGAAACTACGCGTGCATGGCATTATTTGGAAATGATAACCAAAGAACTATCTTTGCTTTCCAAAACGACCAATTAAGCAATAATTTAAAGCGCTTTTACACAGAAAAAAAACAGAGAAAATTAAATCAAGAATCTTGCAGATGCTGCACACTGGGAGGCATCGACCGGTGATAACCCTTATCAGGAACCGGAAAGTAATTTCCACCAGACATTGGCACCGGGAATCCAATAGCGTCAGCAGCGGGGGCTGGCCTATTCGCCGCCACCCTTTCAAGATTCTGCACTTGGTTCTTCAAGAATTTAACGTAATGAATGGCCTCATCAAGCATAGAAGCAGTATCCATCTTAGTTCCTCCCGGTACAAGTCTCTGAAGAATCCTAATCCGCTCACTTATCCTCTCCCGGCGGTGGCGCGCCGCCACGCTTTGAGGGTCCGTCGATATCTTCACATTCTTCCTCTTCGGTGGCTTCACGGACTCGGGGTCGATATGAACAGGCTGCATCGCCGCGATTCTGAAGATCATTTCACGTATCGCAGCCATCGAATTACGTTTCTGCGAATCCCCACCTTCTCCGGAAAATTCCTCCATTTCCCATCTCCTTTCGCAGCTTGAATTGTGCTGCAGGAACGGCAACATAGACAATGATTCTTGATGAAACCCGCGGGAACATGAAGAATTTCCGGGCTGCAGATTCATGAAAGCAGGTGAATTCATGTGTAAGTTATCAAGAGCAGAATCAAAATTATTGCTTGTGATTCCTAAACTTCTAGTTTCGTGGTGATTGCAGAATTCCATCAGTGGGATCTCATACGCCCCGGAAAAATCCGGGAGTGTGTCCATTTGCATCAGCATCATTTCCATCTGATCTTCAACAGAAGATTTCAAGAACTCAGCGTCCATAGCTGGTGGCTTCAGTTCCTTTGTATGTACAAAAAATGAGCTGACTAAAAGGAGAAAAAAGACGGTTTATTCGGAGAAAAGTAAGCGTGCAAATTAAGGCGGAGAAAATTGAGTGATTTATCAGAAAAATGCAGCAGGAATCGTAGGTGAAGCAGAATAATTAGGTTTTTTCGAGAAGAGATGTTGCAGCTAAGGGAGAAGAGGGAATAAAATAGTGATTATTGGGAACAGGCTAATTGAGCCAGTGGGAAAGGTATATATAACAAGTGGTACTACATTATAATAGTATTTAGATTCTCCACTTGGGATAATTTAATTTTATATTGCAAATAATGTCGTTTATCATAAAGTTGGTGTACTTTTTCTTTAATTTATAATTTTTTTATAAATTTATTTCATTTTCTAATCGATTAATCTTCTATATTTTGGCTACGTTACATGACTGTATATATTTGCACATGTAATAGAATTTCAAGCAGACATTGACTTATATATTAATAAAAAAAATAAAAATAAAAACTAGGCGAACCTATATATAATATCACGAGAGGTGTTAAATGAAATTTCAGCGTTAATTTTAATTTCTTTTATTTGAATAAAACGATTGATCCAAATTATATATCGGGTTGGTTTTTTTTTTTTATTTGGATTCAATTGATTAAAATCAAATAAGTAGGAATGTAAATGAGCCGAGCCGAGCCGAACAGTATCAGGCTCGGGCTCGGCTCGTTAAACTATTTTCTCGGCTCGGGCTCGTTACGAGCTTTTGGTTTGAAGCTCGGGCTCGGCTCGTTCGGAAGTTATGAAGCTCGGGCTCGGCTCGTTAATGGCTCGTTTATCTTATTTAATGAGCCTAGCTCGGGTTCGGCTCGTTAAGCAAGCTCGTTTCTGCTCCGAATCCAACTCCAAACCACAAAGTTATGCAGAAGCGGCATTCAATGAAAGAATCTTCAAAACTACGTTCATCTCCAATTCAATACTACTCTTATTACAATACAGCATAAAGGCCTTATTTGAAGAAGAGTTCCAGCAGATCATATGTCAATGGTGTTAGAATTAGTCCCGTTTTGAATATTCCTCATACTTACATTGCTAAAGGTACAGTAATAAGTTTCTTTGGGATCGGTTCTTTTATCTAATGATCAAATAAGAAAAAAAACAACTTAATTAAACCCAACAACCTAATAGGAATTCAACATGATAAAACATAAAAGAATTACCAGAGCATGAATGAGCTTGCTGTTTTTGCCTCGCTCCCTCGTGAACCCAACTTCAACAACCTAATAGGAATTCAACAAGATAAAACATAAAAGATATTTAAATTGAAACAAACAAACAAACTTCACCAATTCAATGATAAACATTCGATGGTAATGACCTTAATTCAAATGAATCTCCTTAAGCCCCGAATTCTCCTTAATATAATTTTAAATTTTTAATATATTATTATTTATCATACATAATTATTTTAATATTATAACTCATTAATTATCTCAAATTCGAGCTCACGATCTACCTAAACGAGCCGAGCTCGAGCTCGTGAACCACTTAAACGAGCCGAGCTCGAGCTCGAGCTCACGAGCCAGCTAAACGAGCCGAGCTCAATTTTGAGCTCACGAACCTATTATTGAACATGTTCACGAGCTAACGAGCCGAACATCATTAATCTCAAGCTCGACTCAACAAAATTGTCGAGCCCAAAATAAGGCTCGGGCTCGGCTCGATAAGCTTAACGAATGAGCCCGAACGAGCTTTTTAACGAGCCGAGATCCGAAAAGCTCGCGAACAGTTCGGTTCATTTACATCCCTACAAATCAGGTTCAGTTGTTCGGATTGGATATCGGGTGGGACAACCCAACCCATATATCCAAAGGGGCTAGCTACTTCATTTAATTTAATTTAATTTAATTTAATTTGCTAACTCTCCTTTGAAAAATACGGTTGCATGACATACGGCTAGTATGATTATGTTTTTTCTTTTCTTCCATGGAATAAAACTCAAGAATTTAATCGAAGGAGAATTACTTAAAGTTTACCACTGGAATTTTTATAAAAATACGTGAATTATATTTGATATTTTAAAACCAGGTAGAATGAAAGTGACGAAGATGTAACAGATCGAGTATACATCAACAAGAATTTGGCCCACTGTACCGATGGCAGAGATCTAATCTGTACGTTCCATGGTAGCCATAGGTGCTTCCCATATGATATGATATGATGGTGGTTCAAAAAAATTATTTATTTTTTAAGATAATTAAACATATGCATGTAACATTTTATTACAAAATGCGAGTTACCTAAGACGAGACATACATCAAATTTTTTGTTTTGTTTTGTTTTTTTAAAAAATGATTGACCAATCATGCACCGTGTTTTGTTTTTTTAAAAAATGATTGACCAATCATGCACCGCTACGTAGACGGTGTACCACGCAAGTTGCTTTAATATGTCAATATGAACCCCTGACAGCTAAGAAATTACTTGGAACCTTTAACTTTATCAGAGGCAGTTTAGCCAGCGATATTTTACATCAACCTAATTGCAAACAAATATGATTATTTAGTATAAGATCAAAGTGGGATTAATTGTTCTATGATTATTTAATTGCAAGTCCTGACCCAAATCTTCCTTTTTTCGACTTTCAAATGCAAGATTATACAGCATCCTATAAAGCTGCCGGTTCATTATATTTTTTAACATATGGACACTAAAATATAGATTAAATTTCCCACATCCCATTGACAATGCCATTTATGCAGCAACAAAATCAGCTTTGGACGACTGACGACAGTGTCTCAATGGCTCTACAGTCACACAGTCCATAATACAGCCCCCGAAACAAAACCACCATAATTGTATAAAGAACTTTAAAATGTGCCATCATGCCCTCCAAAAATGAGAAAAAGTGATACACGATCATGTTGAACTTGGAACTTTTGAGTTAATAAACACATAGCTACGATCGATACGTACCTAATTATTAAAAAAATTGACAGAAAAAATCAGTTCATAGCTCACGACTTCTGGCACCTTCAGTGAGACTACCATCCCAAATCTCTTCAACGCAAAACTGATGTAGCTTCTTGTACATTCTCTCCCAGTGCTGAATCATTTGAGCAGATCGTTCTTGTTCGCTTTTCAGCCTTTCTAATTCCACCTCAGATGCCACTGAAGAACCTTGTCGCTGCAACAGGGAAACAAAAGCGAGAAATGTCAGAGTGATCTTTACCTCCGCAGTTCATTTCAATAACATGTGCTTGCTGTATTACACAGCGAGATGAAAATATATGGAGGAAATGTAATTAGAAAGCAGAAATTTCCTGATACACAGAATCCAAACTAAACTAAATATGATCAAATGCTTTCCTCTCATAATATAAATTGAAGGAAAATGTTGGGAGTACACTTAAGGTTACACTCAAACTTACATTTTGCATGATAAATTACAAAAGTATCAATGAATCCAATTAGATCTTTTATTTTTTTATTCTCCATTACCTTTGAAAAGTAAAAATATTATAATGTGTGTCAATCTAAATGTACATGTAGCAATATGCACAAAGATTTTCAACTCAAAGCAGCAGAAGAAAAACTACATCAAAGATATGTAAAAATCAAGCAGAATACATCAATTCAATTTCTTAACCTAAATGCACTGTCCTCATAAAAAGACATAAATAGATGTTAAATCAAACAATAAAGAGGAAACTTCCATCAAGAGAAATCCAAACCTCTAGTTCTTTAATTTGATTCTCCATTGTTTGAACGCTAATATACGACAAGTCTAAGAATTTGTCAGAATTGTCATGAGGACTGAGATAAACGTCAACATGGGCATTTTCCTCTGCCGTACTAGCATACTTTTGTAGTGGGGGTGGAAAAAGGAAGCTGTGCCCTTTTGGTGTTGTATCTCCTGACTTTTTAGACATCTGAGAAAATACAGACTGCGACTGTCTGGTGATGAGAACGTTATTAACTGCACCTGCACAAGGCCAAGGACAAAGAAAACAAGCTTAACGCCTATACAGTCTAATAAAACGAAAGAAATTTCAACTTGTTAAAAGGATGGAAATTTAAGATTGACAACATAGGAAATAGAGTTATGATGAAATGACATAAACTATAATACGATTACTGCAACTATATAACACCCAGTTAAAACAGTCATCTGTTCAGAAAATGCTCGCTACCAGCTCGCATTGGATCGATAACCAATGCAGACATCATCAATGTACTTAACCAAGCATCCATCATCAGTAAGTATTAAAGCATAACAGTGGCTTTTATAAAGTTTTCACAGGATTCCAAAAGTTAAAAGCAACTATTAGAAACAACTCATGACTGACATACATAAATCCCAACGTAAATACATCAATATAAGATACATCAAGTGGAAAAGCAAAATTTGTTAAGTTAAAAAAATAATTGAGTCGAGTATTAAAAAGTGTAAAAATTACAAAGTAGTCAATTGAAAGAACAAGCATCATAAAAAAATACCTTTTGTGTGTCTGAAAACACGAACGATATTTCGAGTTCTAGTATCCCAAACTCGAATCAAACCATCCTCTGATCCAGAAACTAATAGAAGTCCATCAGCACTAAAAGCCAAGCATGTTACAGCTTTACTGTCGTACAGATCACAATTCACTTTCAGGACAGGTTAAAAATGAAACAGACCCACAAACGTAAAATATGCAAAGTAGTTAATAGAAAGTATAAATTGAAATATAAACACATGCATTAGCTTATGTTCTTGCCATATTATTTCTATGACATGCAAACAATGGAGGTCATTAGCTACCATAAACCCTCCATATATTGTAGAATAACATGCTCGTAGCCTCGAAGAGATTCTGATAACGAAATGAATTGCAGGTCACTGTATGTCAGAAATCTTTCATCAAATATGGTGGGAAAGGAATAAAACATTAAGGCTTACAAGTTCCAACAATCAAATTTGTCATTAAATTGAAACGTATGTAAATTTGAAATATAACCAACCTATGCTCAGTCAATGAAACAAGGCTGTTGTTGGGGGTACCAGGAGAATTTAATCCGGCAATATAAATTTTGCCATCCCTGCCACCAGCATAAAATACTGTTTCTCTAGGTCCCAAGACAATAGTATCAATTATGGAAGGAAAGACTATATCTGTTAATAGTTTTCCTTCATATAAGCTCCATACCTGTGATAGAACAAAGGATGGCATTATCTTTACCAAAATGAAAAAGGGTAAGGTACAAGGTAAGAAAGGTGGTATCATATAAGTGAAAAGAGCTGAACACACGTTTGTCTTTTTTAAGGCACAAGTACATTGAACAAATTGGAAAACAGAGAGTGAAGAAAAGAACCTTGCATGTACGGTCCTCAGAAGCCGACACGATGATGGCATTACATCCTCCATGTCCAGTCTTAATGTCGGTCACTTTCAAAGAATGCTCGTGAAAGCTGTACTCATACAGAGATCTTGCCTCTTCTCTCCTCACATCATCAAATATCCTAAAATCGATAACTTCCATCAAATATTTATTTTCCGCAGCATTATAACAAAATTACACATAGGGACCTAGAACATACAAGAAAAGTGACCACACCCGAACACATCCATCCTCTGCCCCTGAAATCAAGAGGGATTGGTCATCATTGAATACCAGGCAAGTGACAGCCCTGTAATGTGCATGCCACTTCTTCAGCAATTTCCCAGTCGCAATCTACAGATCGAATCATAAAATTTAAAAACACTACCCTATGCATCTCCGTGTCCCAGCTCACAACGCACAATTGATGCAAATATATTTAAGAATAACAAGATGTTAGATTTCACATCAAGTAAAAATTGCACTATATTTCAAGGTACAAAATGTAGATTTTCGTTCCCACATCCTATGCACTCTGTAATAGTAAATATTGAATTTCCCTAAGGGACCTAACCATTGTAAAGCAGTCAAGTTTAAATTTATGCTATATGGCCAATTAGAAATCAGCCAAGTTGCGAACTCCCTTCATGGTCCGACGATTAAGAATCAGACAATTTGCCAACTACCCCTCATTGCACTTTTCACTGCCGCAAAATTTATAGTCTACATTATAAAAATTAACTTTTGCACATGCAAGTTGGCACCTGTTTTGTTCTCCCTTCTTTTTTAGCAGTTTCTATATTCCTTGTTTTTTTTGTAGTACAATTTCTATATTCTGACAGCTTGAGCGTTATCTTTGTTATCAATAATCAAAGGCCAGATATTCTGCTCTCTATTGTTTTTAGAAAGACTAACTCTCTTCCTTGTACCAATCATGCATTTTCAGTCTTAGTCACAGCCCAATCGCATGCTTACCTAGGAGTTCATCCTACTTAGTAGACGTGGTAGCATCTCATGGAGCTAAAAGAACAAAAATAAAAAAATTTACGACCAAATGTATAAAATGAAGCTAATTAGACAGGTTTATTCAAATAGTAGATAATCACTTACTCAATGATATAGCATAACATAAAGCATGAAACAGGTAAACGACCAAGCAGCTACGATACAGAAATCATTTAAGCAATTTAAAAAGGCATCATATGGAATACTAGATTATATTCACCTCCCAAATGTAGATATCGCCTGAAAGACCTCCTCCAGCAATATAAGTTCCCTCACTATTTGAGACAAGTGGCGCAATGGGTTCTGCAAGGATGCTACGGGCTTCTACATGTGGCTGCAAACTCAAAGCAACTTAAATAAATTTTGATCCGCATTTTTCGAATTAACAATATTACAAAAATCCATCTTCCAACAAGCCAATCGAGGGTTTGAAAACTGAACCGAGTACCTTTATTTAGCACACTTATATTTGCACCAATAGATTCATCAAAGCAGTTTTAAGTTCTTTACTTCCAAAAAATATGAAACAAACAAAATCAGAGGTGGTAATTTTGATCAGCATCCAGTGCAAGCAATAATCAAAATAAAAAATATTGAAGCCTCGCTGGAAATAGCGCCACATCGCCAAGTTTTTTTTAGCAAATATCTCCAAGTTTTCGACTGTTGCGAACCGAACGGATGGTCGTGGTCATTGCTGACTGATCTCTTACTTCCACCCCCAAAATTTTTTTTTTAAAAAAATATTATTAATTTTTTTAAAAAAAATTCCAAATGTCTGGTTTTAAAAAATTTCAAGACATCAGGGAAGGTCATGGCGACAGTTCCATGAACTATCAATGGAACATGAATCGTGGTTGGCCGTTTCGGCGAACCATGTGCAGGACCCACCAGACTTCAGTGATACCAAATTATTTATAGAGCCACACCTGCGCCATATATTTGTGGGGCAAATTAAACAAAATTACCTTGTTCCAGGACCAATAAAGGATGGAGCCAGAAGAAGAGTGCTTAGATTTTCGTAGTTGGGACGAGGCAAGAAAGCGCCCGGCTACGTTGACGAGACCGTGAGGAGGAGAAGAGCATGAATGGAACCGTCGGAGCTTCTCGCCGCTGCAGAGGTTCCAACAGCTTATGTCGGCGTCTGCCGGTGATGACGCTATCAAGATTTCAGCGGCTTCCATCGCAGGGTTTAGGCTAACTGGCCACTGGGTTGCTTGAAACTTCTGTAAAATCTCTTGCCTCAGACGATCACCCTGTTGTCATAAGTAAACGATCATAATTTATTAATGCCAAACCAGAGTTAAATTAATTTATCTACTATAAATGGGCTAAAATAGTAGCATAAACAGTGGACATGATTCTCAATGTCTCATACAGACTTAGTGTTGGATATCAAAGCATTTCAAAAAGCAAATGTTTTAAAGTGATTATTTGCTTATCATTGAAATGTATATTTGCTCACTTGTTTAAGATGAATGATAAATTCATCCTGGTGCGGAGTAAAAAAAAGATCATTTTTCTTAAATGATTGGAGGCTTTAGTTTTAAACTGAACAGTTTTTATTTAGAATTCAGTTCCTTTCTCAATGAAAAATTGAAAATATAATATTTATAATAATTCGTGAAGTTTAGAGTAGGAGTTATAAGAAAAATGCTTTGAGAACATTAGCAATTTGATTATAGGATTCTTCAAAAATTAATCTAATAAACCTCACTTTTACCAGAAAATCATTGAGCAAAACTAAAACTAACACGCGTAGATACATAAGCACATGAACTATATATGCCTCAATAACCAAAAATATGAGCAACCGCTGAATTGGCTTAGTCAGCAGCCCAAAGGGATTAAACCAATGGTGGCCACAGGCTATTTACAAACCCCTCAAACACACTTTCTTCCCCCACCTCACAACAGAACGGCAACTGAGATTATACAAGATAAAAATTTAAAAAATAATGATATGATTCACAGTTTTCTGACCAGGTAAGGGACAATTGTCGTGCCAGAAATGTCATCCATTTTGCAAAGGTTTGGACAAACACGTGAAGTTTTGTTGCGTCAAGGCATGGTAAATAAAGTATAAGAACCTACTCTGCTTTGCTAATTTCAATGACAATCTGAAACTGGGATTTTCTATCTAACTTAAAAAGAAGTTTACATCGACGAATAAATAATAGGCACATACATTTTCCAGTATGGAATCTTTTAACGAAGTCAATGTGAACCTGTAATAAATGTCACACAAGGTGAGGTGGAAGATATCACCAAGAACATGAGAAAATCAATTAAAACAAAAATGACTAACAATCGGTATTCATCATATGAACTAAGATAAGTCATAGTTATTTGAAGCACGATAGTCGAGACACACTAAAGAGCATCAAATGGTGAAGCTTATTTCCAAGACGCAAAGTGTGGCACACTTTTTATTAGATATCCTATAATCTACACAGATTAAAATGGGTTCTTTTTGTCTGTTCGGATTGTACATTCAAGAAAGTAAAAGAAAAAGAGTCATCGACCTGAAATGTATGATAGCAAGCTGAGGTTTCTAAGCCAAACCGTTGGAAGAATTACAAGGGTGGCAACTACAAAAAAATGTTGGTACAAAATAAAAAAATCGAAACTTCGAAAAAATTAATAGAGTTTAACAACTACCTGATATAGACGAAATCGTTTAAAAAAATGTTCGGGAAGGGCGATATATATAGAAACATAGCGACGGTTTTGTAACAACTGTCGCTATATAGCAACGGTTTTTAATAAAACCGTCGTTATATAGCGACGGTCCTAAACAAAAGTCGCCATATAGCGACGGTATTGACAAAACCCGTCGCTAATCTAGATCGGCGACGGTTCATGCATAACTGTCGCTGTTATGGCGACGGTTTGAAACTAGCCGTCGCCGATCTACACCGGCGACGAACATCCTCGCTACTATAACGACGGTTATAAACAAACAGTCGTTATAATAGCGACGGTTTTTATAAACTGTCGCTATTTTAGCGACCGTTTTAGATTAAACCGTCGCTTAATTAAATAAGCGACAGTTTATTAAAAACCGTCGCCATATAGCGACGGTGTAAAACGACCGTCGCTATATGGAGACGGTGTTTAATAAACCGTCGCTATATAGTCCGTTTTTTTGTAGTTAAAGCAAGCCAAGGCATGGCTTTATAGTTAAGGCGCGTACTTTACGGAATCTCTGTTTGTGTTGAGGAGCAATGACTGAGCAGACGATCTGGGAGTTACTATTGTTATTATTATAATCATTACTGTTCTCCAGGAACACTTGTTCTTTGGGCCTCTTTTTCTGGGGCTCAATCTCGAAATTCCACTGTAAATCGAGCCCGATTTCTTCTTGACCCGGGCCAGGAGCCAAACCTTGAACTTGAACTGAAAAAAGGAGAGAAAGTGCCGTTAGGGTAGAAAAAAGCTCAAATTTCATGAACAAATAGAAGTTAGACAAATATCAGAGACAATACAGTGAGGGATGTAAGGGGGGTGGTGTTCAAGGAGATTAGGGGTGTTAAAGTAGGTCACTTGCTGCGAAATCTGACCCTCCGATCCATGCTATTGTTATACAAATCACTGCAAAAGGGAATGAAAAACAGGATTAAATAAACAGAAAATTCTGTGGTGTACAACCAAAACAAAAAAGAATCTAGAAACCAGATAAAAAAAATTATAAGAAATATTGGGATTGCGTTTCAAAACTATCAGTCACCTGTAGGGTTTAGATTGTTGTGGGTGTTGAAGGAATTGTTGGAATTTATTTTGAGAGAGAGAAGCCATGGCTGCAGGCTCTAGAGAGGAGAAACGATGGGAAGGGTCCAAAATAAACTCTCTTTTATCTGCTAACTACAACTTCAAATCTCGAAGACTTCTCGATTTTGTTCCTTTGTAGATTTTTTATTTTTATTTTTTTTGGTGAACATGTAAATGTTGCCTTTTTATAAATTTGATGATAATTGTACATGAGAGCCGAACAAAATATCAGGAAAAAAAAAATCACAAAAACTCCGATAAGACGATCTCGCATTGAAGTTTTTGTCTATTTCAAGTGATTGTTTTTGTGAGACCGATATTATATTCGGGTCAGTAATGAAAAAATATTATTTTTTATATTAAAAATATTATTTTTTATTGTAAATATGGACAATGTTAACACGTCTCACGATTAAATATCCATGAAAAATATATTAGTAGCTTATTTTTAAAGTAAGACGTCTAGATTATGAGCTTCTGAAACATCATTCAAGTTATATTATATAAAAATATTCCTTCCTATTATCTTTATCTAGGAAGGACTAAATATGTCGTGCTTATAACAAAAGTTTATGAAAAGAAAATATTAGATTTAGATATCCAGGAATCAAAATAATTTTAGTGCATAAATATAAATACTACATCATGATTTTCTCCCAATAATCACAGAAAAACTTCATATGTTATGCAACCTGTTTACTTACACACTTTGTGGTCAATTTATGATATTTGGGCATGCACACAAACAATTTATATAATATTTACAAAATTATGTGCAATAAATTATTAGATAAATCATAACTTATGTTGAAATAATTTTTTATTCTAATTTTGCTTTAGGTTTTTTTATTTATTTATTTTACTATTTAAAAATAAAAATCAACTTTGTCATGTTAGGTGATCCTTACCGTTTATTCGAAAATATAAACATTTACTAGTGGATTATAATTTACTCTTGCATTTTTATTTTTTTATACAATAAAAAAATTACAGCTTGATAACGATAATTTCCTCAATTTCAAATATATCGAATTAATTGTAAACATCGTGAGGCTGATGTTGATTGCCAGCCACATCTATCGAACTCGTTGCGGGGTGTGACTGATCTGAGGCTCATTCAATGGTTTGTTATTAATTAATATAAAAAAGCTGACATTAAAAATTTGAGAATCACGTGATTATTGGCCGAAATTTTGAGACCAACTCTAACATCCTGAGTTGAAAGATATATA
>NC_133319.1:15627098-15635865 GCF_012295235.1 Primulina huaijiensis
TTAAGGTTGACCGTGACGGACGAGTCTCATCCGAACCCATGGTTGGGTAATCCTGAATGTTATGATCATAATAAAATTATAAACAATGCATCGCGTGTAGAAACCAATAAGGTAATCGATGTGCATTAATTAGTATAGCTGGTTTAATTAAGTTCATAAACTTGAGTCGCAAAATTAGTTGCTACAGGACAAGTAATGTTGGATGGGCAAAGAAAATAATCAATGTAGACAATCCTCTTGAAATAATAAAGAATGGCAACATTGGAAGTAGTATGGATTTCTGCTGCAATAGGGTTCGGCTTTAATTTGTCGATGACAGGAGAAAAGTGGTCGTTGTAGCTAAGGTTGGGTAGAGCTAAAACATATTCATTTTCACTTACATTTTCTAATTCAGCTCTCTAAGTCGTCGATAATTTTGGGACGACATTTACTTGTATTGTTATCTGAATTCGCTGCCAAAAATAATTTGAATCCTGAAACATCCTATCATGAATGGACATCACCACAAATTTCAGAGAAATCATACTGTAGCAAAATGAGTCTCGGTTGTTCCATGTGTACTTTATTACATAAACAAAGACATGAAAAAATATACAACTACTTAAAATCTCACTCCCCCTTCTAGTAGTCGTCTGTTGTAAATAATGCCCAAAATTCATGTAAAGCTCATTAAGAATCCAGCCTCTGCCACACAATTCCATACTTTGTAATCAAATCAAAAAATACTAGAGACATATCTTTATTTGAAATGCAGCATGATTAGTCATATGTGCATGAGTTCTTTAGGGATATGGGAGCATTGAGTTTCTTGGGGTCTAAGACGATTCTGCACTCGATCTTCTTGTAGAATTTTGGCTTCACAAGTTTACCCAATATATATGCTCTTGATCGAACTGTGAAATCCAACTTGAGTGGCACTGGTGAGGAGGTTGTACCGGTTGGAGTGCTCAGACTTGCGCCCGTTTCCATACAAAGGAATCTTGTCGCCGATCTTCTTTTACATCTGATGCACCTGATCAAGATTCTCTCGCCTCTGAAATTTCTCAAGTAATGCTGATTATTTTCTCCGATTCTCCTTACTTTTCCCTTTGCCCGATTTCAGGTTTTTGCCACTTGCATTTTAAGAAATATACGTGTTTGTTCAATGAACTTGAAACTTGTTACCTTGATTATGTTTAGATCCTCGATATGTATTTTGTTTGCCCTCCTTTCATGCACACATGTTCGATAAATAAAACTGGTTTTGTCTTTCCCATTTGGTCAACATTTGAAAAATGATAATGCTGTTGAAATTTACACCTGAAACAGAGAAGTCACTGGTTGTAGTTAGAGGAAATAGTTAAAGAATCTATCAACTGGATTTTCAGACGCGGATTTTGAATCTTAGCATTTTAGTTCAATATATGAACTGGAAAGTTGTAATCTTTGATTTGAAACAGCAGTTGGCAGGGCATGAATTGGCTGAGGATTTTAGTGGTCCAGATACAGATCCAAACAAGCCGAAACTAGCATACGAGAATATTGTTAACCTCAGTAGGAAAGGAAGGACTAAAGGTACTGTTTTCCTTTTTTGCTTGAGTTTGGACGCTAGATTAGCTGGCTTTTGACCACACTGATGTATGTTGAATGGTCACAAGAATTGGTGCAAAATTTCAACCACGGATCAAAATACTTACTTTTTTGTTCGAATATAATGTGTACTCAGTTCAAATATTAGATAGCAGCGAGGCAGAAACTACAGAGGATGAAAATCTGGCTATAGTGTCTGCAAGAAATTCGTTCTCTCGAGCCCTCAAAGGTATCAAGATCAGTGCATTATGTTTCATAGTGTAAATCAAGAACGCACCTTTTGTGCTCATTAATTTAGCAACCTTTCCTTTCTTGGTGGGTTAATTTGACCAGAATGTCAAGACAGAAGGTTGAGATCCGTAGGGTCATTGAACAAATCAGATCGCAGAACTGCTTCTGTGGATCTCAACATTTCTGTGAGTAATTCTGGGAACTCCTCTTCACCACGGTTTGGTGCAATGAAAAAACCATCAGCTGCAACTCGAAGGACCAGCGCATTCCCAAGTCCTGGCACACCTAATTACCGGCATTCGAGTATAAGGATTCAAAAAAGATGGAGTTCTGAACGGATTCCATCTCACACCAATGCGAATAAGAGGACTGTAAGTACTGCATTGTTGCCTTACAATAATTGAAGGACCTTGCCTTCGAAATGGGAAGATGCAGAAAGGTGTATTTTTAGTCCTGTATGTGGAGATGGTTCTATAAGGGCTTCAACTCATCAGCCACAGAGACGTCCTAGATCAAAGAGTGGTCCACTTGGGCCTCCAGGTGTTGCTTACTATCAGATGTTTTCTCCTGCTGCACCTATGTCTGCAGGAGGGAATACTGTGAAGCTAATTGCAAACTCGCCATTTTCAGCCGGAGTGTTGGCTGCCGATGGCTTGTGGATTCGAACTGCTGATTGTGATGGTAATGCGAACTTTCTTATAGGGACGGAGCCTTGTATGGCGAGATCGATTAGCATACATGGATGTTCAGAATTGATAAGCCAATCATCATTGCCTAGACACCAAGGTATATAATTGTTTTCTCGGTTATTTTGTGCTACTGAGGGTTTTCTGTGTAACATATGCCATCTGATTGTGCATAAGTACATTTGAAATTCATATTTCAAAAGATACGTGGTTCACAGCCTGGTGTTTCTTCTCTTGTAGCATAAGACCAACCTTGTTTTGTATATCCTCTTGCCTTCCAAGTGGTTAAGTTAATATTTGATTTGATTCATTATCACTTTACATAATGCTATATATCCTTATAGATGAGAAATGCAATGGTTTTGAAGATGCGGCCAACAATATATCAAGTGATATTTCGAGGCGGGACATGGCCACTCAAATGAGTTCAGAGAGTAGTATCCAGTCCTCATCCGAGAGAAAATCATCTTTCTCTCTTGCAACTCCTCCTATTCTACCCCTTGTAGAGTTTGAAAGTAAGCACGCCTCCAAACTGGAGATCAGGGATGTGCCGGTTGATGAACCAGTCACCATGACAAGGTGGTCCAAAAAGAAAAAGAGTAAGAATTCTGAGAGAGGTGGTGGCTATATAAATTAAATGACTGGAAAAGAAAAGCTGTAAACATTGGCTCTGCTACTTGGGAAGTGTCAATGGAGACATCTAAGAGTATTTCAACGTAACTTAATTCAACTATTCCCTTTTATTTTGCTCGTCACAATTACAAGTATGCATATAAATATATTTATAATAGGAAAGGATGCTCAGTACATATGTAATTTTATTGTTGCTACCACTTTCAGAATTCAGAGGGAAGAAGCTAGAATTACTGCGTGGGAGACTTTACAAAAAGCAAAAGCTGAAGCTGCAATAAGGAAACTAGAGGTACTTTCAAGATTTTCCCTCGCTCGTTGCTGTCGTAAAGCTCACGCATCATTTTGTAATAGCCCTCCCTCACGATACTTTTAGTTATAAAGAAAAATAATATACGATTAAAAGGAATTTTGATTTTTGAAACTCAGAGGTATTCAAATTTTCATCGAGGCACAAACATAAAAACATAAAGTACAATAATAAAATGTCAAATAATTTATTTGTTTTTGAATGATTTTCTTATTAATAATTTATGTCTCTGTCTTCTCTCTCCCTTCAACTCATGCATGCTTCTACATATTGCTCTTCTCCTTCAAACCACATTTCTGTATACAAATCTTTTCATTTTTAGCCGATTTAGGTAGTAATATTTTCAAGAAATTTGAAATTTATGTTTTTTTAAGATTTTTCTTTTGATTATATATTTATTTATCACGCTATCTATAATAAAATCATAAAATTTTATTGTATAGAATCGAAAGAAACATGTGTTTTAGAATCGGTTTTTGGGACTATCTGCAGCGGTTTTTCACCGCTTCGAATTTATTTGAAGCGGTTTTTGTACCGACTCCATTTCTTCCGCTCTTAGCATCTATTGCACCGTAACCACAGCCGGTGGTGAAACAATAACATCCGATCCTAAAGACCATTATTGAAGCGGTTTATAACCACTCCTGTACGTAGCAACACAAGCGGTGTATAACAGCTGGTGCTGCATTTCGTTTGAAGCGGTAAGAACCGCTCTTACAAGTGGCAACACAAGTGGCTAGTAACTGTTTGTGGTCCATTTATATTGAAGCGGTTTATAAACGCTCCTACAAGCAGCAACACAAGTGGTTTTTAACCGGTGGTGCTCCATTTATTTTGCAGCGGTTGGGAACCAAATGAAAATACCCGCTTTGGTTACTTTGCTCTCGAGGCGATATAGGAGCGGTTAAGTAACGCTTTTAAATGCGATACATTTTTATTTGTAGGAGCGGTTGTAAACCAATTCATAAGTATTTTAAAAAAAAACAATTCCAAAATTATTATATTCATTTCCTTCTACACAAGAAAATGGAAAAAAAAATGATACATATAAAATAAATAACTCGAAATCGACAAAAACATTTGTCATTTACTAGGAAACCAAACAAAATCCACAAATGAATATCTAAGTTTGCAGAAACATGAAATTCTAAAAAAAAAAAAAAACATATTGATGATTGCAAACGAAGGCTAAAACTAAAGTATGTTTTTTCTTAAATATCTAATCACCAGATGATTCTTCTGGAGGAGTTCTGCCATCATTTTCTCTTTCATTGGATGTGACATAAATGTGTTTCTGAATGATGTTTGTCATTACAGTTGCCATCTGTAAAAATAAATCGAAATTATCATAGAGTAGAACAAGCAACCAATTTTTTCATTTGATATTTTATAACATGTAAATACCTGTGTTGGTAACAATTCATGCCCGCTAGACCCTCCAGGTATCATACAATGCATAACCCGTGTACAACTTTCGAATTGATCTTGCATTTGTCTCATTTTCTCCATTTCTGTATGTAGTTGTGCTTTTTGCACCTCCATTTCTGCTCGCAACTACGATTCACGCATCTCCATATCTTTCTTCATTTGTTCTTGCATTTCTTTGAATTTATTTGTCATCTCCAAAGTAGAATGATAGTTTTGCCTATTGTAGAATGAGCTTCGCCTGCATTGTTCAGGGAAGACTTGGCTAGGCAGTGCTCCTGCTCCCAGACATCGAACTCGGCCAGAATGCTCGGTTCCAAATACATCACTGCATAAAACTTGTAATTAATACATATATATTTTGTAATAACATTAACAAAAATAATATGAAATTTTAAAGAAAATATAACCGAAATGCATCCTCATGCACTTCTATTGCTTGTGTCCCCTCAGCCATGTCTTGTAAGCGAGTTTGAACAGCCTCATCCAACAAATTCTAACAAACAAAACGTCAAGTAAATGAAAAATTTATTCAAAAGTCATTATATAAAATTGTAACCAATCAGCACCTCATAGCGTATGGCTTCAGCATCAACCGGAGCACCTCCTTTCTTTTTACTTCTCCGACTCAAATGCATTATTTCGATGCGAGTCGGCTTCCTACCATTCTCTTTCAACTAATAGAAGAACAATATCATATATACAAAAAATATGACTGCTGAAATTTTACAAACAACAAAACTTATACTCTTAATTCGCACATTCACAAACAACAAAATAAATGATAAGAAAAACTAGAATCGATCATTAACAACATATCTTTAAATTTTAACAACATCATATATAATTATTAATCTATATTTACAACACCATAAAAGCATATAACACTAGTTATCTATAACATCAAAGTTCAAACAACAAATAGGTAATATGAGACTTTTTGCAAAGAAAAATACAGGTTAATGCTTACAAATTTGTCTTCCAGAGAAGGGATACTCGTTCGTCCCTGTGCATGAGTTCCTTTTTTATTTTTTCCATTTTCTCGATTTATTTTAGAACTTTTCTGGAAAAAAAAATTATGTTTTACTATGAATATCCATAAAAATATATATACATATATTTAATAATAAATACTCATGATTACCTCAGTAGCCTTCCAGTACGCACATAATCTTTCCAAACTTCTGTAGCCAACCCATGAGGAATAGGGCGAATAGACACAAGCTAATGGGATATTGGAGTCATAAGATGTAGCTTTAACTTCGGTCCTCCATCGCCTCCATGCAACCCCCATCATTTGCATCACAAAATCTTGATGTTGATCGGAGATTATGAATCATGCCTATAAACATAAACATAAATATGTTAATGTTTGAAGCTCATGTGTGATATTAAGTAGTTCTCAACTTACAATAACAAGTTTCCATGCCTCCTCCAACCGATGTTTTGGAACTTTTCTCCAGTCTAAATAATCAAGGGGCAACAAAAGTCCATTTCGAGCTATTGTCCCCACATAATTTGCCAGTACCGGTTGTAAATCTCCATAAGGTTGGCCTCTTTCATTAAACATTACATGTAACAAATCATCATGATGCAATGCATGAACATCCTTCATTACAGTTCTCCCACGTCTATTCGGCTGCCTCTGCGAAGGCAACACTTCATTTTCGCCTGATAAATATATATATATGCAAATTATGATTGTTATTTGGTGCTTTAAACTTAATCATATGTATTAAAAATATATTTCCAACCTTCCTCATGGAACTCCTCGTCATCTTGTTGTGATTCCATTGCATTGTTTTGGGTCTCCGGTGGTGAATGTGATGTTATGTTTTGTGATCCAACTTCATCGTCACTCCTGTTATTTGATTCTTGTGATCCAATTTAACAGATCATAATATCAACTTCTGAAGTCTTTTGTTTGTCATTTTTCATATGTACTTGAGAATAATAATAATATAAAATTACAACAGTCGAGAAGATGGTTAAAATATAAAGAAGACCATAATTTGCACTAGTATGAGTTTAAAATGAATACTAAAAGAACCAGTTGCAATGAAAAACAAAAATAGTATATGGTCTACCTTTGCTTCTCAATTCAATTTTGAACCTGCATCGGTACTCTTGTTATTAAAACAAGAAAGGTAGCTCACAGTGCCATTCTACTTAGTATGATACACCGTGGTGGTTACTTTATGCGATATAAAAGTGATGCTATTACCTGCAATCTGCATATAATGTTATGATAAAAAATGTTTTCAATCCCTTTGTGTCTTGCTGATGTCTCACCTTCCATTTTCATGAATTAATATAGAAATGTCAAATCAGAAGCTTATCGATGATGGCACGAAGAAAATGGATTAACCGACCAAGCTCCTCGATTTTTTTTATAAAACAATTCAAAATTAGATTCTATGAAAATGTTCTCATTCAAATTTCAAACATATTCAAGTCCATGTCTAATCAAGACATTCATCAACTGATCATTTAAAGATTAGAAGCACTTTGCACGACTCCAATACTTCTTTATCACTAGTTTAAACCTCATGAGAAAAACTTGTCAACGTGGGATCCAATGCAGTGACTTAATCCAAATCATAAACAGAATAGAATATCTTGTGCTATCCTCAACTCTAATTAAATAAAAATTGAAAACCACAAAGCTTTCTGCTTTGACCTTGACACTAGTCATGCTTTCTTTCCTTCGCTTGGTGGGAAGAGCCCCCAGAAATTCAGAAGCTACTGGCAACTTTACACCCTCAGAAATTCAGAAGCGATTGACAACTTTACACACTCGGAAACAAGAACGTTTCCATTAAATAATCAAAACAAACAACAAAAACAATATTAAGATAACCACCATCAAAATCCTTAGCAAAATAAAAGAAATTTTACGGCAACGGGAAGAGAATTTACCTCCAGAACAAGATTTTGTAAACGATTGCAACTCGGTATAGGGCATAGATTTTCTTCGACACAAGATGGGGAAAAATCGATCGTCGGGTCACAAGATGGGGAAAAATTGATTGTGAGGGCGGGAATGAAAAAAAATGCGGGATTCTGAAACAAGCTATGGGTTCGTTCGCATGTTTACTTATTTCAGTATTAGGTAACATATGTATAATAGAAAAGTTTTCTCATTGTGAACGAACATTATTACTCTTCACATGTTTACTTATTTTCATTATTTATGGTAATTTCATATTTAGTCTATTAATTAATAATTAATACTAATTAACCACATTTTATAATTATGATTTTGTGCTTTTGACTTTCTTCTCCATGTTCTTAAATGTTTGAGCAAATCTATATCTATATACAAGTGTGGATAATAGAAAATTTTCCCATTGTGAACGAACATTATTACCCTTCACAAGTTTACTTATTTTCATTATTAGGTAATGTAATGCCCGAGATTTATTTGGCCGTTAATACGCAATTATTACTATTGATTTGATATGATTATAGATTGAGCACTCCGAGATTTGAGTTTTGAATTGTTTGAGTTTTGGGTGGTACGTGACCAGAAGGTCTCGCGCATATGCGCGGCGAGTGGGCGCGCATATGCGCGAGCTATACGGTTCCAGCAATTGCCGAGACGAAGGTATCGCGCATAAGCACGGGGAGAGGCGCGCATATGCGCGAGAGGTTCGAAGTTCCGAAAGGTCGGGGCAGAGGACCTCGCGCATATGCGCGAAGAGAGGGCGCGCATATGCGCGAGCAGTTGGTCTTGTTAAATGCCGAGACAGTAGGTCTCGCGCATATGCGCGAAGAAAGTGCGCGCACATGCGCGAGTTGATAAATTCTGAAACGCTGGGCAGAAAGCCAGGCGCATATGAGCGGGTCTTGGGCGCGCATATGCGCGCAGCATGCAAAATAGAACTCGCCACATGCCTTGTCTGCACGTGAATAT
>NC_133319.1:15635901-15729758 GCF_012295235.1 Primulina huaijiensis
ATATACACACACACAAACGTTAATTGTCCCTCAGAATCAGTAAGAGACAACCGAGAGAAGCTCCGTGAATCCTTACGCTTTTACGTTTCTTAGAATTCGATTGGTTCAAGATCCGTTAGTTAGATTTTGAATCCGAGCTTAACACCGAACTCCTATCAACGCAGGCTTCATACGGATGTAAGTTTTATTGAGTTCTGTTATTATTTGGAAATATGATGTTGTAGAAATTGGATACGATTCATATATGATGTTCTTGACATAGTATACATCGTAGAATCGAAACCGGATTGAAGAATAGATACTGTACGGAATTATTATGATTTTCGGAAAGAATTAATTGAGATTTGAAATCAGATTTGTAGCGTGACTGATTATGAATTGAAATTTGACTATTGTTATGTGTTCTGGGTATGCTAATCAGTATATAATTGAAGTCAGATCGAAGAACAGACTGTGTATTTAATTGTTATGATTTTCTGAAGCAATACGATCGAGATTGTACATATTTGATATTATGATCTGTTATTGTGAAAAGTAGGAATTGTAGTGATACCGATTATGAGTTGTGATATTATATCTGTGATGTTGAAATTAACGGGGTTACCGAGACTGTATTATTATGCCGTCAAAACATCGGTAATTGATATTGATCAGATTCAGTAGCGATTGAGATTGTATCGTTATGACAATGACATTGATCAGATTATGTCTTGATTTGCGTATTGATCAGAACAAGCCTTGAATTGAGCTATATATTAATATGGTCTATCGATATTGTCACTTCAGATTGGGTATGGACAGATTTGACTTCGAGACTTCGACTTCGTCAGACCGAGAAGATAAAGGTATAAATCAATGTTAACCTGGAGATCGACTTGAGTCGGATTAGACTTGAGTTTCCCTAAACCACATACTTGTATGTTATTGTTTTTATATCTTTGTATTATCTGCCTGAGTATGCTTATTCTATTGATGTATAGAAAGGTAGTGGATAGCGGATAGCTAGTGAGTGAGAGTCACTGACAGAAGGACTAAATTGTGATGGAGTAGTCACTAGTCCATTGCACATTGTAAGAATAGGATTGGCTGATACGCCAAATCTTTGGCGGAAGTGCCAAGACACTGGACGTTTGGTATATCGATGTTTAATAGAATTGGAGTTTCTTCTATTATTGATATTCGATATGGATTAGACCAAAGTCCAGGAATAGGGACGTACCAATTTCTACCACCGCGAACGGGATTAGTAGGTGGGAGACTTGTTGCGTTCTTATTCGATCGGGATACCTAGATGTGAGATGAGTCGAGTCTGTGAGTTGAGTCGAGTAAGAGTCGTAGAGTCACGGAGTGTGATTCGGAGTTTGTCTTGATTTATGTTTCTGACTTTGATACATGTTATGAATATTTGTTTTATGCTTTTATATCTATTTATATGAAATGCATGTATACATGATTTATACTAGGAATATAATTCTCACCGGAGTTATCCGGCTGTTGTCTTGTTTGTATGTGTGCATGACAACAGGTGGGACAGGATCAGGGTCGAAAAGAAGATGAGATATCGAGATTAGCGTGGTGATTCCGGACTTTGATGTAGATAGGTTTCAGCTCTTGATTAATAGTAGTTGAACTTTAGTTTTAGTTTGAATATTTGTTATACTAGATTTGTACTTTAGATCTGAATACTGATATTGTATGTGAAATAGGATTTATTTCATTGTTGCGCACTCATGTAATTTAGAAAAAATTTTATGACCCAAAATACTTGATTAGTATATTGATCCTAATAACGATTAAGAATATGATTAGCGTCCGGGTCCTCACAACAGGCGGTATCAGAGCGATAGATCCTTTAGACTGAGATAGAAGAGAGTGAGCAGGGTAGATTGAGGTTTCTTTCCTGCTTTCACATGCTAGCATGACACTGTGTGTTACTATTTTGAAATATATGTCATGTGATTTATATGATATTGATTTACATTGCTTATACTAGCATTACAGTATGTTTTATTGTTTTTGAAGATACATGATTACCTGAATATCTGAATTGATTTGGTAATGCATATTAGTTGAGAATGAATCAGAACCAATTCCTGATCAGAGGTAAGCTGATCGGAAAGGGACTGAGACGGATTTGTCTCGTGTGATTGCTAATTCTTGTAATCATCAGATATACCTCCTCGACGAATTCCAGAATCAGGTGGTACTTCGGTTTCTCAGATGGATGTGTCAGAAACTCTGATGGAAACACAGTTAACGAGGTTTCAGTCGTTTCAACCGCCGATTCTGAAGGGTACTGAGATGCCAGTGGATTGTGAGAACTGGTTAGAGGATATAGAAATGCTATTTGAATTTCTTGGTTTTACTGATGATTGTAGAATTAAACTGATTGGGCACCAGTTACGAGAAGTCGTAAGGAGTTGGTGGCTGGTAACCAAAGAAGCCTTAGAACAGCGTGGTCCAGTGATTACGTGGAAAATTTTTAAAGTGGAATTCTATCAAAGATTCTTTCCCGTATCATACAGACAGGATAAAGGTGCAGAGTTTGCAAATCTGAAACAAGGTCAATTGAATATTGATGAGTACTTAGCCCAGTTCTTTACCTTGCTACGTTTTACCCCTCACGTGGCTAGAAATGATGAAGCTGTATGTGATCTGTTCATCCAAGGATTGAATCCAGAGATACGTACATTGGTAAATGTGAAACGACCAAATAATCTTGCTGATACCTTGAACAAATCCAAAAGAGCATAAATAGTTCTGATGAGACAAAAGGAAGCTTCGTATGTTCTTCCAGTCCCGAGACCACAACAACTGCCTCCCAGAATTGAGTTTGGCAGCAGCAGTGGTGAAAAAAAAGAACTGTTGAAAGCTCGAAAGAAGCAGTTCAAGAAGTTAGGGAGCAGTTCATCTAGCTCCAGTAGTTCCGCTAGAGTTATACAGGAGTTTATTGCAGAGCTTGTGAAGGAATACATCCCACGGAGCAATGCCGAGGAGTATTTGGTAGTTGCAACGTATGTCATCAACCAGGACATTTTGCGAGAGTATGTCCACAGAGAGGTTCCCGAAGATTTCAGGGAGCAGAAGCATCTGGTGGCAGTGACAGAGGGACAGACCCAGGATACACTTGACGATGTAGTGGCAGGTATATGTTCTTTTATGATTACTATGCATTTATATATTGGAAGACATATGAGTACATCTCATACATGATTTCTGAATGAATTGCGTTGATGTATGCTTTGTCTATTGAGTTTTTATATGCTGTAGTATTGATCTCTTTTCGGTTTGGGAGAGGTTTTGTAGCAGTGACATCTGTTAGATTTTGTATGCTGCAGTATGACAGATATGAGATTGAGTTGGATGATAGTATTCGGTGTCGTTTGATTCTGATCGCATTATTGATATTGATGTGTTGGCCGAAGAATGAATGTGGTACGATAAGGATTCCGGATTTAGAATACCTTTGATATATATGATGTTCATGACTCGATGACTATCGAAAGGAACGGAGTAATTACTTATATATTTAGTTGATTTACTAAAACGGAGTGTATCATTGACCGATTTGCCAGTGACAGGAGCGTTGCTAAAGTCGTCTCAGATGAACTTCCGGGTTTGCCTTTAATCAGGAAGATTGATTTCAGTCTTGATTTGATATCAGGTATTGTTTTAGTTTAAAACACCGTACCGAATGATACCGATTAAATTGAATGATCGAAAAGTCGGGTAGAAGATTTATTAGCCGAGAGTTACATCTGATTGATTATTCCTCTTTGGGACGTATTAGTTATGTTTATGAGTTGATAAACGCTATGTTCAAAATATTTTGATGATTCTATGAGTACTGATCTATGATATTCTGCTATATTCGAAGAATATGACTGATTTTGTTAAATATCTGAGTATTGTATTGCATATTCTGGAAACTGGAAAGTTGTATACCGAAATTATTGAGATGTGAATCTTAACCGAGACAGATTGTATCCAGAGTATGTGATATCCGAAGACGATATATCTGTTGATCTGAGTACAGGGAGGCTATGATTAGTTGGCCGAAATTGACGTCAGTGTTAGATAATTGCCGTTCTATGATTTTAGCAGGTTATTATTAATGACTGCTGTTCTGAATTTGATTTAAAATTTCGGGTTTTCTGAATGAATATTTGAAACAGATTGTAAATCGTTGAGATTATATAATGTGCAAGCCGAATCAGAACTGAGTGTAAGAATTAAAGCAGTTCAGAAAGTTGATCAGAATAGGTAGAACTCTATATCGATAGTCAGAACAGGGTATCAATCAGAAGATCAGATATGTGATACTGAATTAGATATGAACAGTTGAATTATTATGTCAGATGTTTCGGATTTAAAATGGCAGGTATTGTCAGATATGTACAATAAGTGAGTCAATATTTATTCTGAAGGCAGAAAGGGTATACCGATTTGAAAGGATAATTTTGATAAAAACAGATGAGATCAGATATGGTAGACTTGTACGGAAATGTCTGAATTGCCGGCAGATGAAGACAGAAAAGAATGAAACCAGGAGATTGGTTATATAACTTATCGCTTTCTGAATGGAAATGGAAATATGGGATTACATTTCCAGGGATATCGTGACAAAGCTAGTACAATACTCCCGAGACTGAGTATCGATTTGAGTTGAGAGTGACAGACTTACCAAGTCTGCGGGTGTTATCTTGTACATGAAGACAGCTCAGAATTGACAGATTAAAGATGCCAATGTCAGAAGACGACTGATAGTATTCGAGACAAGAGACTGAATATCGAACTGATGGGGATAAAACCGATTTGGTAGGCGATGATGGTATTGACTTGATACGAATTGTTGATCGGTATAGACGGATATTGTATAGCTAGTAATTGAGACCGATTCTATCAGAATTACTTCGAGTTATTTTATAGAGGTAAGTTTTCTTTCAGCTTTTGTATATCTCCTATCAACGCAGGCTTCATACGGATGTAAGTTTTATTGAGTTCTGTTATTATTTGGAAATATGATGTTGTAGAAATTGGATACGATTCATATATGATGTTCTTGACATAGTATACATCGTAGAATCAAAACCGCATTGAAGAATAGATACTGTACTGAATTATTATGATTTTCGGAAAGAATTAATTGAGATTTGAAATCAGATTTGTAGCGTGACTGATTATGAATTGAAATTTGACTATTGTTATGTGTTCTGGGTATGCTAATCAGTATATAATTGAAGTCAGATCGAAGAACAGACTGTGTATTTAATTGTTATGATTTTCTGAAGCAATACGATCGAGATTGTACATATTTGATATTATGATCTGTTATTGTGAAAAGTAGGAATTGTAGTGATACCGATTATGAGTTGTGATATTATATCTGTGATGTTGAAATTAACGGGGTTACCGAGACTGTATTATTATGCCGTCAAAACATCGGTAATTGATATTGATCAGATTCAGTAGCGATTGAGATTGTATCGTTATGACAATGACATTGATCAGATTATGTCTTGATTTGCGTATTGATCAGAACAGGCCTTGAATTGAGCTATATATTAACATGGTCTATTCGATATTGTCACTTCAGATTGGGTATGGACAGATTTGACTTCGAGACTTCGACTTCGTCAGACCGAGAAGATAAAGGTATAAATCAATGTTAACCTGGAGATCGACTTGAGTCGGATTAGACTTGAGTCCCTAAACCACATACTTGTATGTTATTGTTTTTATATCTTTGTATTATCTGCCTGAGGATGCTTATTCTATTGATGTATAGAAAGGTAGTGGATAGCGGATAGCTAGTGAGTGAGAGTCACTGACAGAAGGACTAAATTGTAACGGAGTAGTCACTAGTCCATTGCACATTGTCAGAATAGGATTGGCTGATACGCCAAGTCTTTGGCGGAAGTGCCAAGACACTGGACGTTTGGTATATCGATGTTTAATAGAATTGGAGTTTCTTCTATTATTGATATTCGATATGGATTAGACCAAAGTCCAGGAATAGGGACGTACCAATTTCTACCACCGCGAACGGGATTAGTAGGTGGGAGACTTGTTGCGTTCTTATTCGATCGGGATCCATAGATGTGAGCTGAGTCGAGTCTGTGAGTTTAGTCGAGTCAGAGTCGTAGAGTCACGGAGTGTGATTCGGAGTTTGTCTTGATTTATGTTTCTGACTTTGATACATGTTATGAATATTTGTTTTATGCTTTTATATCTATTTATATGAAATGCATGTATACATGATTTATACTGGGAATATAATTCTCACCGGAGTTATCCGGCTATTGTCTTGTTTGTATGTGTGCATGACAACAGGTGGGACAGGATCAGGGTCGAGAAGGAGATGAGAGATCGAGATTAGCGTGGTGATTCTGGACTTTGATGTAGATAGGTTTCAGCTCTTGATTAATAGTAATTGAACTTTAGTTTTAGTTTGAATATTTGTTGTACTAGATTTGTACTTTAGATCTGAATACTGATCTTGTATGTGAAATAGGATTTATTTCATTGTTCCGCACTCATTTAATTTAGAAAAAAATTTATGACCCAAATTACTTGATTAGTATATTGATCCTAATGACGATTAAGAAGATGATTAACGTCCGGATCCCCACATGTAACATATGTGGTAATTTCATATTTAGTCTATTAATTAATAATAAATACTAATTAACCACATTTTATGGTTATGATTTTGTGCTTTTGACTTTCTTCTCCATGTTCTTAAATGTTTGAGCTAATTTTAAAAAAAAAAAACACACTATTAAATTTACTTAATATTAATATCAATTATTTTTTTCATTTTAATAACTTTATTGGACTTTCATTTAAATTCTAACTTAAATTAATTATGTTATTTATTGTGTTANTTGTAAATAAGCGTGAGAAATAAAGTTGAGTTATATTTATATTTTAATTTATATATAGCAAATAAGTCATCTCCATGTTCTTAAATGTTTGAGATACTTTTTAAGAAACATACTATTAAATTTACTTAATATTAATATCAATTATTTTTTCCATTTTAATAATTTTCTTGGACTTTCATTTAAATTCTAAATTAAATTAATTACGTTATTTATTGTTCTATTTCCTATCATTTGAATACATTCAATGAATTATTAAAAATAAATTTTAATGTAATTAGATTTTAAAAAAAAACTTCAAAAAATTATATATATGAAGGACCCATGATAAAGTATCTGAGTGCTTTGAATGAAGAGTCATTCAAATAAATTCTAAATTAAATATTGACAAATGAAAAATTAAAATAATCATTATTGATTTTAAATTAAATAAAACGATTTGAATTGAAAATAAAATTATATTTAATCAAAATTTTAAATTTATTTTGTCAAACTATAAATTTCTAAATGCATGAACAAATATAATATATTATAAACCTAAATTTAATTGTGAATTTAAATAATATTAATAAAAAATTAATAAATTTGAATCAGAAGTACCTATAAAAGTGTGGACAGATGAATCGTTCATCCACATACATCGGATAATATGATACTAGAAAAATATTATTGTACAGTTGCTAAAATGAGAAAGAAATATGAGAAAATCAATCAATTTTTTCATTAGTTTTTCTTCACTAATTTTGATAATAATTAAAATAAATTGAATGATTAATTGTTTTAATTACTCTCATAGATTCTATTTTATTTAAGTCTCCCCATATTTATATATTATCAAATAGTACTCAGTCATAACAATAATGCCATGACATTTTATTTGTATTTGTAGAGTTATTTACATACAAATATATAATGACAATTATATTGACAAAAAGGTAATCAAACATTAAATAAAAAAAAATCAATAAACACTTAATTCGAACAAAAAAAAAATTTGAGCTTATTCACATATGTTATCACAATTGATACTTTTTCAGCTTATTTTTCTAAAAAAAATCAATGACGTCATCTATTATATGAAGAAAAAAAAGTAGAGTCAAATGATACATATATAGATAAAATTATTACGAAATTGTTTTAAAAAATGACACAAATGAGTCAAAAAAGAGTAAGCGCAAGATATTCCTACAAATAATTCTTAGTATAACGTTACCATAACTAAATTAGAAGTTATGTTGGTGTAGAGTATAACTCTTGTGAGACGATCTCACGAATTTTTATCTGTGAGACGGGTCAACCCTACCGATATTCACAATAAAAAGTAATACTCTTATCATAAAAAATAATACTTTTCATGGATGATCCAAATAAGATATTCGACCCACAAAATTGATCCGTGAGACCGTCTCACAAGAGTTTTTGTGGTTGGTGTAATGAGAATCACCAGTTGCGCAAATAATATATACAAATTAGATTTTATATGAGAGGGAAAAAATATTCTATAAGTAATTTTCTATATTTTATGTTAAAATTATAAATTTCTATCTTTGTGATGCCTTTGAATTTGTATAGAGGAATAGATAATTTTATCTATTTACAATTGTAAAACAATTAAGTTATGACAATTATATCACTTAAATTAATATGATATAATAAATTTTAAAATATGAAAAAAAAAAAAATTAGACCATTATAAATATGACATTATCATCATTCATCTGACACCTCTAAAATATTTCTTATTATCATGAGTCGCAATTTGACCATCCCGATTAATAATTAATAAGAATTGATTATCCATTGTTATTACTATCTCATTATTATTTATTATCTCATGCCTCACCATTTTGTGATGTTAAATTTTATTGTTTTTAATTAACAAAAAAAGAGGAAAAAGTTGAAGAAGTTAGGCACGATATGAATCTAATTTATTGATAACCTTCTAATAATAATCAATTGAATTGGAAAATATTATTATACTTAAGTAATTTTAATTTATTCTAATTCAAATTTATTAACTTTTTAATGTCCAATATATATAGAATTCATCAGTAGTGTACATCATTTTACTTTTCAAACGATAATAAGAAATATCTTAAAATATAAATATATAGTGAAAACAAATTCAAATTTTCTATTAATACCTTCGAACCTTAGCAAATGTAATTCTAAAAAAATGAGAGGATAATGATTATGATAATACATGACACTGAAGATTAATTTAGAGTGGTGATATTTTTTTCTCTTTTCTGAGATAAAATAATGATATTTCAATTATTAATTTAAGGAAATGAATCTCCATTTAATAAAATTGTTGGAAATGAAGTTTTCTTAGTTCACTGCTTTAAGTAAAACCAAAATCAGAACTAAAATTTTTCTTGACTCCAGTTCCAAAATCTGCTCTCATAATATATAAATTTAAGGCATAACTATTAAACAATTAATTTCACCGTCTCACATATCGTATAACTATTTTATTTAATATTTAAAAATAGATAATAATAGCAATTTTTTTAAAAAATTATATGTCAGACAAATTTATAAATTCAATACACAAAATTTGGTAGTATGCGATCTTTTGATTTATAATTTTTAATTTATATAATGTTTTTTTAATTATTTATGAGATTTTAAGAAAATAAAAAAACTACAGTCAAGTAGGTGACAGAAATATTTCATATAATTTGACTATGATACAACTCTAAAACTTAAAAACAAATTATTTCAAATGTTCAATACCACGACCTATTTGATATTAAAAATGGATCATAAAAGTTCTGTAGGAAGTTAAATATTTTTAAATTAAATATTATTAGTTATAGTTTACTATCAATATTATTATTTCATTAGTTTTGATATTGTTTTGATGAGACACAGAAGTTATTTTTTTATTATAAAAGATAATATATGACATAATCTTTATAATAAATATAAAATATAATGACCATTGATTAACATCTGTCAAAGTATTAGATCTTTTACGTATGATATTTTATCATCTTTATTTATTTATTTATTTATTTTGAAATAAAACTAACTAATTCAACAAAATAAAAAAAATATAGCATTTTTTTAAGCAAATATATCTAGGGCATAGAAGAGGTTAGGGATGACAATTTTCCCCACGAGTTTGGGACCCTGTGGGAAAAACCCGAATCGGGGATGAGATCCTCGATTTTTTCGGGTTGGGGTTCGGGATCGGGTATTTTTTAAAATCTCTGAAGTAGTTCGGGACCCCATCTCCGAACACGCCCCGCCCCGCCCTATTGTCATCCCTAGAAGGGGTGAATGGAGTATTTATTTACTTTATTTTCAATTCTTGTATTTAAATATATTAATTTTTTTCTTCTCAAAATTCAATTTGTGTCCATAGACTTTCTTTAGCTAATGTAATGTTTAATTAATTTTTTTTATATAATTTATTGACTAACAAAATGTAGTTTTTTGAAAGATTTCGAATTTACGATATTTACGTGGTTATAGTTTAGAATATAACTTAAAATGAAAAATTGTTGTCACATGTTCTTAATTATTCAAAAATTATAAGTAAGTACTATTTGAGATTTTCAAGATGTAATTTTTACATTTTAGGAACATATTTATCAATTAATTGATGTAATGAGTAGATAAATATCAACATCATATACTAAAATATTTTCTTTCACTCTTATATTGCTTAATTAATTAAAATTTATTCATATAATTCTATTTACACTCTTATATTGCTTAATCAATTCAAATCCTTTCATATCATTGTATTTGTATTGTTATGTTAGTTCAATTTAGTACTTAATCTGATAAATCATTATTCCAAATTCTTATAATTTGTTTTGATCTATCTTTTTTCGAACGAAATGTTGTTTGATGGATTGGATCACGTTATGCAAAGATTATAAATATTTTTATTATTAATTGATTTTTTAGTTATTTAGAATATGGGTTCACGTGCGGATGCACGTGCTTTTAAATCCGCACGTGCTTTTAAGCTAGTATAAGAAAAATTATATATAATAAACAACTAATGTGGTTTGGAAAAGTAATTAATAGAAAACCTATGGTATGCCTCGTGGATTGATAATATAAAAGCATATTTTATGTACATTATCCCAACATTTATTTATTTAAAATTTGTACATTTAATTTGAATATTCATTTAATTTAACATTCAATAACCATGAAACGAAACAAAAAAATCAAAAGATAAAAATGGATGCACATCACTAATCAAATGTCCACTACAAATTTGGAACAGTTTTACCACGAGTTGTTCCAAGCCCACCACCAAACTCTTCACCAGTTGCATGATAAACACATGTATTGTTAAGTGTCAGATTACAGGGGAGAAAAACAATTTCGATACTCCAAAAAGAGAAATGTGGTCCTGTCATGAATACAGTATCTATGTAGCAAATATGAATATGCAGTTCAGTTAAGAGACTTGAAAGATAAAACAGAACAACTAGAAAGAAGTGATCACAAAATAAAGGGAAACAAACCAAATTATTAAAGGAAAAAAAACATAAATCAGCCTTAAGTGGTTGAATAATCACATTCCTTATTGATAACCAAAAATATATACTCAATAAAAGCATAACCCCTGGCGTTAAGTTGTCTCTTTATCTGGAATCAAGCTTATCTGAAACTCAAACAGATAAGGTTAGGGAGTTATAATTAAAGAATATTAAACTAATAATTAAAACAGACCAGAAGACATGTAAACTAACCTCCCCTTATTCTTCATCAGTTTCATGGTTCACAATAGGCATGCCATCAACGATTGAGCCATCTACATCATTTCTTGTTAACTCAATGTCTATATTGTTTACGTCATCCAACAAAAATTCGACAAATTGCATTGTATCAATATCATCTTCATTGCCCATGTTGTATGTGTCTCTTGGTGTGTAGCGAATAACAGAATGCCAATCTTCTTCTTTTGGATCACGAACATAATAAATCATTTGAGCTTGCGAAGCCAAAATAAAAGGTTCATGCTTTTCTCGTTCTCCTGTATGTATCAAACGCGAAAAATCCAGCATCGTAAATCCTAAAGGATCAATTTTCATTCCAACAGTAGTATTAACCCAATCGCATCGGAACAAAACTATTCGTCCATGACCACTGTAATCAAGTGAGATAACATCAGTTAACCGTCCATAATAGGTTGACTCATTATCGTCATTATCATGCATCGACGACACCATGACTCCACTATTCTGCATTTTTTTGTTTCTTTCAGATTCTACTGTGCGAAATGCAAAACCATTCACATTGAACCCATGATAACTAAATGCTATTGGATTCGGACCACGTGCAAGTACCCTTAGAATTAAGTCATCGATTCGTTCATTTGCCCGATCAACCTATAATACATACACAAACACAATTTTGATATTAATATTTTTAAAATAATAATCAGTCTATTTACCAATAAATCAATCGATATGTTACTTACTCTTTTAGCAAACCATTCTGGAAATTGCATTCGAACCATATAATCCAACTGAAAGTTAGTTGGACGATGACCATATCTATGCTTTCTCTTCAATTCGTCTCTTAATTCTCTATTCCACCACAACATTGATGATTAAAAACTTGTAGTATTGACAAAACAATAAAATTGAAATTACATTTCCAAAATAATACTTACTCACGATATGATTGTAGAGCTGTGCAATTAGAAAGGATATATCTGTGAGCTTGGCAAAGAGTTTTGCTGTCCAAAGTAACTATTTGACGCTTTTTTGTAGCTCGTCCTATTTGTGGAAACGATGGTAGTAAAGGATACTCATTATCGGGGGTCTCCTGGTGTCTTGCGTCTTTATTGCCAAATGAGTCTGTACACTCTAAATAACGAGAACAAAACACAACGCATTCGTCTGCTAAGTATGCCTCTGCAATATTGGCCTCAGGTCGTGCTTTGTTTCTAAAAAAAAATTTTAGTTTTCCAAGATATCTTTCTATTGGATACATCCACCGATAATGTACAGGCCCAGCTACTCTTGCTTCATATGCCAAATGCACCACCAAATGCACCATTATTGTGAAAAATGATGGTGGAAAAATTCTTTCTAACTGACATAAAACCAATACAACCCCTTCTTCAGCCTTTTAACTCATATTCTCGTAAGGACTTTGCACACACTGCTCTGAAATACTCACACAAAACAATTAATGGTGCAGTTACTTTTTTTGATAACACACGACGAAGAGCTATTGGAAGAAATTGTTCCATTATGACATGACAATCATGGCTTTTTAGACCCATAATCTTACAACGTCCAACATCAACACATTTTGAAATATCGGATGACATACCATCAGGGACACGGATATCTTTCAACACTGAACAAAACAACTTTTTTTCAGCTTTGCTCATACAATAACATGCAGGGGGTAAATATTCTGTGCCATCTGGTTGTGGTTGTGGCCGTAATTGTTTGATAATACCCAATATTTTCAAATCTCCGCGTGCGGCAGCGTTATCTTTACTCTTGCTAGAATCATCTAAAAGTGTTCCAAGGATATTATCACAAACATTTTTCTCAATATGCATAGGATCTAAATTATGTCTTATCAAATTAAACTCCCAATAAGGCAAAGTGAAAAAATGCTTCGTTTCCTCCACATTTGTTCAGTGGAACCTGTTTTTGCTCGCACAGATGGTTTCGATATGTTACTCTTACCAAATACCACATTCCGATTTTGGGTCATTTGTATAACATCAGATCCTGACAATGGTTTCAAATCTAATTCATGTTGCTCTGGCTTGCCATAACTCGTCATAGTTCGGATTTTTGAATCTGCCGGTAAGAAGTGGCGATGCCCTCTAAACGACCATTTCCTTCCATTATTCAAGTATACCACATCTGTCTTATCAGTACATGTTGGACAAGCATTCTTGGCATATGTGTTCCAACCAGATAAACATCCCAAACCTGGAAAGTCACTAATTGTCCAAAGCAATGCAGCCAGCATTTGAAACATTTCTTTGTTGGAAGCATCATAAGTGTTAATCCCATTTTCCCATAAGTCTTTCAATTCAGCAAACAAGGGACGTAAATATACATCAATATCGTTTCCAGGTGCTTTGGGTCCTGGAATTAAGGTGGATAAAATAATTGAATGAGGTTTCATGGATTCCCAAGGTGGCAAATTGTAAGGCATTAGAACAACAGGCCATGTATTGTGTGACGTACTTTGATTTTTAAATGGATTAAACCCATCGGTGGCGAGTCCCAAACGAACGTTTCTAGGATCTGCACCAAAATCAACGTGCCGCTCATCAAATGTCTTCCACGCTGGCGAATCAGCCGGATGCCTTAAAATTCCATCTGAAACCCGTTTATTAGAATGCCATTGCATATTTTCAGATGTCTTAGATGACATGAATAATCGTTGTAATCTTGGTTTCAATGGAAAATACCAAAAAACCTTGGCTGGAGTTTTCACTTGCAGATTTTTCTTTCCGACTTTGCGTGACTTCTTCAGTTGTTTGTGCATGTTTTTCCACCTTGAAAGGTTACATACTCTGCAAGATTGTTCATTAGCATCATTGCCCCAATAAATCATGCAATCGTTCGGACAAGCATGTATTTTTTCGTAGTGAAGGCCCAAATTAGAAATTAATTTCTTCGCTTCATAAAATGAATTTTGTACTTGTGCTTCAGGTGGTAGTACTCGTCGAAGAAAATCCAATAATGTTGTAAAGGACTTATCACTCCATTTTCCACTCACTTTCAACTGAAATAACTCAACAAGAAATGTCAGTTTAGAAAAATCAGTGCATCCAGCATATAACGGTTGTTTCCCTTCTTCTACCAATTTATAGAATTCTTCCACATTAGACTGCATCGGTGTACGACTTGTTGATGCAGTAGTGTAATTTTCATTCCTCATGGGTGATCCTTCAGACATCCCAAATACATCATGTAATGTTTCTTGTCCCATTGATTCATGGTTAACTGTATCATAAACTTCTCCTGAGGCATGAATCTCATCTCTCATGTTATCATGAGATTGCACAATAAACTTTTCACCATGAAAATTCCAAATACGATAATCTTGTAAAATGTCGTTTATCATCAAATGTTCATATACTGTCTCACGATCACGATTCAATGAGTTGATGCATTTACGACAAGGACACGGTTTCGTGACTTCATCAGTCGTGTTAGCAAATGCATAACGTAAAAAATTTCGGATTCCCACCTGATACTCAAGACTGCCACGAGGATAATCCATCCATGCCTTCATTGTTTGAACCTATAATATAACTCAAACATAATCAATTTCACTATTGTACAATCCTAAAACACTATAATAGTTCAACATATAGGTATGTGAGGAAATAAAATTTCGAACACCTTTTCTTTTAGTCATTTCAACAAACATATTAGATACATATGTTTAAACTTGATTTGAATGTATTCAAAAATCATTTATATAAAAAAAAATTAATAATCTAAAACATCAAAAAATTAAAATATGGGCCAAAACTGACAATATATCTATCAACCTCACTCTTGATTAATCTAGCAATGGAACACAATATAATCTAAAAAATCAGGATTTCAAGAAAAAAAATTGATTAATTTTTCTAAATAAGTTGGGAAATTACCTAAAAATGACAAGCACAATTCCAATGTGGACTTCGTGGCCGCCGATCGAATCAATGAAATATGTGAGGTAAATGTTTAAATTAGCAAGAAATTTTGCTTACGTTTTTTAAAATGATTCGATCGCTTCTCAACCGCTTCAAAATAAAACTCTGCTTACATTTTGTTTAAAATGAAATTCTGCTTACGTTTTGTTTAAATTAGCATGAAATTCTGCTTATGTATTAGTTTTAGGAGCGGTTTCAACCGCTTCAAAATAAAACTTTACAAACGTTAATTACCAACCGCTTCTGAATTCACTAAATGGAAGCGGTCTAATAGAACCGCTTCTACAGAATCTCTATTGAATCGGATAATGAATAACCGCTTCGAAAACCTTACGTATTCGATGCGGTTGACTAACCGCTTCAAAATTACTGGTTCTAAAACAACGATTTTTTTGTAGTGAATTTTATTGTTTTAGTTTGCAAGTTGCTTTAATATGTATTAATACGAAGAAGTAAGTTTTTCAAGTGAACTCATGCTAGAGGATGGCATATTCGATGGACTTGGGACCAAATTGCACAATTGATCAACAGTGTGACATTCAGAATGTACAATGGTTGTTAATTAGTTTAAATTATTGATCTCTCATTTTCATGGAAAAAGAATTGAGCAATTTTCAGGTGTACCAAAGAGATGGAAACTTCTAATCTACTTTGACATCACACCTTCTATCATGTTCTCGCAGGATTATGAATACTACTCAAGCATTGTCTACAAGTTCTTCTACAAATCTGAACCTCTGACAGCTAAGAAATTACTTTGGACCTTTAACCTTATCAGAGGCAGTTTAGAAAGCGATATTTTACATCCTGACCAAATCTTTCTTGTTTTGACTTTCAAATGCAAGATTATAAAGCATCCTATCAAGCTGCCAGTTCATTATATTTTTTAACAGATGGATACTAAAATATAGATTAAATTTCCCACATCCCATTAACAATGCCATTTATGCAGCAACAAAGTCAACTTTGGACGACTGACGACAGTATTTCAATGGCTTTACAGTCACAGTCCAAATACACCCCGAAACAAAACCACCATAATTGTGCAAAGAACTCTAAAATGTGCCATCATGCACTCCAAAAATGAGAAAAAGTGATATAAGATCATGGTGAACTTGGAACTTTTGAGTTAATAAACACATAGCTACGATTGTTACGTGCCTAATTATTAACAAAGTCGACAGAAAAAATCAGTTCATAGCTCACGACTTCTGGCACCTTCAGTGAGACTACCATCCCAAATCTCTTCAACACAAAACTGATGTAGCTTCTTGTACATTCTCTCCCACTGCTGAATCATTTGAGCAGATCGTTCTTGTTCACTTTTCAGCCTTTCTAATTCGACCTCAGATGCCACTGAAGAACCTTGCCGCTGCAACAGGGAAACAAAAGCGAGAAATGTCATAGTGATCTTTACCTCCGCAGTTCATTTCAATAACATATGCTTGCTATATTACACAGCGAGATGAAAATATATGGAGGAAATGTAATTAGAAAGCAGAAATTTCCTGATCCACAAAATCCAAACTAAACTAAATACGATCAAATGCTTTCCTCTCAGAATATAAATTGAAGGAAAATGTTGGGAGTACACTTAAGGTTACACTCAAACTTACATTTTGCATGATAAATTAAAAAAATATCAATGAATCCAATTAGATCTTCTTTTATTTTTTTATTCTCCATTACCCTTGAAAAGTAAAAATATTATAATGCGTGTCAATCTAAATGTATATATAGCAATATGCACAAAGATTTTCAACTCAGAGCGGTAGAAGAAAAACTACATCAAAGATATGTAAAAATCAAGCAGAATACATCAATTCAATTTCTTAACCTAAATGCACTGTCCTCATAAAAAGACATAAATAGATGTTAAATCAAACAATAAAGAGGAAACTTCCATCAAGAGAAATCCAAACCTCTAGTTCTTTGATTTGATTCTCCATCGTTTGAACGCTAATGCATGACAAGTCTAATAACTGGTCAGAATTGTCATGAGGACTGAGATAAACATCAACATGAGCATTTTCCTCTGGCGTACTAGCATACTTTTGTAGTGGGGTGGAAAAAGGAAGTTGTGCCCTTTTGGTGTTGTATCTCCTGACTTTTTAGATGTCTGAGAAAATACAGACTGTGATGTCTGGTGACGAGAACATTATTAACTGCACCTGCACAAGGCCAAGGACAGAGAAAACAAGTTTAACGCCTATACAATCTAATAAAATGAAAGAACTTTCAACTGGTTAAAAGGATGAAAATTAAAGATTGACATCATAGGAAGTAGAGTTATGATGAAATGACATAAACTATAATACGATTACTGCAACTATATAACACCCAGTTAAAACAGTCATCTGTTCAGAAAATGCTTGCAACCAGCTCGCATTGGATCAATAACCAATGCAGACATCATCAATGTACTTAACCAAGCATCCATCATCAGTAAGTATGGAAGCATGACAGTGGCTTTTATATAGTTTTCACAGGATTCCAAAAGTTAAAAGCAACTATTAGAAACAACTCATGACTGACATACATAAATCCCAACATAAATACATCAATCTTAGATACATCAAGTGGAGCAGCGAAATTTGTCAAGCTAAAAAAATAATTGAGTCGAGTAATTAAAAAGTGTACAAATTACAAAGTAGTCAATTGAAAGAACAAGCATCATAAAAAAATACCTTTTGTGTGTCTGAAAACATGAACGATATTTCGAGTTCTAGTATCCCAAACTCGAATCAAGCCATCCTCTGATCCAGAAACTAATAGAAGTCCATCAGCACTAAAAGCCAAGCATGTTACAGCTTTACTGTCGTACAGATCACAATTCACTTTCAGGACAGGTTAAAAATGAAACAAAAGACCCACGAACGTAAAATATGCAAAGTAGTTAATAGAAAGTATAAATTGAAATATAAACACATGTATTAGCTTATGTCTTGCCATATTATTTCTATGACATGCAAACAATGGAAGTCATTAGCTACCATAAACCCTCCATATACTGTAGAATAAGATGCTCGTAGCCTCAAAGAGATTATGATAATGAAATGAATTGCAGGTCACCGTATATCAGAAATATTTCATCAAATATGGTGGGAAAGGAATAAATCATTAAGGCTTACAAGTTCCAACTTCCAACAATCAAATTTGTCATTAAATTGAAACGTGTGTAAATTTGAAATATAACCAACCTATGCTCAGTCAATGAAACAAGGCTGTTGTTGAGGGTACCAGGAGAATTTAATCTGGTAATATAAATTTTGCCATCCCTGCCACCAGCATAAAATACTGTTTCTCTAGGTCCCAAGACAATAGTATCAATTATGGAAGGGAAGACTATATCTGTTAATAGTTTCCCTTCATATAAGCTCCATACCTGTGATAGAACAAGGGATGACATTATCTTTATCAAAATGAAAAAGGGTAAGGTACAACGTAAAAAAGGTGGCATCATATACGTGAAAAGAGCTGAACACACGTTTGTCTTTTTTAAGGCACAAGTACATTGAACAAATTGGAAAACAGAGAGTGAAGAAAAGAACCTTGCATGTACGGTCCTCAGAAGCCGACACGATGATGGCATTACATCCTCCATGTCCAGTCTTAATGTCGGTCACTTTCAAAGAATGCTCGTGAAAGCTGTACTCATACAGAAATCTCGCCTCTTCTCTCCTCACATCATCAAATATCCTAAAATCGAGAACTTCCATCAAAGTTTATTTTATGCAGCATTATAACAAAATTACACATAGGGACTTAGAACATACAAGAAAAGTGACCACACACGAACACATCCATCCTCTGCCCATGAAATCAAGAGGGATTGGTCATCATTGAATATCAAGCAAGTGACAGCCCTGTAATGAGCATGCCACTTCTTCAGCAATTTCCCAGTCGCAATCTACAAATCAAATCATAAAATTTAAAAACATTACCCTATGCATCTCCGTGTCCCAGCTCACAACACACAATTGATGCAAATATATTTAAGAATAGCAAGATGTTAGATTTCACATCAAGTAAAAATTGCACTATATTTCAAGGTACAAAATGTAGATTTTCGTTCCCACATCCTATGCACTCTGTAATAGTAAATATTGAATTTCCCTAAGGGACCTAACCATTGTAAAGCAGTCAAGTTTAAATTTATGCTATATGGCCAATTAGAAATCAGCCAAGTTGCGAACTCCCTTCATGGTCCGACAATTAAGAATCAGACAATTTGCCAACTACCCCTAATGGCATTTTTCACCGCCGCAAAATTTCTAGTCTACATTATAAAAATCAACTTTTGCACATGCAAGTTGGCACCTGTTTTGTTCTCCCTTCTTTTTCAGCAGTTTCTATATTCCTTGTTTTTTTTGTAGTACAGTTTCTACATTCTGACAGCTTGAGTGTTCTCTTTGTTATCAAAGGCCAGATATTCTGCTCTCTATTGTTTTTAGAAAGACTAACTCTCTTCCTTATACCAATCATGCATTTTAAGTCTTAATCACAGCCCAATCGGATGCTTACCTAGGAGTTCATCCTACTTAGTAGATGTGGTAGCATCTCATGGAGCTAAAAGAACAAAAATAAAAAAACTTACAACCAAATGTATAAAGTGAAGCTAATTAGACAGGCTTATTCAACTTGTAGTTAATCACTTACTCAATGATATAGCATAACATAAAGCATGAAACAGAGTAAACGACCAAACAGCTACGCAACAGAAATCATTTAAGCAATTTAAAAAGGCATCATATAGAATAATAGATTATATTCACCTCCCAAATGTATATATCGCCTGAAAGACTTCCTCCAGCAATATAAGTTCCCTCACTATTTGAGACAAGTGGCGCAATGGGTTCTGCAAGGATGCTACGGGCTTCTACCTGTGGCTGCAAACTCAAAGCAACTTAAATAAATTTTGATCCAGGTTTTCCTAATTAACAATATCACAAAAATCCATCTTCCAACAAAAATGCCAATAGAGCGTTTGAAAACTGAATCAAGTACCTTTATTTAACACACTCATGTTTGCACCAATAGATTCATCAAAGTAGTTCTAAGTTCATTACTTCCAAAAAATATGAAACAAACTAAATCAGAGGTGGTAATTTTGATCAGCATCCAGTGCAAGCAATAATCAAAATAAAAAATATTGACGCCTCGCTGGAAATAGCGCCACATATCCAAGTTTTTTTAGCAAATATCTCCAAGTTTTCGACCATTGCGAACCGAACGGATGGTCGTGATCATTGCTAACTGATCTTTACTTCCACCCCCAAAATTTTCTGCTTTTTTTTCTAAAAAATATTATTAATTTTTTAAAAAAAATCCAAAATGTCTGGTATTAAAAAAATTGAAGACATCAGGGAAGGTAATGGCGACAGTTCCATGAACTATCAATGGAACAGGAATCGTGGGTGACCGTTGCGGCGAACCATGTGCAGGACACACCAGACGTCAGTGATACCAAAATATTTATAGCCACATCTGCGCCATATATTTGTGGGGAAAATTAAACAAAATTACCTTGTTCCAGGACCAATAAAGCATGGAGCCAGAAGAAGAGTGCTTAGATTTTCGTAGTTGGGACGAGACAAGAAAGCGGCCGACTACGTTGACGAGACCGTGAGGCGGAGAAGAGCATGAATGGAACCGTCCTCGCCGCTGCAGAGGTTCCAACAGCTTATGTCGGCGTCCGCCGATGATGACGCTATCAAGATCGTAGGGTTTAAGCTAATTGGCAACTGCTGTTATACATGTGGTTTGGACTATTAGTATCTTAAATTTTGGGCCTTGGGCAATTTTTCTCCATACGGGCCTACCGAATTGTTCAAGTCCGGAAACGATCCCAAAAAATATGATTTATTATATATTTATTTCCAATTGAAATATCATTATCAAATTTCCTATTTTCTAATATTTCACCATTTTCNTTCTTAATTATATAACAAAGATACATTTGTACATATTACTTAAACCCTATCTATTTTAATATTTATTCATATAAATTTTAACATTTAATTTCTAAATGCTTACGATTTTCTTATTTAACTTAAAACTATAAAATATTTAAAATCGAAAAACAAAAGGAAAAGAATATAATATAACAATAGAAACAAGAAGAAAAAATATTTTTCTTCCTAATGAACCCATTCTATATCACATAATTGAGTCGAAATCTATATATGCTTCATATATAAAATCCATTAGAATAAGAGTATGTCTCTTGTGAGACGCTCTCACGAATCTTTATCTGTGAGACATGTCAACTTTATCGATATTCACAATATAAAAAAGTAATACTCTTAGCATAAAAAAATATTATTTTTTCATGGATGACCAAAATAAGATATATGTTTCACAGAATACGACCCGTGAAACCGTCTAACACAAGTTTTTGCGTAAGAATAATACTAGTGCAATTCTCAACCGGAAAGTAATTGATATATATACTTTTGCTTCGTATAAGTTTCAATCTTTTCACAATATTATCATGCGCTCTATAGAATTTTAAGAAGCCTTATTTCTTGGAAGTCAAGAAGTGAAGATAAAATTTAGAAAATAGAAGCCTTTTCTTTCATGTATGGTGGATTGGATAGACATCAACTCCTTCCATGAAAACCAAGTCTTGGAAAAGCTTTAGTTCTAGAGGGTGTTTGAGAGAGTTTATAAGCTCTTAAAGTATGTTTGGTATGATAGATTTTTCTAGAAACAACTTAAAAGCGGTAGTGTGTACAATATATTACGATTTTAAAGAAGTTTTTAAATTTATAGATTATGTAGAACTTTAGAAAATAAGAAGTGGTAAGTGCTTGAAAATAAAATTGAAAAAGTAAGCATTATTTGAAAAATAATTGATTTTAATATTAAATTGTTACTAGAATCACTTTTGTAAAAATAGAATCAACATCTCACTAGATTTTGAATTTCAATTAAATTAAACAAAATATAACACATAATATAGGTTTAAGAAACACACGAAACTGGTTATTTTAAGCCAAAATCGATTATTGATTGCAAACACTCCCTAAGTTGACCAACTATATATTCATACAAAATTTTCCCCTTTTTTCTTCCCAACTTAAAAAAAATTGAGCTGTTAAGCAATATTCAAACGCTCTCTTCGTAAAGCACCTTAAATTTGGTATTCTCCCACTTTCTTAATCTATTCAAAAACCTAAATTTCATCTTTTTCTAAGAAAAAATTAACCTATTCCTTCAAATAAATTTAATAACACCAATGAATGAAAAATTAATTTTTTTGAGCTAGCTAAAACTTTTAGAATATTACAATAAGCTAAGATGGGGTACATGAAGTCAGTAGGATCACATGCATTATGCACACCCCATTCTTTTTTCTCTTGTTTCTCTTCTTTTTTGGGCTAGGCCTGCCTAATGCCTATCTGGCTCGAACTGCTAAGTCTTCAAGATTCTTGTTCAAATCACATAAATGCAGCTCGTTATGACAGATTACAGATGCCGAGTTCAATGCCCATAAAAAAACGTACACCTGCTCATTGAGAAGCCAATGAGATAAAATTGTTGAAAGTTAACTTGAAATAAGATTTATGATAAACCCGTCAGATGGTTCGACAAAGTGATTCAGGTTCCTGAGCGTGTAGAACGACCGCACTCAAGTCAACTTTCCTTACTAGCTAAGAACCAGTCCTACTACTATAGAACGTTCGACCAATGTATCCAACACAACGCCACATCGAATTACACATAAACCTCCATTCCTATATACTTGGAGGAGTGACACAACGGGCAAACACTCAATTTACTTTCACAGTCTTTACACAGGCACAGATGCTTACAAGGTAAAAGAAGCATGCAAACTTCTTTCACTCGACAAACCTTACACATCATCATCTCCTTCATTTCGTTGATATCCTTGAAAAAAGGGTAAAATTCAACGGGACGACCATTGTAGCAAGAGGCTGTGTCATCTACCTCGCTGTCTCCACAACCTTCTTTACTGTCTCGGCTTTGTTCGTAAACGTGCTGTAGATTAAACTTGAGGGTGTTGATCATGTTCTCATTGTACTTTGCACGTTGTTGCCAGGTATTAACCTCCAAAGCAAGCTGTTCCATTCGCAACTCAAGCTCCATGTTCTTCTTGTTGATATCTTCCACCTCAGTTTCCTTCACCCGGAGTTTCTGTAGGACCTTTTGCTCGACATATGAGAAGGTCTGCAATTGGGTTGCTTGAAACTTCTGTAAAATCTCTTGCCTCAGACGATCGCCCTATTGCCATAAGTAAACAATCATAATTTATTAATGCCAAAACCAGAGTTAAATGAATTTATCTACTATAAATGGGCTAAAATAGTAGCATAAACAGTGGACATGATTCTCAATGTCTCATACAGACTTAGTGTTGGATATCAAAGCATTTCAAAAAGCAAATGTTTTAAAGTGATTATTTGCTTATCATTGAAATGTATATTTGCTCACTTGTTTAAGATGAATGATAAATTCATCCTGGTGCGGAGTAAAAAAAAGATCATTTTTCTTAAATGATTGGAGGCTTTAGTTTTAAACTGAACAGTTTTTATTTAGAATTCAGTTCCTTTCTCAATGAAAAATTGAAAATATAATATTTATAATAATTCGTGAAGTTTAGAGTAGGAGTTATAAGAAAAATGCTTTGAGAATATTAGCAATTTGATTATAGGATTCTTCAAAAATTAATCTAATAAACCTCACTTTTACCAGAAAATCATTGAGCAAAACTAAAACTAACACGCGTAGATACATAAGCACATGAACTATATATGCCTCAATAACCAAAAATATGAGCAACCGCTGAATTGGCTTAGTCAGCAGCCCAAAGGGATTAAACCAATGGTGGCCACAGGCTTTTTACAAACCCCTCAAACACACTTTCTTCCGCCACCTCACAAGTAGGTGTCCTCACCTCACAACAGAACGGCAACTGAGATTACACAAGATAAAAATTTAAAAAATAATGATATGATTCACAGTTTTCTGACCAGGTAAGGGACAATTGTCATGCCAGAAATGTCATCCATTTTGCAAAGGTTTGGACAAACACGTGAAGTTTTGTTGCGTCAAGGCATGGTAAATAAAGTATAAGAACCTACTCTGCTTTGCTAATTTCAATGACAATCTGAAACTGGGATTTTCTATATAGCTTAAAAAGGAGTTTACATAGACGAATAAATAATAGGCACATACATTTTCCAGTATGGAATCTTTTAACGAAGTCAATGTGAACCTATAATAAATGTCACACAAGGTGAGGTGGAAGATATCACCAAGAACATGAGAAAATCAATTAAAACAAAAATGACTAACAATCGGTATTCATCATATGAACTAAGATAAGTCATAGTTATTTGAAGCACGAGAGTCGAGACACACTAAAGAGCATCAAATGGTGAAGCTTAGTTCCAAGACGCAAAGTGTGGCACACTTTTTATTAGATATCCTATAATCTACACATTCAAAGAAAATTTCATCATACACAACTCCGTGTTTTTTGCAGACTATTAAATAACAATAAAACAAATACTACTCGAGTATAAATGCTATTATCTAACATTCAGATCATTTATTTACTATCACCACATTTAAGGCGGGCTTAAGAGTGGCATAAGCATTAGACATCCAAAGCAACCCAAAGCATGGGCTTTATAGTTAAGGCGCGTACTTTATGGAATCTCTGTTTGTGTTGAGGAGCAATGACTGAGCAGACGATCTGTAACCTTAGCACAGAACTGATAGGTTTTTAAATACCATGACATTACTTGAGACTATATTTTCAACATTCATGCATAATATGTCAAAGTTGCCAATTTTCTTCCTCAAGACACTGTAAAAGACTCGCAAGGAAAAAAACAAATAAAATATAATGAGAAGCAAAAAAATTCATACAGTAATCAAATACTTAAATCACAATTGAAAAAACAAAGAGACGAATAGAGATTCTTCAGAAAAAAACTAACAACTAAATGTTAAGAGCCATTATATCCTACCTGAAGTTTAACATATCTCTCAAACTCCACATCCTGTCTCTGCAGCTCGCGTTCTATATCACCCCCAACAAGCCCAATCAAAGCCGAGTCACCCGAAGAACCCAATCGATTGTTATCCAACGAAAGCCCGAGCCCAGTTGACACCGATCGGGTTTGCAACAAATCCACGGATGATATCTGGGAGTTACTATTGTTATTATTATAATCATTACTGTTCTCCAGGAACACTTGTTCTTTGGGCCTCTATTTCTGGGGCTCAATCTCGAAATTCCACTGTAAATCGAGCCCGATTTCTTCTTGAACCGGGCCAGGAGCCAAACCTTGAACTTGAACTGAATAAAGGAGAGAAAGTGCCGTTAGGGTAGAAAAAAGCTCAAATTTCATGAACAAATAGAAGTTAGACAAATATCAGAGACAATACAGGGAGGGATGTAAGGGGGGTGGTGTTCAAGGAGAATAGGGGTGTTAAAGTAGGTCACTTGCTGCGAAATCTGACCCTCCATGCTATTGTTATACAAATCACTGCAAAAGGGAACGAAAAATAGGATTGAATCAACAGAAAATTATGTGGTGTACAACCAAAACAAAAAAGAATCTAGAAACCAGATAAAAAAAATTATAAGAAATATTGGGATTGCGTTATGGGTTAATAAAAAATATACGATCCATTTAAAATTTAATTAAATAAAAGGATTTTGACTTTTTTAAATCGAGAAAAAGAGTTGAATATGTTAGTTAGATAAGATCATTAATTAGTTCATTAATTAGTTAGTTAAATTTCACCTGGGGTCGAGCGTCTGAAGAGTGGGTCGAGGTGCTGGGTCGTGAAAACCTCGACCCACTCTTTTATTTTTATTTTATTTTATTTTTTTAAGAGATAAGAACTCACTCTTCTAATTTTTTTTATTTTATTTTTAAAATAAAAAAATGAAGAGTGAGCCACTCTTCTACTTCTATTTTTTTTATTTTTTAAAAATAAATTTTTTTTTAAAAAAAAATAAAAGTTGAAGAGTGGGTCGAGAAGAGCTCGACCCACTCTTCGACTTCAATTTTTTTTATTTTTTTAAAAAATAATTTTTTTTAAATAAAAAAAACGAAGAGTGCTCGACCCACTCTTCTAAATTTTTTTATTTTTTTATGTTTTTTAAATAAAAAAAATAAAAAAGAGTGGGTCGAGTGATAATGTTAGAGGTTTGGTTTATGGTTTAGGGTTTGGGTCGAGTTTGGGTCGAGATGGGTCGAGTGAGTAGGAAATTTTTGATATTTTTGAGTTTTGATCATTTTATAATATATAATTCACTTTATATATGATTAGAATGTAAATATATAAAAAAAAAATTATTTGTGTAAACATTAGTTATATGTTATAATTTAAGTATGTTAGTTAAAAAATTCATAACAAATAGAAGAATGTATCTCTTATTATAACAATGTGGGTTGAATTTATACTCGACTAAAAATCTTAACAAATTTTATAATTCCACTGAAATTCATAACAAATTTTATAATAATAGAACTAAAAAAATTCATAACAAATTTCATTACATATTCACTTTAATGAATGTATACCGAAGCATATGACATTAATGTTTATTGTGTATAAACATTAACAAATTTTATAATTCTACTAAAATTTTTAACAAATTTTATAATAATAGAACTAAAAAAATTCATAACAAATTTCATTACATATTCACTTTAATGTAATGAATGTATATCAAAACATATGAAATTATTGTTTATCGTATATAAACATTAACAAATTTTATAATTATACTAAAATTTTTAATAAATTTTATAATAATATGCTTCTCGACCCATCTATTACAATATATTAAAATCTATATAGATTTTACAATATATATATATATATATATAGCTTTATGGGTCGAGTATAATCTCGACCCAATTTTCTGATGAGTCGTAACCCTCGACTCAGTTTTGATTGAAATTGTTATAATCCTTAACACATAAAATTAAATTACCAAATTGAGTGTACTGCACCAAATATTCTATCTATTTTCTCATTTAAAAATTNGTTTTGATTGAAATTGTTATAATCCTTAACACATAAAATTAAATTACCAAATTGAGTGTACTGCACCAAATATTCTATCTATTTCTCATTTAAAAATGATACAATCTTCTTACAGATTTCAACGTATCTTGATCCTAAAGTTAACTTACATTCAAAAAATTGATTCTTTCCAAATTTAGCGGGAAAGTAAAACTGTAAAAAAAAAATTAAACAAAAAAATTATTAGTTGTATAAATTTAAAACAAAACAAATATTATTAATTATAAAAATTTAAAATTAATGGGTCGTGTCACGACCCATAAATCGTGAAGGAGTCGTAAAGTCTTCACGTCACGACCCCGGATGGATCGTAAAGTCACGACCCAAAGCTTCACGTGAAGCACTTGTGAAGTGCTTCACGACCCAACACTTGGGTCGTGAAGTGCTTCACAGTGAAGCACTTGTGCTTCACGTGAAGCACAAGTCTTCACGACCCAGGGTCGTGAAGCCGTGGGTCGTGACACGACTTAGGGTGAAGTTCTTCACTCTGGGTCGTGAACACTGACGAGATCCAATAAATTTCATATTTTAAAATAATTTTTTTTTGGATTTGTTGCAGAGGAATAACTTATAGATTTGTAGTTAATTATTAACTAAAAAATGAAAGGATGGAAGGTTGAGAAGAAAATAATTTTTTGTGAAGATAAAGAATGAAATGAGATCTGAAATTGAGTCAGGAAAGNAATTTAAAATTAATGGGTCGTGTCACGACCCATAAATCGTGAAGGAATCGTGAAGTCTTCACGTCACGACCCCGGATGGATCGTGAAGTCACGACCCTCTGGGTCTTGTGCTTCACGACCCAAAGCTTCACGTGAAGCACTTCACTTGTGCTTCACTGTGAAGCACTTGTAAAGTGCTTCACGACCCAACACTTGGGTCGTGAAGTGCTTCACAGTGAAGCACTTGTGCTTCACGTGAAGCACAAGTCTTCACGACCCAGGGTCGTGAAGCCGTGGGTCGTGACACGACTTAGGGTGAAGTTCTTCACTGTGAGTCGTGAACACTGACGAGATCCAATAAATTTCATATCTTAAAATAATTTTTTTTTGGATTTGTTGCAGAGGAATAACTTGTAGATTTGTAGTTAATTATTAACTAAAAAATGAAAGGATGGAAGGTTGAGAAGAAAATAATTTTTTGTGAAGATAAAGAATGAAATGAGATCTAAAATTGAGTCGAGAAAGATGAAAAAATTCAGTCGAGTAAGTTTTTTTATTTAATTAAATTATAAATTTTATTATATATAAAATTAAAATACACTAATGAAAAAATTAGTTTTTAAACAAAGAATAAAAAAGTAAATTACATTCACTCTCTTCTACTTAATAAACTCTTCCGTGACTCCCTTTTTCCTCGTTTTCCGTTTATTTTGGACCCTTCCTATCGTTTCTCCATTAACTTGCTTTCCTTGGATTCCTCTTCCTCTCGCATCCGAGGTTTGTCTGTGACTGAGAAGGAAGAATTCGCCATTTCTGACGCTGTTCCACCTGAAAAAATCTGAAAATTTTGAAAAAGATGTTCTTTTCGAACTACATAAACGAAAAGACATGGGACACCCACTAAAATGTGTAGCGAAAATCAACAAAAACCAAAGGGAAAAAAAATAGCTGGAGGAGGAAGAAAGAGTCAGATGATATATAGATGTGGAGTGAAATCTGAGCAAACAGCGGTGGGTGGATAGATCGGGATGGGGTGGGCCGATCGAGATTCTCACATTTCAGTTCATATTACGTAAGTTGAAGCAAAAGCGTCAAAAAAAATCCCAATTCGAACCCAAACCAACCCTAAAACTATAAATTCGAAACTGGATTGATCTGATATCTTCATAAAACTCGAGCTAAACCAACTTCATCGATGATCATACACAATTAAATTTTTTTAAATTAGCACTAATAAATAAACAAATATCAAAATGTACACAAATTTTAGAATCATAAAATAATATATCCTCAAAATGATTTGCTCACAAGAATATCACAATGTTCTAGTTTCAAAATAAGGGATAATACCCATTTTCATCCTTTTCGTTAACCGATTTTCCCATTTCAGTCCCTCATGATTTTTGACTGCTTAAATAATCCTTCATGTTTTCAAAATATTCCCGAATTGGTCCCTACCGTTATCCTGACGTTAAGATTACGTTGACTCATATCACGTGCCACTCACATGATCATTTGTTTATGAAGGCAGTCAGTCGAGTATTTCTTTTCAAAATTACTCCCCCACCTGTACAAGAACCCTAATCCCCAAATCAAACGATGGAAGGAAAGGGAATGTCGAACTCGAAGAAAATGTAGCAATTCCAGATTCATTGATTCCATTACAACATCTGCCATGGTAAAGGCTTTTAATTATTTTCCATGATTTTGTTGTAGCTTCTCGATTACTATGTTCGTAGTATTCGTATTTTGTGAACTTTTATGTAATTTTGAAATGGAATATGTATGTATATACTGTATGTCAACATTTTCAAATTTAAATTCGAAGGTGGTTTATCAATATTTTGGTAAATTGTTAGGATAATGATGGGGACCAACTCGAAGGTGGTTTATCAAAAATTTTAGGATATTTGTTAGGATATTTTTCTAATTTCGAAGGTGGTTTATCAAAATTTTTGAACAGAGTAGTAGCATTATTATTTTATTACAAATTTAGTTTGTATTGTGTAACTTTCTCTGTGATTTGCTTACGTGATTTTCATGTTCACTTTATGAATTTTTTTTTTAATTTTGAAATTTCTTATTTAATGTAGAGGAAAACATATGTTGTATTCGTTGGACGAAAACCCGGTGTTTACGAGAATTGGGAGGAGGCTCAACTTCAAGTGAATAAATACAGTGGAGCTTCTCACAAATCCTATTGGAGTAGAGAAGAGGCACTGAAATCTTTTGATGAGTACATGAAAAAAAATCTGGTGGAGCTACTACTTTTAACTCTGACGAGGAAAAATGTTCAAGTTCAACATGTGATGCAAGTTCGAGCGGAAAACCGAAAGAGTATGAAAGAATAGCCCACTTAGTGGAGGCTCAAATGGAATTAGAACGTGAGAATCGAAAAAATGCATTGAAAATGGAAGAGTTGTCTAAAGAGATCAAAGAAATACTACAGTCCCTACACCTTGGTGAAGATAAATAGAGTTGTTGTTGCTTCTGTTGGTGGCGCAGCTAGTGAGGCACATCTAGTGATGCATGTGTTTGTATCATTTTCGATTATCCTGCTCTTGTGTAAACACTGAAGTTTCTTTTATGTATTATGGGATTTGAATTAACAATGCAACAATCTGTCTTCAACAATGACTTGAGTAAGATGTATAATATTCATCTTGTGTTTGCAACTGTGATTGTTAATTATTTGTGTCCAAATTTTAGATGTATGAGTACCAGCACTATTACGAATAGCAGTGTCAATTCAAATGCCAGCACAACCAGCACCATTAAAATGCTGGATCAGTACAACCAGCACCATTAAGAGATTTCCCAATTCAAATACCAGCAGCATTAAAATGAAGAGATTTTCAAAACTACAACATTTACTTCCACAACCATTAAAATCCAACAAAAAATAAATAACATGTCCACAACCACTACTTCCATAAAATGTAGAATCCAACAAAACAAGATAACATGTCATCAACCACTAGTTCCAAAACCATCCAAGATTTTGATGATGATCCAGTACTTTCAAGATTTTGATGATGATCCAGTACCCTTTTTCTTTGCGGCATCTTTCATTAAACGAGATCCATTTGATTCTGTCGGTGTTTTTTTCCTTTGATCATCCAATGAAGCTCTCAAACTAGACACAGTTACGAAGTTCCTTCCGCCTTTCACAATAACATGTGTTTGTTTGTTGAGTACTTTATCGACCTGAAAAAAAGATAAATAAACTCAAACATATCCAACTCACGAAAATAAATGTAAAAGGTTTTTTTGCACTTACATTAACTGATGAGATTCTGTTAGAGCTGCCAGTAATTGTTACTCCACTTGCTCGTTGTCGTACTACCTGAAAATAAATATTTAAATCCAAAAACTTTTACATAAATTATTGTCACTTAAAATAAACATAAATACACAAGAAGTAGTTTATAACCTGTAATTTTTTCCTTTTTTTGAATGCTGCTTCAGCACGTTCAACAGTTTAGTGGAAATGAATCTTTCGCTTTCATCTGACGTTGTGTTGCCTTGTCCAGTCGCAACAAACTCGGCTTCATTGCATGTTTGTGGTGCAGATTCAATGTCACCTATGAAATGCTCAATATTATTTAGATAAAAATTAAAATACGAAACTTCAATATCATAAAAGTAACTCCAGAACATCACCTATATCCATTTCATTGTAATTTTGCGGTGCTTGAATTTGACCTCTGTCCATTTCATTGTTTTCTTGTGTTGGCTTTTCTAAACCACTTGCTTTAGTTATATTGCAACTCTTTTGATTGTGTCCAAACCCACCACATGTCCGACACTTGTTGTTTCGTTTCACACCTTTCAACTTTGATTGTCTTGAAGCAGGAACTTCATCAGGTTGTCGCCTTCTCAACTTAGCTGGCCTACCAACTTTTTCTTTATAGATTGGTGGTAATGGAGGAGTTAACTGGCATTCAGGCCACAGGGCTGGTCCATTAATGGGCATGATGAAGCGCGAGTAACACTGCTTGTATTTCAAAACACTGTAAAAACGATGTACATAAGCCTCGGGGTTCTCTTGCTTACACCAAATAGCACAAACAGCATGTTCACATGGAATTCCAGTCAAATCCCATTTCCTACAACTGCAAGTCATCCTACACAGGTCAACAAAGTGCTGCTGGTGTAATCCTGTGATCTGAAAATGTGTCTCATCAGCCATCAAAGGACTAAACACAGCTGCTTCCTTGCTATTCTTTGCCAACACAACTTTAATTTTTGGACACATCATTCACACATGTTGTTAAGAAGTATATCACATTTTGGAATCGTGCTGAAGTATGCCTTGGACTAGTGTTGTTCAGGTTTTTTGCTCAAGCAGATATAGGCATCATGATTGATCTTCTTCAAGTCTTCCATCCGCCTTTTGAACTCTTGAACTCTTGTTGCCCTAGCCGTAGCCCAAAGAGCATTTTTAATCCCCACACCTCTGAAACCATCGTGTTTCATGTTGGTGTATAGATGCCTAACACAAAATCTATTTTCGGCATTTGGAAACAAATTCTCAAAGGCAGGAATCAAGCTTTTTTGCTTATCAGACATGAAGGTCCAACCATCTTCATTCTCAAAGCCAATATCGTTATTCAACAACTGCAGAAACCACATCCAACTATCCTTTGTCTCTCCTTCCACCAATGCATAAGCAATAGGAAAACTGTTGTTATTTGGATCTAGGCCAACTGCTGTCAACAACTGCCCACCAATATTGGTTTTCAAAAAACATCCATCCACTCCAACCACAGGTCTACAAGACTCCTTAAAACCTTGTTTACAGGCCGAGAAGCACACATACAGCCTCTGAAATCTTGGCGCATCATCTCCATCAGTCAGTTTCAGAATCACAGATGCACCTTCATCGGACCTTCTCAGTTCAGCACAGTAATTTCTTATTTGGCTAAATTGTTCCGCTATGCTGCCATCAACTAGCTTTAATGCTTTTTTCCGACCCAAATAAGCTTGTTTATATGTGAGGGATACATTCAAAGTAGATTTAACCTCTTCTCGGAACTCTTTGGTACCTAACTTAGGATTTGATTTCAATTTACTCATAAAAGTTTCACCTAACCAGCTTGACTTGATGTTTTTGTTCTTAACATTCCAATAGCAGTTTTTGTGCTCAGGTTTAAATGTCTTTATCTACCAGCAACTGTCCTTATTCACTGGTGACACATGAATAACCCATTCACATCTTTCATTTTTGCACACACCTCGAAGCCTACTTTTATCATTATTGACAAAGTTCACTACCATCCCTCGTCTGATACAATGACTTTCTATAGCAAACATTGCCTCTTTTTTTGAATTAAATATCATACCAAGCTTCAAATCAGGATTCTCAGAGTAGGCATACATTTCGAATTTTTGTGAATCTTCCTCTTGAGAATCAAATGCACTCTCTAACTCATCACTTTCTGCACAATCATCATCTCTTTCATCACCTTGCATTCTCTCAAACAAATCATTGGAAATATCACCATCAATGACTATAATTTCCCCTTCTCCCCTAATATTATCATCTTCATCGAAATCAAACTCACTATCATAAAATTCTGCCTCATCTTCATCAGTGATTCCAACCCTTGTTTTCGGTTCAACTTCTTTTGGTTTCTCTAAAACACCAGATGCATCTATCTCATTTATTGAAACAAATTCATCATGTTCAATATAAATTTCCACTTCAAAGTTTTTGGGGACGTGGTTCCTAATTTGAACCACATCAGCATCACTTTCCAAAGATCTACCATTGTTTAAAGATTTACCGATTTTGTGCCAAAATCTGAACTTATCTTTCTCCACGCATCCTACTTGCTCAGCATAACCCCAAAGTTCAATCAAGCCTATCTTATCCATATCCACAAAATCAAAGTATTCAGTACTCCCACCTTTGTACATTTTCCTCTTGCGATTGCTGTCCGTTGAACCATTGTAGTACAATTTAATTGTAACAAGAGTGGGTTCTCGCATCCAGCCTAAAATGCATAAGAGTAACATAAGTAAATGTGATAAATCTCAAAACATTTATCCTCAAAGTCAGCACATTAAATAAGAGAAACATTACCATAATTCGGGGTGAATTCAAGAGACTTTTAGCCATTACCGACTTCCACTTTAGCAAATATACCAAACTGTAATTTCAAAAAAGAAACCGGTGGTGTTTCTTCGAGTTCGCCCTTCCCTTTCTTCGAGTTCGCCTTTCCCTTCCTTCATACGTCTAATTTGGGGATTAGGGTATTTGTAGAGTTTGGGAGTAAAAGGTAAAGGAGTCAACGTTAATCTTAACGTCAGGATAACGGTAGGGACCAATTCGGGAATATTTTGAAAACATGAAGGATTATTTAAGCAGTCAAAAATCACGAGGGACTGAAATGGGAAAAGCGGTTAACGAAAAGGACGAAAATGGGTATTATCCCAGTTTCAAAATAAAGGGAAAACGAGGAAAATGGAACTGTTGGAAGTATTTATTAAAAAAAAAGGAGGGAATATAATTTATTTATTTTTATCTTTTTTTAAAATTTGTTTAAAAACTAATTTTTTTCATTAGTATATTTAATTTTTTATTTTAATTTTATATATAATAAAATTTATAATTTAATTAAATAAAAATTTACACGACCCAATCTCACTCAACTCAACCCAATCCACATCTCACTCCATTCTTCCTAATCTTCACAAAATATCTTTTTTTCTCAATCCTCCTTACCATCCATTGTAATTTTGTTTGGTTTCTGGATAACAATGAGTTTACAAGGTATTCGTCTGAAAGAAATCGAACGAGAGAACCACGTATTGGTAAGAAATCAAATTTTTATTTTGAATTTTACTGGGTCGAACCCGACCTATGAATTTGATTGAGATGTTTTTCGTTCGCATCTAGATCGACCAACTCGACCCAAGAGAGTGGGTCGAGGTGTGAAGAGTTCGACCCAGCACCTGGACCCACTTGGGTCGAGCTCTTCACACCCGGTGTGAAGAGCTCGAGGTCGTGAAGAGCTCGACCCAGATGGGTCGAGCTCGACCCACCTCGACCTAATTTTTTAAATGAACACTGTTTAATTTTAATTTTGACAACTAAGAACATTTTTGTTTTTTTTTTACAGATTTACTTCCCCACTAAACTTGGAAGGAATCAATTCTTTGAATGTAATTAAATTTAAGATCAAAATATGTTAAGATTTGTAAGCAGATTATATCATTTCTGAATGAGAAAGAAATATAATATTTGGTCCAGCATACACAATTCGGTAATTTAATTATATGTGCTAAGGATTATAACAATTCAAATAAATTGTTATGGCTTTTGATGAGTAGACAAACTTATGACAGTTGATGTAATGAATTTGGATGATATATCGTAAACGACCTTTACAATTTTCATTGTTAGAGTATTGTTTCCTAACGGGGCTAAAATTATTCAAAATTTTATCCTGTGATACCTGATGAAGATGAATTTAGGTGAAGGCATTTTGGTGGAAGAGACAATATAGGTTTGGAGGATTTCATAGTTAGAATGGATGGTACGAGAATGACTTAAGGGAAGAAATAGACGTAGAGAAGTTGAAATTGGCCAGTCTTTTTGTTCTTGGCAGGTGTTTTGTTCTCGGACATTGGGTTTTGTTAAAAATTTTACCTAACATTAAGAAGATCACAATCATGGATTCAGATAGCAGCATAGATAAGTCGGGCAAGACATTGCTTAAACTTATTAACCCTTTGTCGCTTATGCTTTCACATATGTTGGGTGTTAGTGATGCTTCTAAAAGATGAAGCATAGTTACGCCAGATAATTTTCCTACTCAAAAAATCAGGTTAAATTTTTTTATTTTAAAAATTATTATTTCATTATGGTTTAGTGTATGTCAATGTACATTTTATGTTTTTTTTATTGCAGCAGTGAATGTGGAGTTTACTGTTTAACGACAGTAGCTTATACCATGTTCAGATAAAATGCCTATCAATTGAACGATGAGAAGATTGAGGAATTTGGCATTGTTGTTGTTGTTGTATTTGGGATAAATTATTGTAATTGGATTAAAACAATTATATGGTATTTTATATTGATTTAGAGTTGAATTTATGTGATCCATTTAAGAAGTTTTTATTAGAGTTTTGTAGTTTCAATATACTCAATCTATTTTAAACAATAAAAACAATTCATTGGACCGAGAATGGGGTCATGTGGGTCGAGCCACACAAAATCTCNAGAAGATTGAGGAATTTGGCATTGTTGTTGTTGTTGTATTTGGGATAAATTATTGTAATTGGATTAAAACAATTATATGGTATTTTATATTGATTTAGAGTTGAATTTATGTGATCCATTTAAGAAGTTTTGATTAGAGTTTTTTAGTTTCAATATACTCAATCTATTTTAAACAATAAAAACAATTCATTGGGCCGAGAATGGGGTCATGTGGGTCGAGCCACACAAAATCTCTTTGGCTCGACCCACACGACCCAATTTGAGGTTTTGGGTCGAGCCTAACAGATTTTGGGTTGAGACAGGCTCGACCCATCGACCATTGAGGTGGCTCGACCCACTCGACCTCGTCATGAAGACTCGACCCACGCTCAGTGCACGAGTAATATGGAGGCTCGACTTATTGAGATACATTAAACATTCAGTTCATATGGCTCGAGATACATTAAACATTCAGTCAAGTGAACATGTAATGAAATTTTTTATGAATTTTTTAGGTTCTATTGTTATGAAATTTGTTAAGAATTTTAGTGGAATTATGAAATTTGTTAAGAATTTTAGTCGAGTAAAAATTCAACTCACATTGCTAGATCAAAAGAATACATTATTTACTATTGTTATGAATTTTTTAACTAACATACGTAAATTATAATATATAACTCATATTAAAATATTTACACAAATAATTTTTTTATNCAGTCAAGTGAACATGTAATGAAATTTGTTATGAATTTTTTAGGTTCTATTGTTATGAAATTTGTTAAGAATTTTAGTGGAATTATGAAATTTGTTAAGAATTTTAGTCGAGTAAAAATTCAACTCACATTGCTAGATCAAAAGAATACATTATTTACTATTGTTATGAATTTTTTAACTAACATACTTAAATTATAATATATAACTCATATTAAAATATTTACAAAAATAATTTTTTTTAAACATTTACATTCTAATTATATTTAAAGTGAATTATATATTACAAATGATCAAAACTCAAAATCCCTCTACCCACTCGACCCAAATCGACCCAAACACCACCACTCAACCTACTCTCCACCCACTCGACCCAAAATCGACCCATTCACCACTCACTCGACCCAAACTTAAAAACCGACCGCAAACACATTACAATCTTGTCCACTCGACCCACACCACCCACTAAACCCAAAATCGACCCACTCGAACTAAACTTGAAAATTCACCACAAAAACATTTCATATTAATAAAATCAAATCGATTGTCTTTAAACTCAAACAAATTACATATCATTCAACCCTATCTTCTACCAAATTCCCTAATAAAAGGAAATATGTTTTGTTTTTTCTTCCACGTCTTCTCTTGATCACAGGTGGCAGTACTGACATATCATCAAGTGGCTACTCGTTCTGATTCAGAACAGGATAAATTGGCTCAGAATAGGCTAGGGACCATATCATAGCAGAATAATATTCTGAGCACAAGGAATAATTTAATACAGAAGTAACTCGCTGCAATTGCATGAGAACATGGAATCTTGTCAATATCAAACTTTCTACAGGTACATCTCTTCGATTCCAAATCCACAATGTCACTGTTTGTAGCACTTCGAACATCGAACTCAAGAGGGCCCAGCTCATAAACTTGATACCCCCGACCATTATTAAACCTTTCACGCAGAATCGACTCAACAGTTGGAGTGAAATTTGTTGTTTATGCGACGGATGCATTTCGATACCTTGAAAACCAAGATGTACTCAAATTAAACTTTTTGTACTCCACGTCAAAGTCAGTTTGCTTAGAAATTTTTGCTAAACGCATAAACATTTCGGTAAAACCCTTTTTTTCAACAAATTTTCATATTTTGTGACAAATGTCATATACAATGACCATGATGTGCATTTTTGTAAAGATCAGCAACTGCAGCAATGATACCCGGATGTCTGTCTGAGATAATCACCAACTCTTCCTCATCAACCACTACTTCCAAGAGTTTCGTAAAAAACCAACTCCATGAAGCAATGGATTTTACATCAACAACAGCTAAAGCCAAATGATATTGATGAAAATCTCCATCTTGTGCTGAAACCACAAGTAAAGTACCATTGTACTTTCCTTTCAACCATGTACTATCAATAGATACGACTTTTCTCATGCATCTATATCCTCTTTCACATGTGCCATATGCTAAAAAAAAATACTTGAATCTATTATGCTCATCTACTACTAAATCTATTATATTACCTAGATTCATTCTCTTGACCATTTTCAAATATGAAGGCAGAATAGCAAAACTTCTTTCAGGATCACATCTAAAGATATCATGAGCAAGTTGTTTGCTTTTCAAGGCTTTGTAATAGGTAATGTCAACCCTCTTATTCCGCATCATTGTCATAATAGATTTTGGTTGAGATGTTTTTTGTTGTCCACGAAAGTTCTCTACCAACATATCACAAATGACAAATGAGCTTGCTTGTCCATGCCTTTTACGCATTCCTGTCAAGTCACAATTTTGTATGTTGCAGTATGTACGAATCACAAAATCTGTTGAGTCCTCATGTTTTGAAGTCCAAATTCTCTAGTTGCAACATTTAGTCACACAACGAACCGAATAGATATTTGGGAAAGATTTGACACTTTCAAACTCAAAAGAAGAGTTCAAAGCAATTTTGGATAGCACTTTGTTCACTTCAGTCTTGCTTGAAAATCTTTGACCAATAAATAGGTTGGAACCATCGGTAAATGAATATGTATCATTTTTAGCTTGAACATGAGTCTCAGTATAATGAGCTACACTGATGTGCTTGATGTAAGTTTGTTGCATGACATCATTATCATCCACATGCAGCATCTATGTCCTCCACATCATTTTCTCTTCCATATTTTCAGTTGAACATGAAGTATTTATATCTTTCAATACATCATTATTGATACAATGGTCATTTGAGACAAAGTTCTATCAAAATAATGATCATACAGATTTGTTTCATTATCGACACAATCATCATCCAAATGAGTCACATTTAAATCCGCTGACATGATATTTTCACTTTCAACAATATCAAGAGAAACAATATTGAGTTCAAATTTGACATGAAGTACAAGTTTTTCTTTTGCACATCCAAAATATAAGTATGCTTTCAAATCATTATCATCCTCAATATAAATTAGACGAACATTGCAATGCTTCACATCAGGAAGATAACTTAATTTTAATTTTTCTGCGCCGACTAGATTCATAATTCTGTATATCTCTGTTTCTATATATTTCATATAAGTGTTGCTTGTTTCTTCTACACATACCCAACTGAATAAAGAATAATAGGAAAAAAAATCACCTATCTTTGGGTTGTAGGAATTAAGAGCACCAGAAGCAAATGCAGGTTCTTTGATCTCATCGGCCTACTAAATCGTCTCAAAGACTCTCTGCTGCTCTGTACAATGCAAGATATATTGAATTGGACTTGTCCCACCAAGTTAACTGACTTACTTATGATGATTCCGGCGTTAATTCCTTGTCGTACCACAACCGGCCACCAAACTTTTCGTCGGTGCTCTCTCTTGGCTTTTCTCATACTTCTAAGCTCTTGAAAAATGAAGTGTCGAATGGATTTCAGGTAAGAGTTCATATCGTGGTCTCTTTGGATGGTTACGTCTGAGCCATATGCCGAACGTTCACTTAATATCTCGAGAGGGTGCGGCGAGTTTAGGAACACTGCCTGTGCTGCAAGAATTTGTTTATCTGTTTTACCAACATCTGTTAAAACATATAGACCACTGCCTGTAGGAAGAAGATCGTGGCTTGGAGAAAACTTTTCGTCTGGTTGCATAATATAAAATTCTCCCATTGGAGCATATAGCAGCTTCTGTTGATACTTAAAGAGAAGAGAGTAAAGATTTTGACAAATTAATAGAGGATTGACATTTAAGTTAGATTATCAATAAATACTTGCCTGTTCGTTAAGACATGGAAGATTGCGGAACTTCCCATTTACGGCCTTGAGAAATTCGGCGACATGGTTAGGATAATGGCAAGAGAAAGCTCGGGGAACAATATCCCTGTGCATGGTGATTGAACGAACATGATTTTGAGGCAATCCAAGGTTGAGGAGAAGGCGATCCCCTCCACACATCATCGAAGGTGTTCCAAAAGTTATAACCGGGAGTAATGATGAACGGGGTGCTTCGCCCCTTATCAGCAACATGAGATTTACAAGAATAGATAAACTTCCGCCAAGAGAGTGCCCCGTGAAACGGAATTTAGCACACTCACCTCGAGATCCAAGGTGTGCCTGAATTTCAGGCAACATCTGCTCATATATGCCTTTTGCTGCCTCATAAATACCTCTATGCACAAGCACATCAAGCCCCTAAAGCAAAAGATGTATCGAATTCATTTGTCGTGCACACACCATTCAACCATATAAAAGAAGGAATAAACTACGTCTAAAAAGCATTTTTTCAAGAATACATTTGTGACATTAAAAGCCAAAATCAGCAGTTGATAACACATAAGAAATGGTATACATATGATTACCTCAAACTGAATGGGCTCAAAAAGCAAATTGGCCAGCCAAGAAGCCAATGACTCAGATCCCTGTCAGCAATAAAACATTTGGAAGCTTTTCAAAAATTAAATAATCATCATATTGATCATATTCCAGAAAGCACGTGGATTCTTTAAGAAGCATAAATTTTCTGAGCTTAGTCCAATTGTCCTACCTGTATGACAAAGAATCGAGTGGCACTCGGATCATCATCACACACAAACCACTCGCATGGCGATGACCAAGTTGAATTCAAATCATCGGCCACAGCTTGCTTTACTTCCTCCTTTGCTGCAACAACTGCAGTAACTGAATCCGTGGTTGCAATTAACGAGGCCACGTCCTGATTGATCACATCAACATCGACAGTTCCCGCATTCATTTCTTCCGCCAATTTTTTACTTGACATGGACTTGGAAGAATTGAATCGAAGAAAGCTCCCCGTATGAGAATGTAAATAGGAAGCAGTGGAAGCAGCAATTTGATATGCAGCATATACCATAGTAAGGTTTCCATTTTGCGTCCCTTCTCCTCCTTCCACCCGCTCGATTTCATTTCCATGTACATCACGAGTTTCATCTGCTGCTTCCACTTGCTCTTGTTGGTCTTCAGGTGGTACTCTATCTTTCTCAGCTTTCATTGCTTGCTCCTTTTTCTCAACAGATGAAGTCAAGAAACACAATCCATGGTTCTTTAGGAGATTCTCAGGCTGTACACCATTCAATATTAAAACAGAGAGATCAAGCCATCAGGGTATAATCTCTACGCGTCAAAATTGATCTACCCACATCAGCTGACTAAAGCCAGAACTTTGGAGTCACAAGCCAATATTATCGCAACAGTTCAATACACAGGTGGATCATTTGTCAAGAAAAGGCACGATCTAAGGAGAAGTATAGAGAAAGAACAAACTCGGAACTAAAATTCAAGTTTAAAGTCCAAATATAAACATCATATATCAAGCAGATGATAATATTTTTCGACGCCCTTTCTGTTTTCCTTACAACATATATGGCAAGACTTGCATCAATATCAAGCGAAACATTACCTTAATCTGAGGAATTGAATAAGCCAGGCTCCCTAAATAAGACATCTTAACATATAATCTAGCTTCCGCCAGCGGCACATTACGAAGCAGTTTCGAAAACGATTCTCTATCAAACTCGATCTTTTCATCGTCATCAACTGCACACACATCACACCCTTCAGTCTCTTCCCCACAGTTTTCTTTGAATTCATCTTGGCTTTCATCATCTTTCTCCATTTTTCTTCTAATATCATCAACTAGATCACCTTATTTATCTTCTTCCCTGAAAGGAGACTTCACACGCAAAATCTTGAAAACCCAATTCTCATCCTGCTCTTCTGTACCGACCTCATCGATTTTTTCATTTTTATCCACCGAAACGGCGTCATCCACCGCGGTTGCCAGCTCGTAGTGGTGCAGAGATCTCGGCGGGTGCCGGAAAGCGGAAACCCATCCCGAATTCCTCCGAGGCGTTGTCGAAAAAGACGGCTTATACAGGGGCACAGAGGTAAGTCGATGTTCCCCATTTGGCGCAGCCGCCACTGCATGAATCCCTGCCTTCACACACAAAACATCCATCTTTTTTTGTAAAAAGATTCTGTTTTTCCTTGTGATTGTTTTAAAAAATACACGCTTTGAATGATCGTTTTCTCTTGAAATTCTTGTGTTCCAGGGACAGATTGAGGATATATTAGAAATAATAATGATAATAAATATAATATCAGATTAAGCCGGTGACCCAACTTTCTTCTCTATCTATTTTACACCGGAGTCCTTTGGGAGATCGTAGAGGAGAGACTGTTTTGATCAACGTTTTCATTGATTGATATACATCTACATAGGCATGCTTATCGGACCGGTTCCGGGTCGATTCCGGGTCGAACCGGTCCGATAAGCCCGGAACCGGATCCGGTATGTGAGAACCGGACCCGAAACCATCTACAATCCGTTAATTTTGCTGAACCGGTTCAACCGGTTCCGGGTCGGTTCCGGATATTTGCAGCCGTTGGACTCTGCAGATTTCAGTAGACGTTGCTACTGAAATCTGCAGTTTTTTTTTCTCAATCAAATCGCAAATAAAATTTTTTTTTTTAAACCCCAAAAATCACCTATAAATACAAGTCATTTTTTTCATTTCATATATCAATTTTCTCTCAACTTTCATTTCCATACAAGCAATATATTTCTTTGCTATCATATCTCCAAATATATTCAATAATTGTGTTATAATTTTATCTATAATCCGTATTATTTTTATTGTTATTTATTTACTATTTCGCAATTTACTCATATAAATATTTCGAATTTCAATGGCATCATCTTCAAACCGTCGTGGTGGTGGTGGCGAATACGCTCCCGACTTTGATGAACATTATGGCTACATCCCCGACTTTGATGAAGTCGAACCTGACCACGAGGATGAAGAACNTAAGCCCGGAACCGGATCCGGTATGTGAGAACCGGACCCGAAACCATCTACAATCCGTTAATTTTGCTGAACCGGTTCAACCGGTTCCGGGTCGGTTCCGGATATTTGCAGCCGTTGGACTCTGCAGATTTCAGTAGACGTTGCTACTGAAATCTGCAGTTTTTTTTTCTCAATCAAATCGCAAATAAAATTTTTTTTTTTAAACCCCAAAAATCACCTATAAATACAAGTCATTTTTTTCATTTCATATATCAATTTTCTCTCAACTTTCATTTCCATACAAGCAATATATTTCTTTGCTATCATATCTCCAAATATATTCAATAATTGTGTTATAATTTTATCTATAATCCGTATTATTTTTATTGTTATTTATTTACTATTTCGTAATTTACTCATATAAATATTTCGAATTTCAATGGCATCATCTTCAAACCGTCGTGGTGGTGGTGGCGAATACGCTCCCGACTTTGATGAACATTATGGCTACATCCCCGACTTTGATGAAGTCGAACCTGACCACGAGGATGAAGAACCCATGGAACTCCCCAACAAAGATGTAGGGACGCCATCGTCTACTCGAGCAAGCAACACAATTTCTACGAGCATGACGACGGCCCGTGCAAAGCGAAGCAAAGTTTGGGATCACTTTGATATTGAACAACAAGGTACGAATAACTCTTTTGCCGTTTGTAAAATTTTCAAAACGAGGTATTCTTACAAAACAGGTGGTGGTTCCGGTGGAACCGGCACTTTGAAAAAACATTTAGTTGAAATATATAAACTTGACCCCGATACGCTACAACCATTCGGTAGGGAATTAAAACAACAACAAATTAATCCTTCAAGTGGTAAAGCTTTCACAATTACAAAAGAAATTTATCGGAAAGCTATCGTAAAGTTTGTTACCAAATGTTGTCAACCTTTTATAATAGCTGAACAAGAAGGTTTTGTTGAATTTACTAGTACTATTCAACCTGGTTTTCACAATATTTCTAGGCACACACTTAAAAAATATTGTTTTGATATTTATAAAGAATATAAAGAAACACTAAATCGCATCTTTCAAATATTTCTTGTAGAGTTAGTTTGACAACTGATATTTGGACTAATTTAAAATATGAATCATATCTTGTTGTTACATATCATTGGATTGACGAAAGTTGGAGTATGCAAAAAAGAATTTTAGCGCTAGATCATTTAGAATCGTCTCACAACGCATACACTATAGCTAGATATGTTTTAAATGTTGTTAAAATTTATGGCATACAAAATAAAATAATGTCGATAACGTTAGATAATGCGAGTGTCAATACTCTTGCAATTAAATATCTTAAAGATTCACTAAAACCAATTTTAGAAGGTAATCTGCTTCACGTTAGATGTGCGTGTCATATTATCAACTTATGTGTTAAATGTGCATGTGATGAGCAAATGTCCACTGTAATAGAAAAGTTCAAATTATGTAGGAAATTATTACGTGAAAGAAGATATGGACGTGAATGGAAAACACTAGTCGAATCAACCGGAATTAAATTTAAAAAATTTCCTCTTCCAATTGATACTAGATGGAATTCTTTATATCACTTGCTTCATACTTTATTACGTTTTCAAGATTTAGTTACTCCATATTATAATAATATTGCGGTAGAAAGTTTAATGCTAAATGACGATGATTGGATTATTATGAGTAAATATGTTTCTTTGTCAGAAATTTTTAAAGAAGCAACCGAAAAATTTTCTGGCATTAACTATCCTACTTCAACGATGTTTCTACCTTTACTTTTCAATATGTTTTATAAATTTATTGAATATCGTAATGATTCTGTTATGCGTGATTTTGTTTCAAATATGGAAAATAAATTTAAAAAATATTGGGAAACTATACCAATTGTGCATGGTTTAGCAACATTACTTGATCCTACTCAAAATCAAGGAGGATTAGACATTTTTTTTGAATATTATGCTAAATTTCTTGGAAAGAATGTTGACGATCAAAAGAAGTCAATCACGCATTCTCTCCAAGAATTGTTTGATTTGTATGCTAGTGAACAATGTGATGAACCGAGCGCGCAGCCGGAGGAGATGCCGACATATAAAAGCAAAAGTGGAGCACTTAACTTCTTTCAAAGTTTGAAACGACAAAAGTTCAAAGGAAAATCGGTGACAACGACCAATTACAATGAGATCCAAATTTATTTAAGCCAATATATTGAGACTACGGAGAATTTCGATGTTCTTGATTGGTGGAAAGTAAATTCTAAACTTTATCCAGTGTTAGCTGCAATCGCAAGAGATGTCCTACCAATTCAAAGTTCAAGTGTTGCTTCCGAATCAGCATTTTCAGTATGTGGAAGGATCATTGGTGATCAAAGAACTAATTTAAAGCCAGAAACACTTTCCATGCTAACATGCCTACAAGATTGGTTTGCTGCAGAAAAAAAGAATAGGACATCTGGCGCGATCGACGAATTTCAAAGCTCAAGCTCCGACGAAGATCCAGAATATTCAAAATATATTTTAATAAATCGTGATGAATTTTAGATGTTCAATTGTAAAAATAAATGTTTAAGTTATTTTGTTAATTTTTTTTTAATGTAATGCACATTTATTTGCATCGAAATTTTAAATAAAAAATTGTCCCTTAATATTTTTAATTTTAATTATATAATAAATATAATAAATTAGAGTTCGGAACCGGTTCGACCCGAATCGGAACCGGTTTATTAGAGGCCGAACCGGTCTAGGTTTGGATTGGTTTCAAGTATTTCAACTTGGAACCGGAACCGGTTCGAAACCGGTTCCTTACCGGTTCAGACCGGTTCCGAACTCACCGGACCGAAAACCGATAGAAACCGGTCCGAAACCGGTCCGGTGGAACCGATAAGCATGCCTACATCTACATATATCTATATAAATACTGAGTTTTTGTCGAAAGTTATCAATAAAAAAATTCTTACAAAAAAAATTTATTAATATTAACAAATAAAAAAATTTACGTAGGTAAATATACATTTTATTTTTAACTTTAAATTTGAATTTGATGTATTTTATTTATATTGATTATATCATTTTATGTAATTTTAATTATGATTTTAAGTTTTATTTTATTTTTATATATTTAATTATTACTATTTTCTATCATATTATATAAAATATAATTTTTTATATAATAATATGTTTTTCAATTTTAAGAAGAGTATCGTCGTGAATTTAGATATATTGATGGTTATTATTATTATTATTTTAAAATATTCTCAAAAATAATAATAATAATTTAATCAAAATGTAATAATCAAATAAATGATACAAATTTTGAAATTTTTTAAAAAATATTTATTTATTGTTTAAAATTTTGATAAACAAAATAATATATGATTTTTAGATATATTTTTTTTATTAGTAATAGTTTCACCCATCAAAAATAAATAAGTCAATTTAATGGCAAAAGAATATTGTCCTCGCTTAAATTTTATCTCAAATGATATAATTTTTTTGATATAATAGTTTTATATATACTTAATAATTTTAACAATTAATTACATAACAATGATAAATTACCGATATGAGAAAAGCATTAGGAGTGTCTTCCCGTTTGGGTCACACACATATGCCATTGAACCCTTTCTTTTCCTATAAAGGAAAAATCATTTGTTGAAACATATCTGCATTTTTCATTTTTATTTATTTATTTCTATTTTAAGGATTATTTTTTAGAATTCAAAATTTTGTTTGAGATATTTACACAAGTTAGTTAAAAAGAGAGTCGGTGGGAACCCAAATCCAGAGGATATGTGCTTTGAATTAGGGGTGGGTACGGTACGGTATATCGTACCGAACTACGGTATCGTATACCGTACCGAAAATATCGGTATGGAATTTTTCCATACCGATATCGATACCGGAAATTCGGTATACCGAATTTTCGGTATGAAAAAAGTTCATACCGGTACCGTACCGACACCGAAAATTTTGTCGGTATACCGAAAAAATGTCGGTATACCGAAAATGTTTTCGATATACCGACATTTTTTCGGTATACCGAACTTAAATTTTAAAAATAATAATAATAATAAATTATTTTCGGTATTTCGGTAATACCGAAAAAAAAAATATTTCGTACCGATACAGATACCGAAAATTTCGGTACTGTATACCGATTTTTTCGGCAAGTTCGGTATTTTTTTTGGCACAGTTTTTCGGTATTTCGTTAATTCGATATTTTTTCCCTCCCCTACTTTGAATGATTGATAGAAAAGGGTGTCGAGTAACCTTTAAAGGCTCGTTGCCTGCAACGTGGTCAATTGGAGGAGATTCTCATCCTTTTCTCCATGTAAACATAAATTATATATTATTCATGGAAAAATTTTATGGATAAATTCTCAAATCCTAGTTTTATTTAAAATTTATTTTTCTTATATTTAAGATTTTACAAAATCATCTTTAACCTCCCATTTTTCGGTATGTGTCGTTGTTATAGCTATCGAGTTTATCCAAATGTATATTTTTTTTCAAACTATATACCATGAATCAAGGTTTTTTTTTTAAAAAAAATAGCTTATCATGCTTAATTATAATAAAATTAACTTTTTGCCTCTTCGATCGGAATGTCGTCGGGTTGTATCAACCGGATTTTACAGACTGCTCTTTACAGCCTAACCACTCAGTCGCAGTAGATGGTTCTTGATGTATGTCCTTTCAACAACACTTAGCACAACCCTGTATTGTTTCCTATATCAGGATGCATGGCAAAGAAGTTTAGTTTTGAAAATAATACATGAGAGTGGTCGTAAGTTATTTTATTTAAATATACAACATATTATTAACAGTAACCTCATGCAGAGGAGTAGAACCTTGTTTAACTACTTATAATAGCTATAATTACAACACATATAAAATGAAAATTTTACAAATTTTATTTTGAAAGAAAAATGAAGATGTTAAATGATGTGTTCATCTTCCTTCTGTTCTGATATAAATAGAAATCTTGGTGGCTTTGAAATCTAGACTTCAAACTTGTGAATTGTATTGTCAGTTGTGGCCAATAACATCTTTTAGTTAATGATCCACTAGTTAGTGGTTTGTTATTTTGTGGTGATTGAGTGGTTCATCCTCCACTAATAGAGTGGTTGGATCACATGTCTTCTTCACTTTTATCGGGAATCTTTTGCTTTTATATGGTCCTCGAGGAAACGTGATTTGTGTGTACCTTCGCCACTTGGATTTCTCTCTGCATTATGTTTTTGGTCAGATCTGGGTCGAAAACTTTTCCCGAATTCTGGTTTTTCTGGTTTGGGCATTATGGACATTTTTATTCTGACCATCTTCTCACATGAGCCATATTATAGAATTTCTGATGAGCTTTTTTTTATTCTCCAGCATCTTGTTGTCACACTGGTTTAAAATACCCATCAAATTCCAGAATTTTATTAAATTTTTTATAATTAATTACTAATATGAGTTTGTTCTTTTTTATTTCACCATGATTTCTTACAAGAAAACCTAGACTGCTATATGCTGATATTCCTGCTTTTACTAAACCAAGGTTAAAATGTTGTTCGATAATAATCTGCATAACCTTTTGATCTACTATCTTTAATTGGGATAGGCTTACATATGATGAAATCATATTCCTTATCTTCCTTAATTTTAAGGCTGACTTAGAGTTGGTTTATGTCTCATCATGCCAAGGGATCTCCAGTGTAGTTTTCTTTTATCATTTTCTTGGCATCTTCTAATGATACTTTTGATTCGAACTCTACATCATTCTGGTGTAAAGCTATTTTGAGAAATTCTATTTCTTCTGGTTGAAGGTTTTTATCTGCACTTAATTGAAACATCATTTATCCAAACCGTTTAGAATCCTTCATTTTTGTGTGAAGGAGTTTTCCTTCATCACCACGGTTGTTGCGAAACTGGATTGACAATTTTTTGTAAGATGTCTCTCTTACGCTCTGGACTATGACTTTGTGACCACATTATATTGAACATTGTTGGAACTTTTCAAGTTCGCAATCTTGATTTTGATGTTAACAAAACTTGTTATCATGTTAGTAATAATTCACCTTAGTGCGCAGACAGCTAAAACTGAAATAATCAGTTTACGAAGCCACAACTGAAGTTATTGGAGATGCCAACTGATTGAAACAACTGATCGATGAAACTGAATCAATCAAACTGATTTTTCAACAATCAGCTTAGTTGACTGTCCAGCTAACAGGTGATTCAGCAGGTGAATCTCAGAAGCCTGACCAGTTGATGTTGTGTCCAACTGACGAATAGCCCAACTGACCAATTCAACTGAACGAGGGTGAAATCAGTTCAACTGACGAGTCAACTGATTTCACCAGCCCAACTGAAGATCAGTCCAGCTGACCCGTCTGAAGCATCAGTCAGAACCTTTCAGTTGCAGATCAAGACAAGCTTATACTAAGTGGATTCCAGCTGTGCGTAAAGGTACAAATCAGTGTCCAGTCAAAGGACAATAATGGACGTTGCATCAGAGCATTAAAGACAAAACACTCCAGAAGAGCAGTCGAAAAGACGAGGCACAAAGTCCAAGGAGTCGATTCAAATGCAACAGACATATTAATGTATCTCTCTGTACGCTCAATGTTCCCTCCTATAAATAAGAGGATAAACTGAAGAAGAAGAGAGAGATATAGACGAGGAAGAGAGTGTGATAAAAGAAAGGGCACGCTCAGTTGCATATCAGCTTTCAGAAGAACTTAAGCCCAGAGAGAATTCGTCATTGTTCTATCAGCTTAGATTAGAACCTATTTTCCCTCAGTGTGTGAAAACACTCTTTGTTCATTTCACACACACACACACACTCTCACCACCACTCAAATACAGTCTTGCACAAAGATGTTAACTTGTGTATGTAGTCTTTGACACATAGACGTTAAAGAAGTGTTGGCTGGAAGGTGCTGCCTTCAGTCGTAGCTAGGAGTTCAGTTTAGGCATTAGTGTAAGTTCTAGCTAAGTGAGTTTGTACAAAGTGTTTGTATAAATCAAATTCTTCTAGTGTACCCTACCATTGAAGGTAGAAAGGGTGACGTAGGAGCAGTTGAAGTCTCTGAACATCCATCAACATATCTTGTGTATTTAACTTATTAACTGCTGCTTTCAAACTGGTCGGATCTGTTAGAGTATTCGTCAGTTCAGTTGTCACCATAACTGAACTTATGAATGCAAAAACTAATTTAGTCTTGTTCAGTTCTTCAGTTTACATAAGGTAAAATGTTTTCTAATATAACAGTTTTCTTCACGAAGGATTACTTCGAGTTTCTTCAGCTTGGTTTTAAACCAAACTCGATTTAATTCATCAGTGTTCATATTTTTAGAACACGAGCTATTGCAGCTCATTGGAGAATATCGTGTTTGAAATGTCTTCCAAGGCACTAGCACACTCGATCCTTCAATTGATATCAGAGCAGGTTGTTCTAAGAAGAACATTTGAAGAAAACTGTGTTTTAAAATGTGTTACGTTAAAACAGTGTTAAAGACTATTTAAAAGTATTTCATACTATTCTCAAAACTATTTGAAAATATTTATATGTCGCTCTTTAGTAAAGAGTTGAGATGATTGGTTCTGCAACTAATATTGTAGCCAATTCTCTAGACTCTTAACTTTGGGGTTTTAATTAGCCTGCAGGGAACTGAGGAACATCTGCAAAGATGAACAGCTAAATTGCTTACTGAACAAGAATTTAGTTGCAAACCTACCAAGTCAGCTGTTTTTTAGATGAAACTCATCCATGTTGGGATATTGGTCGATTTAATCACCAGCTGAACTCCACATGAGCCTAGTCAAAGTCTGCTTGACCAGTTGGGTAAGCACAGAAGATAAGTTCAAAGCAGTTTAACTCGTTTCTCTATTAAATTGAACTCACAACTGATGCAGCAGTTCAAGCAGTCAAGACAGCTAGCTGATGGTATATCCAGTTCTGTCACAAAAGTCGACTGATATCTGATATTGTTTAAATTATGCTATTATTGTAGCAATTTTTCCTTTGATGTATGTACTCAGATGTAAATACAATGAAATTTATTTAAATAAAACATCATATTTATTCAGCTGTGTTTTGTTGTGATTAAATAGATATTCTCAGTTTTCTTGTCTACGATGCTTGAATGATTAAACGATTAAATAAGTATTTTTCAAATACGGACTTTTATTCAGTCTCTAAGGGGGAGCTTTCTTTCAACTGAAAAATAAGTCTTAAAATCCAGTTACTCTCTTAGTCAACTGAAAAGTACTATCTTAAATTTCCTTTGGTTAACAATTCAGTTTTAAAGGGGAAGTTTTCTTTTGTTTTCAAAATTTCTTTAATTCAGTTTTTGTGGGGGAGCCTTTAACAGAGTTTGAATGTACTAACCTTTAAACTGAATATATTGTGCTTAACTGCTCAAGTTTTGTGATCATCAAAATTGAGGAGATTGTTAGAACTTTTCAAGTTCACAATCTAGATTTTGATGTTAACAAAACTTGTTATCATGTTACTAATAATTTACCTTAGTGCGCATACAGCTAAAACTGAAATAATCAGTTTACGAAGCCACAACTGAAGTTATCGGAGATGCCAACTGATTGAACCAACTGATCGATGAAACTAAATCAGTCAAACTGATCTTTCAACAAGAAGCTTAGTTGACTATCCAGCTAACAGGTTATTCAGCAGGAGAACCTCAGAAGCCTGGCTAGCTGATGTTGTGTCCAACTGACGAAGAGCCCAACTAACCAGTTCAACTGAACGAGGATGAAATCAATTCAACTAACGAGTCAACTGATTTCACCGGCTCAACTGAAGATCAGTCCAGCTGACCAATCTGAAGCATCAGTCAGAACCTTTTAGTTGCAGATCAAGACAAGCTTATACTAAATGGATTCCAGCTGTGCATAAAGGTACAAATCAGTGTCCAGTCAAAGGACAATAATGGACGTAGCATTAGAGCATTAAAGACAAAACGCTCCAGAAGGGCAGTCGAAAAGACGAGGAACAAAGTCCAAGGAGTCGATTCAAATGCAACAGACATATTAATGTATCTCTCTGTACGCTCAATGTTCCCTCCTATAAATAAGAGGATAAACTGAAGAAGAAGAAGAGAGAGAGACNGTTCCCTCCTATAAATAAGAGGATAAACTGAAGAAGAAGAGAGAGAGACAGAAGAGGAAGAGAGTGTGATAAAAGAAAGGGCACGCTCAGTTGCATATCAGCTTTCAGAAGAACTTAAGCCCAGAGAGAATTCGTCATTGTTCTATCAGCTTAGATTAGAACCTATTTACCCTCAGTGTGTGAAAACACTCTTTGTTCATTTTTCACACACACACACACACACTCTCACCACCACTCAAATACAGTCTTGCACAAAGACGTTAAACTTGTGTATGTAGTCTTTGACACATAAACGTTAAAGAAGTGTTGGCTGGAAGGTGCTTCCTTCAGTCGTAGCTAAGAGTTCAGTTTAGGCAGTAGTGTAAGTCCTAGCTGAGTGGTTTTGTACAAAGTGTTTGTATAAATCAAAGTCTTCTAGTGTACGCTACCCGTGGAGTAGAAGGGGTGACGTAGGAGCAGTTGAAGTCTCCCAACATCCATAAACATATCTCGTGTATTTAACTGATTAACTGCTGAAAGGTCTACTAGTTTAAAAAATGTGGATTTTTTTTAAAGCTCACATTTTCGAAATAACATTTAAACATTAAGTATGCATGCGATCTACAGAAAATATAACATTTAAAAATGATCTTAAATATTTAATAGTAAAATCGTGTAGTTTAAAATAGACATAAACAAATAAAAATCTTAAAATCATCAACATGTTAAAATGTTTATCTCCTTTCAATCTCATAAATCATAATGCGGAAAAATGTGTGGTCCTCGGGTCGTGTCACCGCACCAGGTCTACCTACTCAGAGTTCGGCACCTCCAGTCCCCTCATCATTAAGCTCACCTGCATCACACACGCCTAGTGAGTCTAAAGACTCAACACACCTGCACCGTTAATAGCAAATACATATACATAGCACACAACAGTGAAAAATACCATACTCAACATACCTTTCATGAATTTTAAAAATATAACATAAACGTGTCGTGTAAAATCATGACGTGTCAAAACAGCTCATCTTTAATCATCATTCATCGTTCATCATTTATCATTCATCATTCATCATTCATCATTCATCATTCATCATTGGTGAGTTCAGTTCATTAGAAGTGACTATCGTACATCATCATCATTTACGATGGATCCATCATACATAGAACCGCGGTATCCGGCGGCTGTCAGACATCAGTGACAAGATCACCCATCCACTGCGCCTAGGCCTCATCATCAGCATTTACATATACGTCTTAAACATTTACATATACGTCTTAAACACAACTAATTCTCATCATTCAAAACATTACCATTTTCATCACTTATAAAAATCATGCACCAATGCAATTTTTCTTAAATCCAAGCATGCGACGTATATCTTCATAAAATCTTAAAAATTGTGAATCATGATGCATGAACATTTAAAATATGATAAATTTGTACTCAGGGTGCTGCCAGGACCGAAATCTCACCCCAGGTGCAAAATGATCATTTTGCCCCTCGAACCCAAAAATTATTATTTAATCCCTGGAACTCTAATTCCACGTTTTTGACATTTTATTAATTCCATTAACTCTAACATGTCCCAAATAATTATTTAAGCCTACAAGAATTTTTTCATATTTTTATTTGGCTTAAATCGATGAATTTTAAATTAATCTTTAAATATAAAATATTAATGCACTTTAATCCCGAATTAAACCAAACCTTAGTATAAAATTCTCAAATTAAAAACTTATACTTCTAATAATTATTTGAGCTTCAATATAATTTTTCATAATTTTTTTGAGCTTAAATCTAGGCGTTTCAATTAATTCTTTAATTAACGTTTCGTGCGGTGACTAAATCCCGGATAAATCCAAAACCCATTATTTTGATCCGAAGCTTACCAAACTCCTTAAAATGTCCCAAAACATTTTTAAAAGCATTCCTAGACGTAAATTCGAACTCATTTCATAACTTAACCAAATAATTTTAAAACTTGAACCGGAGCCCGGTTTTAACCCGAATCGATTCAAATCTTAACCAAAATTTTCTCAAACTTTTACCATACTTAAAACACCTCCTACAGCCCCTAAACCACTCCTTACAGCCCTCAAAGACCCACGACAACAGCCCCCAAAAGCTGCTGGTGTTTCGGTACTTTGAACTCTCACGCCTCTCCATGCACCGAACCGTAATCTTATCGATTTTTGTCTAAACTCCGACTTGTACAGCCACTATCTCGACACCTCAAGATCAAGACCGAGCCTAGGGACTCCTTCCTAAACCATGAAATCCACGGCCACAGCTATCCCTCCTCGGTTAATCGCCCCATCCCCTACAAGCTCAAAAATCGACCCTAACCATCCTCGAATTCCACCTAGCCGAACCCAACCATGAAGGACCTCTCCAAGGCTGCGGTTTGGACCCTGCTGGACCTCACCATGACCTGGTTTGGTTCCCCTTTGGCCGAGCCCCTCCCTTCCTCACTCTTGTCCACCAAAAACCCCAACCCAAACCACAAAACCATCGGCTCCCTCACCACCAAGAGCATAACGCGACTTCAGCTTAAATGACAGCAACTTACCCCTTCGCACAGCCCCTTAACAGCAAGAACATGGCATCCCTTTGCAACAAATCAAGAAAACATGTGAGATGGGAGCAACTTTGCAATGCTTTTCATAAAAAGAACAACCGAAAATGCAAGTATGCATTAGATCATGACATTTACGTACAAACATATGCATATCAGTATACTAATGGCGTATGTGATGAGAAAAAAAATACAAGCGTGCCTGATGATGTTAGAAGAGCAAGATCGAGGCGAGGGAACACCGGGAAGATTTTCTCTTGCACAAGAAAAGCTTGGTCGAAGCTTCTGTGGAGTTTGGGATGCTGAAAATGGAGAGAATAGTGATAATTGGAGGGGAGTGTCGGTTGCTTCAATTATTGGTGTAGGGTAGGTTTAATTTAAATGATGTTTATGTGCTTAATTAAATAGTAAACAAATACTTAATGGGTCCTAAATTGCTAATTAAGAGTTTAAAAAGTATTTTAAATCCAATAAACTTAAAAGTAGGTTCATTAAATCCAAACATACTCCCGAAAAATATTTCATGTTGGAAAGTTTTTGAAAATATTAGCTGAACCCTCAAGAAGTCCCCCGATTCGATAAAATTTGTGTATCATTAAAAATTAAAATCCTACGGGTAAAATACCCCAAAAATCCCATTTTTGAAAAATACAATTAAAAACACCTTATATTAATTAATAAAAAGTAATCGTGTAATAAAAATATTTTTCTTGAAATTCTTCGGTCTTCGTTCCTCGTTCGAGCGCGAAATGCAACTTAAAAATCTATAATGCATGAATCTTTAAAATTTCATGAAATAAATTCTACCATGCAGTAGTAATGCATAAAATGCATAAAAATAATTAAACACAAATTAATAAAATAAACATGCATTTTATGCTTTAAAAGAATTTAATAAAATACCAAAGAAATTTAATAATTTGCATGTATGTGGTTCACATGCACTTTCAATTTTTTTTGGACGTTACAACTGCTATTTTCAAACTGGTCAGATCAGTTAGAGTACTCGTCAGTTCAGTTGTCACCATAACTGAACTGATGAATGCAAAAACTAATTTAGTCTTGTTCAATTCTTCAGTTTACATAAGGTAAAATGTTTTCTAATATAACAGTTTTCTTCACGATGGATTATTTCGAGTTTCTTCCGTTTGGTTTTAAACCAAACTCGATTTAATTCATCGGTGTTCATATTTTTAGAACACGAGCTATTGCAGCTCATTGGAAAATATAGTGTTCGAAATGTCTTCCAAGGCACTAGCACACTCGATCCTTCAAACACTAATATTCTAATCTCATTTTCTTGTGTATATGATTTAAAAAATTGCAAGAAATTATTTCCTAGATGCATGTTTGCTCATGTATCATGAAAATAAATCGGTGGTGTTTTCACTTTGTACCAAGGTGTTTTCCAGCACCCCCGATTAATATTTATGTCATCTTAATCATTTTATGTAAAATTAAGATTCAATTGGAGAAATCTCGTCCAACAATATGAGGTAATTCTTTTTCCAATTATTTTGAAAACACTGCTCATTTTGCTGTAAAGATTCCCGCTCCAGAATCAATAAAAGTAGCAAAGTATTCTACTAGGATTCATATCGAAAATGGCTTGTGGTAATTGGATTTTCCACATTCTATCTGCTATCATTAATTTCATTCCATTCTGTAGACGCTTTCAAGGTTTGCGTTACTCGAGAAATTCTAACCCAAGAATCAATTGATTTGGTTCTTTTCCTAGAATTCCTTTGTTATGAACTTCTAACTCCCCAATATTGATAATTCATTGGTAAGTTCTTATCCTATATTGTTCCAAATAGTATAGAGTATTACAATGAAAATAATTTATTTGTCTTGTAATATTAAATACTATTTAAACTTCTCTCTACCCTTTTGAAAATCTAAGCTTTTCTATTGTCGAAAAGCTTTTTAATACCTGTTGGATTTCTTGGACATGTGTTTTTCCCCACCCACGACTTATCATTCTATCTCCTTGAAAATATAGTATTCTTGATTCTAATATAAGACTTTGATTTCGGTTTATCTTGGATATGAATATTTATTTCATGTATTAAAGGAAACTAGATTTTTTCTATATAAATTGCATGTTCAACTTTTTCAAATATTTCTGATATTTCAATAAGCTCATTTCTAAACAATTATGATAGATGTGTATTAGGTAGAGCATATGCAATTTGATAGGTAATAAAATATGTTCCATCACCATATTTCATCAGCTATTTTCTTTGAAATTTTGATGTAATGTTAACATTCTGCTGAAATCTCGATCTGCTAGGTTTTAGGCAATTCTCAAGTAAATTACTCCTATAATTTTTCCCGCGCATAGATTCCATAAGATTATTCCCCGTAATGAGTCTTGAAGATTACTCATTCGTTTATAGTATATAGTAATGTTAATAGGTGAATATAGTCCATCTTTAAAAGTAGTTTTTATCATAATCTGGATTACTCCAATATGAATCCAGGGCATGGTTCATGCTACTTCTTTCTTGAGTTTTTGCAATTCCTCTTTAATTTCATCAGAAAGAATTAATTGCATCTCCATCTGGTTTTCCGAAAGTTCCTTTCTGGAAATTTTATAAATCAGATGATGCTTTCTATTTCTTAGAACAAGATTTCTTAAGAACTTTTCTACATGTCCTGTAGAGAATCCTTGATATATCTGTATGCTATAATTTTCCCACTTGATCTTTTGGACCATTTTATGATATATTGTTGTATGTCTAAAGAAACCAGACAAGTATTCACGTGTTTCATGTCAAAACACATTGCCTTCAGTTAGATTCCGATTCTGATTATGTTCCATCAGATTCTTCCTAACTCAAGATTTCTTCTTTTTCATTGAAGGAATATCTTTAAACTAGTATACTTGAACTAGATCTTGATAATAAACCGCTTCTTTAATATCCGGAGTTGGTTCAAAGCATTTTATCCATTTCTGTCATTTTCTGGACAGTTGGTCGAATTATGATATCTTGCTCCACATGTCCAATAATTACAATATTTAAAACTTTCACTAGCTCGTGTTTGAGCTCTTCTGAAAGTTTTCTTTGTTGTTGTACGCCTCATGCTTCGAGATGAGTTTGAAGCTTGGGATTTTATATTACTTTTTGATGGTCTATTTCTTTGCCTAAATTTGTTAGTTCTGACTTTTTTCTAGACCATATTGTTCTAAGTTTCCAAGAACTACTTCCACTTCTTCCCTTTCTAGCATAAAGATGAGATCTAAAGCCCTTCTTTTTCTGCCTTTGTGGCTTACTTCGAATTATTGTTGGAAGATAATTTTCTTTACAACATAAAAGAGTACGTTTATTGATATCCCTTAATCGTTTGTAATTCTTTTGTAATGCTGTCATATTATACAATTCTGCAAATTTTCCTTTGAGAAAAGAGGAGATTCGTGCCAAAGTATTTGCATTAACATGACATATTCCTAATTAGGATTTCTCACGAGGGACTTGACATTTTTGGCGAAGAAAACTAGCAATGCTATATTTTCTTCGATCTATGAATTCTATCTATATTAGTGAATAATATAATGTTTTCATCTACTAAACAGATGTCATATAATTCAAAACTATACTAAGCTTGTGTATATTTATTTTTCTTCTTTGTGTCTTGACTATTAAAATATTTTATCGCTATAAATTGTGCTTTAAATAGGATAGTCATTCTCCCAACTATCTCACTAAGAGATTCTCTTGCTAGGATTGATTCTTTGGTTTTTATGTGGGTCCTCTCATATTTGTATTAGTTCTTTTGTGGTTCATGGGAAGATGATCAAGTTATTGAGAGAGATTTGCCCCATGTTATATTTATATTCAGATTTACGATCTTGAAATTCGCAAAAGACTTTGCAAAGTCTTAAAGATATTCTAGACCAATCTTTTTTATTGTTGTAATCAGCTTAATTTCTTTTTTGAGACGGTTTAATCAGATTGATCATTTTTTCTTCGCCGGTTAAAGTTTTTGGCATTACCTTGGCCTTTTCCCACTTTGGTGTAATAACGGTTCAATAGCAAAGGATGATGGTAACCTTCATTCAGAAATCCTTTTACTAAAACTTGATTGTTGTTATACGGTTTAAATTCTTATTTGAATATTCTTTAATGCACCAAGAATTTCTTTTTTTTCAAGGATTTCCTTGATTTTATGTAGTACATAGTATAACTGATTGTCATAGTTTTGTACTATCTTTTAGATCTCTCTAAAATCTCCGGAGAGTTTAGAGAAATCCGAGACTATTTCTGGAAACCTATTACTTTGTGTAATACGTTTATCTTAAGACTCTAAAGTGTTCTTCTTTGCACTTGATATATAACCTTAGTTAACTATTCTTATAAATATTCCAAATTATTGGAATAAATCTTGTAAATATTTATCCTCAAACATATGTTCATATCCATATTTTTTATTTTTGAAAAAATCTCATTATCAAGCATTTAATTAGATAGTGTTGTGCCTAAAATTATTTTATTATTTCAGAAGTCCATAAGAGAAGCCCAACAGATAAAGCCTAGTGGTTGGCCAGTGAAAGAAAGTTGCGGCTGGTTACATCCATTACCCAAGATGGAAGACGTGGAGTGATCGTGGGATATGGTTGAAACTTCCCTGTGGAATGTGACAAAAACAGAAGGAGGAATCAGAAAGAAAGCCTCGACAAATCAACACAAAAATCTACAGCAAAGCTCTGCAGAATTCTATCATTAATTGTTTGCTCATTTTCTATTTTCCAGTATTTTAGTTTCTTAATATTTCGCATATTCCTCCAACTTTCTCGTGATAATGTCGTTCAAATTCATAACAACGTAATTAAATTTGATGTTGTTAATGGATTTCTTCTATAATTTTGTCATATTCCTTATTTCTGTGTTTACGTTTTTGAGCCATTTCGAAGGAACTATAACTGACGGTCGAATCGAGACTCGCAACGCTTGGTAAACGAAGTCAGATCATTTCACAACTTTGGCACAATCACGTGCCTGGCACGCCCGCAATTTTCGTGATAAACAAGTTGGCACGCCCGGTGGGACACAATGCCTCCAAAGCGTACTGAGAAGAATGAAGGAATTCCTCCATCACAGGGGAAAATTCATCGCTCACATGAAGAAGGAACTGATGCAGATGGAAGATCAGTGGAACGACTGGTACAAGAGTTCGAAGAAGAGGCTGTGAAGGAAGGAATTTCATTTTCTGGTGGCGGGGGACTTCCAGCAAACATTATGTTGTCCATGGAGAAAAATATCCATGGGGATCTCAACAAAATGATTCAAGCCTTCACTACTGTCATGATGGAAATTGTGGCAGAGATGAAGGAATGGAGGAAGTCTGCAAAAGGTGAAGTGGTTACACCAGAGAATGATAAACTTCAAGAGAATGACGTTAAGCTGCTGAAAGATCAAGGCCAAGGATCAGGGGTTTCTCAAGCAGGTGAAAATCGCCGCTTGGGGGAAGCACGAATTCCTGAATCTGCCAGAGAAGGGAGATACACTCCTCCGCACAAAAGGGACGAGGAATTGGGGTTGAAATTCCAAAACTGCAGCAATAGTAAACAAATGGCTAGTAACGTGTTCTCTGTGACGTCTCCTAAATTACATCCAGAGATGTATGATGATGGGGGAATGCATGGGTGTTCAGTTCCAGGTTCAGGGAATAACACTCGGGGGGCAAATTATTCCCCGCACCCATCGCAAAAAACTTCAGTCTTGGACTTCGAGACTATACATGGTGTTATTCAAGAGTTGTATGGCCCAGGAGTGAGGCCAATCAACCGACCAGAGTTTCACAAGCCATACCCCGATGTTGTTGATCGTAAAAATCCTTATCCACGAGGGTATCGCATTCCAGACTTCACTTTATACTCTGGGGAAGGCGGTCAATCAAGTGTAGAACATGTAGGAAGATTCACAGTCCAGTGTGGGGAATTAGCAAATCTGGAGAATTTTTCCAATTACAAGCTACGTTTGTTTCCCAATTCATTGACTAGCACTGCGTTTACTTGGTATTCAACACTGCCTCGGAATTCTATTATGACTTGGCATGACATGGAACACCAATTTCATACACAATTATTCAGAACAGAACATGAGATTAGTATAGCAGAATTATCAAGGATGGTCCAAAAATCGAGGGAATCCGCTGATGATTTCATTTGTAAATTCAAGAAAGTGAGAAGTAGATGTCGAGTTTTCCTTCCGAATCAGAATATGTGAAGATGGCACGTCGAGGATTGGATTTTGAACTCAGAAAGAAGTTCCAAGGGATGGACTTTCGCGATTTTTATGAACTTGCTGCAAAAGTATCAGAATATGAAGAATTGTTGCGGGAAGAGAGTCATAAAAGAAAATCTACAGTGGGCTCTTACTTCCAAGAAGTGGAGGAAGTCGCATTGGCAGAAGTGGTAAATTCCGGATCACACACTATCCCCTTCTTAAAACGCAAAAGTGAAGAACTTTCCAAGAAAAACATTCCTCCAGTGCAAAAATCCTATACTTTCGATGCATCAAAGACAGATGAAATTTTCGATCACTTGGTGAAGGAAAAGTTTATTACATTTCCCCCAGATCACAAGCTGCCCTCTAGGGAGGAGTTGAGAGGAAGAGATAACTGTAAGTACCACAATTCCTTCAACCATAATATTAATGCTTGTTGGGCTTTCAAGAATGTGTTGCAGGAAAGAATTAGCAAGGGTATTCTGAAATTTCCCTAGAAAAAAGAAGCAATGATAGTGGATGAAGATCCGTTTCCCCCGGTAGCCAATGTGAACATGAGCAGTACTAACTTGCGCTTCTTAATCAATGAGAGGAGAATGAGTGGAAACAGGGATATGTCTATTAAGCCAGGAATTACTATAAAGAAGTGTTGGGTGCCTCGAAAAATGATGCTTGAGGTTAAGGAGAAAAAAACAGAAACTTTTCATGGGAAAGATTGCTATTACAGTGGGGAGGATATGTATTATAAGGGGAGGAATATGAGGTATGGAGGGGGATCCATGGCCAAAAGGCCGGAGAACCAATACCTCAGAAGGAGCCCACGTTCTTGGTTGGTGAATGGCGAGAGAAGAAATGACCCACAGTTGGCCCAGAAGATGATCCAGAGGCCAGTATCTCTAGGCGCTGACAGAAAATATGAAAAGAATCCTTGTTTTGTTGTTCCTCCCAGAGCAATCCCTGATGGTGTATGGAGGCGGGTAGAACATCCAAAGTTTCCAAAACCTATTTTCAGGACCCAAAAACGACGTTTGTTGAGAGAAAAAGCTGTTGAGCGCAGGTTTAGAATGGAGGAGTCATTCAAAGAGAAGAAAAATTTGAGAGGAAGGCTACTGAAGATAATGAGGAAGAAAAGTTACAAATGGAGGATTTCATCTTAGCTCCGGCTCAGATGAAAGATTGACAGTCGGAAACATATGGTTCATGAAGCTGGAATAGATGAGAAGTATTGTACAAAGTAGGCTGGATGGCCACTTTGGTTAGTTTTGTCATACTGGCCTATAAGAAGTTTCTGTAAATATGTGAGGAATAGGCTTTTAAGTCATTTCTTGCTGAAGTTGTTTGTAAATAATGATGGAGCATTGTGAATAAATAAAATCATTGCTCATGAAATCCGATGTAGTTGATGTATTTTGAGAGGAATATTTGTTGTGTTGGTCGGCCAAATTGATGAAAAAGTGAAGTTCGTTTATGGCATATCTCGAAACCTTGGGGAGTATTGTTAGAAAAATGTTGTTTAACAGTTGATTTGTAACAAGCAGTGTTGACCCGCCATGTTTGCGTCAATGTTGAAGAAAACATGCTTTTTGCCGTTTGTTTATTTCTTAGAAAATTTTTTGCAGAGTTTCCCTTGTAAATGTGATATGCCAAAATTGTAAACACCTGCAAATATATCCCAAGCAACATATACAAGAACAACAATGTATTTTACAAACAAAGTTTGGCTTTCAAGCCACTTTTTCAACTCTACACATCATAAAAGACACTTGCCAAACCATGACAAACAAGTGCAAAAAAGTACACCTACTATCCCTAGCCTATGTATTTTTTTTCAATGTGTAGTATACTTCATACATATATGCTCAGTCAGTTGCAAAGATATTCATCCAAGCTTGGAAATTATCTTGGATTGGCCGGCGGCACTCCCAAGAGGTAATTTCCATATCCATTGGTATTTAAGGTACTGCTTGCATTGGCCTTTGAGATAAATCCTCAATTCCTCCAACTATGTTCCTGCGAAATAAATGGGACCAAGTGATGGATAACAGAGTGTTGATCAGCAAACTATGAATTCTCAAATAATAATGCAACATAACAGCGAGGAAGAAGAGCATCTACTAAGCAAGATGGAAGATGACCAAGTGAATGACAGTTGGATGATTTATACATTCCTCATTTCCATCTTCTGAAATCCATCAGACTCTGCCATCTCAATCAGAGCTAATTTATACAGTGCTAGCTAATGATTTGGGCAAAAGAAGAGCAACTCGTGTGGTTGTGTTCTCAATATGAAGATTACAGAAGTTGCACTAGCTATAGGCCAAGCTCTGAATATGCACAGCAAGGTAGCCCCTTTGTTGAAGTGCAACACCCATTGTTACCCATCAAAAACTCATTCAGACATATCCACAAACACCTTAAGGGCAGAATGTAATGTGACATATTCTACTATATTTTTGTGATGGAGGATTGAGAAAAATGGTGAAATATACATATCTTGAGAAGGTGTGGTTTGATGTAAAGGAGATTGATGATGACAACTTTCAGAAACTTGGATGGCATCACAAAGTCGATGGAGCGGCATTTTCTTCGGGAAAATTGGTGGGCACCGATGGAGGTTTGGGGGGAAGTGAGAAAGAAAGAGATAAAGAAGGGTTTAAGGAAGGTGAGAGGAATTAGGGAGTTCAGGGAATGCACACTTGGATTTAACCCGATGGAAGAAAAACATGTGTCTCGGTCAATTCATATTCAACTCAACAGAACCATTCATTTCTTCACCATAGGATTGTACGTGATTTATAAATAGCTAGTTTGGCCCATTGGGCCGAATTAGTGGAATTACCAAATAGCCAAAATTGGGCCAAATTGGCCAATGGTCCAAATTAGCTAGGGGGCAATTGTTGTGCCTAAAATTATTTTATTATTTCAGAAGCCCATAAGAGAAGCCCAACAGATAAAGCATAGTGGAGTTGCAGTTGGCCAGTGAAAGAGAGTTGCGGCCGGTTACATCCATTACCCAATATGGAAGACGTGGAGTGATCGTGGAATATGGTTGAAACTTCCCTGTGGAATGTGACAAAAACAGAAGGAGGAATCAGAAAGAAAGCCTCGACAAATCAACACAAAAATCTACAGCAAAGCTCTGCAGAATTCTATCATTAATTGTTTGCTCATTTTCTATTTTTCAGTATTTTAGTTTCTTAATATTTCGCATATTCCTCCAACTTTCTTGTGATAATGTCGTTCAAATTCATAACGTAATTAAATTTGACGTTGTTAATGGATTCCTTCTATAATTTTGTCATATTCCTTATTTCTGTGTTTACGTTTTTGAGCCATTTCGAAAGAACTATAACTAACGGTCGAATCGAGACTCACAACGCTTGGTAAACGAAGTCAGATTATTTCACAACTTTGCCACAATCACGTGCCTGACACGCCCGCAATTTTCGTGATAAACAGATAGTAATAATAACATTATATGAAATAATTTTATCTCAACTCTGATATCATTTCTGACATAATTAAAACATTAAAGATATTTTCAATCACTTTGTAAAAATATGAGAATTCAAACTAAAATTTTTTGCCCCAAGGATTAAATCTTAAATTGAAACTTGAATTAGAGATTTTTTTCTAATTTACCCAAATTTCATTGAGATTCTTTTCTTCATTTATGCAAATACAGAATAATTGCTCGATATTTATTCAGAGAGGTGAAGTCAAAAAATATATTACCAAACTAATTTATATAAAATTTAGTTGCAGAAAATATATCACCAAGCTAAAAATAAGAAATAAAAGTAATTAAAATTGCCCACCATAAGCTAAATGCTGTTTCTTCCTACATGTATTTAATGACCATATAAAAGGGTGATGCGGGGAGAGATCGTTCAATGTTCATTGTATTCAGGCAAGATTTTTCCTTTCACTTTAACATGGAAATTTGGTAGCAGCTGGTAGTTGATGATGGTCTGCTAATAATACACAAGAAGAATTTCAAGGTTGGGTACCCATTTCTGCTGGATCCCATTACTGTTGATTGAACCGTACAGTCCAAAAGCAAAGCGATGGAAGGTCGCAGCTAATGATCCTACTATTTCAATTTGAACAAAATCGGCAGAGTGAACAGAGAATATGAATAATCAAGTCACATTGTGGTCCTCTGATTCCTAACCAAGAATTTCCTTGATCTGTGTCTTTTGGGCCTCTGTCAATGAAGTGGGAAAAAGAACTTCAAACTTGACGTATAGATCGCCCTTCTTGTTGCTAAAATGTAATGGCATCCCCTCGCCTCTAAACTCCCTTACTTCCTTGGGCGTTGTAATACCCTGATGGAGAAGGATAAAATATTCGTGATAAATTCTGTTTTCTCCTCCAAATAAGAGGATACGGCCGCAAAACAATATAGTTGGAGCTAATGCAAACTATAGTCATGTAACGTTGATACTCACCTTGGAGCTAACGTCCACTAAATGTTCATCAAGGTGTTTAATTGTTTTATCGAAACCAACAAGTGCTTGCACCTGAACATGAGAGGTTAGCACTCTACTTGTTACAACCAAAATGGCGACTGTGAAGCCAGGCAAATCAGAAATTTACAAATTCACATCAATAGAAAATGATGTATTATTCTAAGAACAGAAATTAAAAAATCACACAGAATCTACATGAGCTCATTGTTAACCAAACAAGTGATCATTGACTAGCAGCGATTAGCAAAAAAGCTTGTTGAGTAAAAGAAAATCCACATAGTCTACTGCCAAAACCTACTCAATGGATCTTCTTAAATGTTCAATTTGAAAAAAAAAGCTGCATTCGCACGATTGTTCTAAATAACTCCACCAACCAAATAAACAGGCCTTCCAAAATGATTTGCAACGAAAATTATCTCGCAGTGGCAAACGTACCATGCCTCTACAAATTGTCGGCAATATAGTGAAGAGATTATGATGCAAAAGGAGGGTGTAGAATTGTCCAAAGCAGCATTACCAAAGTAGTGGTGACTGTTGTGTGTAGATCATTGCCTTCCCTGCTAAATCGATCGTGGGGTGCCGTACGGATTCGAAACTGCCCAAACATGAATAAACAATCAACAAAGTGAAATGGCCCGTCAACCGTGTTACAAACTTGGGTTCAAGGAGTTCTAGTGGGTTGGGCCAAGACACCCGAGTGATAATAAGCCTTGTCTATTTCAAGTTTATAGTGGGAGAATCTAGAAAGTGGGGATCGGGGGAAATTTTGCGCATGTAGGGGAGGGGATGAATAAGGTGGGAGTTAGTTATCTAAGCAAGGCACTTTTTCCGATTGAATATTGCTAGCATTGCTAGGGTGAAACTTGAGAGAATTATATTCCGTTATTATTCTTGCTCAAGGAGGCATCTCTATTGAAAAGAGAGTGGTCATTTTTTGTAAGGTATCCCCGTTCAATGAAGATACATTTCTATTTTGTTATTGAGCTTTAATCCTATCCATATCCTGCCGACAAATTGTGTGTTTGATTTAGTGGTCGTAACACAGCAACATTAACTGCAGTGAAAACCATGGAAAAAAAGATCAGACCTTAAGATCTCCAGCTTCACCATCAACTATTGGCTCCCCATCCTCATAAAACAACACTTCCTGTGAAGCAAACAGTACAGTTTTTTTTAATTGAAAAACCAAGGGATTCGGTGCAGTTGAGAAGATTGCAAATGCATACCTTAGGACAACAAACTTAAACATCCCAGAAAGTCCCATTTAAATAGGTCAGTCAGATGTATCACTAATTCACTATACATCAATGTAAAAGACGTGCTAAGAAGCAAGTACATAAAATGTGAATTTCAATTCAACTTCATATCTCAAGTATACAGGGAATGCAAATTTAGCAACTGCTCCAACACATAAATGCAAGTTCATTTCATGGAGTAATTTCAATAGGCCATGTACAGCAAGTGGTTACAAATTTGGAAGATCAGCCCCATAATGTTTGGAGCCAAACACATTTCTATGGACAACAGTCAAAATTATAGTGGTTTCCATCATATGATATAATGGTGTAGTACTCTGAAGTTGTCACGGACTACAATATTGATAGGGGTCCTAATATATTGGGCCTAGATCAAAACAGGCCCAAGAGTTACAAGTCTAAGGAAAGATCTAGAATGAAGGAAATAAAAATGGGAATTGGGAGATTGTGATGGCATTTGGATATTCTCTGTCATTTTGCATTTTACCATCTGCGTCGCCGGAAAAATTGTACAGAGCATAGCTCCGGGAAGATCACTTTGTTCATTTTATTCTAATATAGCAGTTTCATTCCATAGTTCTATTCTCTGTCTGTTTTTTTGATAATATTCTGCATATTATTTTGAGTGTATGCAACATAAATTCTGTGTTGCCAACATGGTATGCTGTTTCTGACAGTTCTACCTTGAAGAAAGTACTCCTCCAGAAGGAAAAAGGAATTTGTAGGTCATGAACATTTGTGGGATTCTGTTTGTATTAAATAATAACTGAATCTAAACCTGACCCTACCTAAGCACACGATTGGGATGATAAAAAGTAGTGAAGGTGAAATGGTTCAAGAAAATCAAAGAAAGGAATCCAAAAAACAGTGTGGGCTGATTATAGTAAAATGATGTAATTAGAACATAGCATCTGCTCAAAAACATGGTACTCAAGCACCAACTGTATGAGAAGAGGGGTGGAGGCTAGCTTACTTGCCCATCCTGCATTCCTTTCTCAATATCCACCGTGATAAAATCACCCTCTCGTTCGTACCTCACATTTGGGCATTGCTCGCAGACCTGGAACACAATAAGCAATTTAGATAGATGTGACAGAATAGAAGATACCAGCGGCACATAAAGTCTGGCTGCCGCCACACGATGTCCAATGATATTTCACAGGGAAATAACATGCCTGCTCTGTCATTTGCTGGAACATCCCTGGACCAATTTGCTTATGATAAACCTCATTTCTACAGTTGCAGCGTCTCTTCCCAGGGGCTGGTTTTAGCACATTTTTCACCCTCCAAACCTGATCATTTTCACATTCGATATCCACTCATAAGCCAACTACAAGCTCTTAAGATGGCTCAAACCGAAATATAACATTTCAGTAAAATCAATGGAGCTTTATTTCATATCAAGTTTCAACATTTTCTAGAATCATTTTCAATTTTCATAATCGGAGGAGTCAATCTACGGGGTTGTCTATGAGTCTATATGTATCGAACAAAGTACCTTCAAGGTTCCCCCCATATACAGATCTTCAAGTGTAGCGTCCAAATCAACAATCACATCATCCCCTTTTACAATTTTCTCTTCCTCTTCCACGGGACCTCCACCAAAGAAACTGGAAACAAATTTCTTTGTCACCAACTAAACATATACACACACTTGTGCCATATTTTGAATATAACAATCAACAAAAAATGCCAGTCCATTCAGGAGAAAATGACAAATAGGATATCTGAATGAAACTATCAGCAATCTAATCAGCAATCTGTATCACAATGATTGACATCATTTAACACCACAATTATGCAAGATATTTTGATAGTTTGATTATGCTATGAAAGAACTAAGGGAGCATGGATGCCATTGCAGTTGCTGTCTTGGAAAATAACAGTAACAATGGGCTAAACCACCATGGTCATCTCAAATTCCAAATTCTCATGTAGAAGAAACAAACTAATCTGGTTTGTCAGCATCCAACAACTAAAAGCAAAATACATGACCGCAAGTTTTTTGCACTTTAGAGCCTACAAATTGCCCTTTTTTGCAGAATCCAAAGCAATACATAAATATAACAAACATCAAACGCATATTAAATTATCAGTATATCTCTTCTGTAAAATTCACAGACCTCCAAATCATCAACACATACAAAAGTAAAAAGCACAAATAATGGGAGTTGTAAAACTCAACTTAGCATCATATGCATGATGATCAGTTCAATTAGCAAAACATTTGGGCGGGAACAACAATGCATGTAGCGGTTAATGTTCAGCCGAAGGAACTTACGAGCTAAAAATATCTTGAATATTCATTCCTCCTCCTCCTCTACCCCCACTAGCAGCATGCTGTTTGAGACCTTCTTCGCCATATCTATCATATATACCTCTTTTTTCACCATCAGATAGTACTTCATAAGCTACAAAAAGCCAACCATTCCAATCCAGCCAATCAAATCTTACAGATGGTCACAGCCACCGATATAATATGTATGTCCTAAGCTTATCCCACAAAACCAGTTGACAAATAATACAGGTAATCGAAAAATACCATTATTGATTTCAGCAAATTTCTTATTTGCCTCTTCGTTTCCTTGATTTTTATCTGGGTGATATTTCAAGGCAAGCTTTCTATAAGCACGCTTTATTTGCTCATCCGACGCCCCTTTGGGCACTTCGAGGATGTTATAATAACTCTTCCTGCAGAAGCCTAAAAAACCAGATAAATAAAAAGTAGGTCGAATCAATACCTTGCACCAAAAAGTACCGGCCTACTACTCACGCAGAAATGGCGATCAGATGGCAAGATAATAGCCACAAAAGGAGCAATAATTTTGATCTCGGATGCGCCATATTGCTCTGGCACACAGATCAAAACTATCACCAAGAAAATTAGGTCTTGAAATCGGAACCAAAAGCCAATCAAATCAACAGTCTCTACAGAAATGCAATTGCTACACAAATTATGAATATTGTATCCATTATCGATGCATGTACAAATGCGAATTGTGTGTGAGTAAAAGATTTGAGTGTGCGCGTGTGGGAAGAACGGTCAACCGCGGGAGGAGATGCCAATTTTTCATATTTGCAGTGCCAAAGATCGATTCACACATGCAACGCGGTATTTTGCCAAATGACCAATGAGAAAGCCCTCCTACATTTCACAGCCAATCAAAGTCCGCCACGTTTCAGGCATCCTAGTTGGGTTTACTAAGTGTAATGCTCAACCCATGTACTTGATGAATGGATAAATTATGATTATTTATTTAATTATAATGTATGGATTAATGAAACGATTCATCGCTATAAATGAAACGATTCATCGCTTAACACACGTATAATATAGTGAATAGATATAAACACTACTTGTAACGTCCGAAAAATCAGTCTACGTAAATTGCTTAATTGTTTTATTTAATTGATTTTAATGCTAGAATGATATTTATTATCTGATTAAATGTATGATTACATGATTAAATGATAATATGACATGATTTCATGAAATTAAGGATTTTACCCGAATATTCGATAATAGGCAGGGAAAAGGAGACCGGAGACGACTAAGACAAGAATATTTATTTTTCTTTAAATAATAGCAAGGCTTCCTAATATGATTAAAAATGATTTAATTTTCCTAAAAATGTTGTAGTTCGAATTATTTTACGAGTCCAGCTCGATTTTTCTCGGGAAGCCGGTTTTGGGCAACCAAGGAGCTTTAAAATAACAAAAATATTTTTTTATGGGAACTAATTTTATAAACTTTTATTATTTAATTAATTAAGTGTTATTGAGCCCAATTTAATTAAATTAAGTATGCCCAATTACCCTTATGCATGCAAGCCCAAGACCAAAGCCCATTTAATTTGTTAATTAAATTAAAAATATGCAACCAAGGTCTTTTAATCACCACAAACCAACCTCCATCAGCCGTGAAACACATCAAAGCACACACCACAATTTCGAAAAATAAGGAGAAGGAAAGCTTGTGTTCTTCGTCGCCCGTTTGTCCTCCCTCGCCGACGATTGAAAATTCGAGCGTTATAAATGCAAAGGCACGTTTTCTAAAGTCTTTTAAACATCATACAAATCATAATATGCTTGATTTAATTGTTTATGCCTGAAAAATATTGGTGTTCGATTATTTTACAGTGGGATGCGTATTTTTCAAAGTTTCAACGATTTTACGTTTATTTGAAAAATGTTTTTGATTCCGACGGACACGCTGCCAATACATGATAAAATATGATTTAATTTATGGACAAACATGATAAAATAATAGAAGAAACAAGCTGCATCAGCCGTGGGAAATTCAGGAAGAGGCGTGAGATTTGTTGTTGGGTTTGCAAATTCAAAGGCTTGGTTCTTATGCATGGGGGTAGGTGGCTCGACCAGGTCTGGAGGTTGGGTCTTAGGGGTCATGGATAGGTCTCGGGTTGGGTCCTAGGGCGGCTAGGGTTCGAGATTTGGGCTGGGGAAGAGTCCACGTGAAGAGGGACTCTCCCCCCCCCCCCGCTCACGGGACTCGTTGCTGGGGGCAGGGTGACTCGGGTAGGTCCTATAAGATCTAAGGATGATGGGCAAGGGCTGGGCCAGGGGCTGGAGCGTTTGGGCTGGCCGCTGGTTCGAGGCAGCGCGAGAAAGCTCAAGGGCGTGCAGAAGCTGTTCGGGAAAGAAGAGTGGCTTCTGGCTGGCCTGGGCGCGAGCTAGGCTGGTTCATCAGGGTCCTAGGGTGATGGGTAGGGGTCGGGCCAGGGGTTGGTGCAAGTGGACTCGCTGCTGGCTCAAGGAAAAGATGGAACCGTGAGTGAAGACTTGGGACGCGCAGCTTTGTGCTTCTAATCCAGGAGCTTCGTGCTTGGAATTCCAGGGTAAGGGCTGGTCTGGGCTGGGTCTGGGGGTGGTCCAAGGATGGCTAGGGTCAAGTGGGCTCGGTGGTTAAGGGCTGGAAGAGTCCTAGACTAGGTAGGAGTTATATTGTTCATGGGAGGCTCACACACACACGTGCAGAATTTTGGGGCAAGTTTCAGTAGGTTTTTGAGCGGGCCAAGGCTGGTTCTTTGGGCTGGGCTTGGTCAGTAGGGTGCCTAGGTGGGTTGGCTAGGGTTTGGCTTGAGGTGGCTCTGGTGTGGCTCGAGTAAATTGGGAGATGGCTCGGGTGGTTCGATAAGGTGTCAAATTAAAAAATTAAAAGGCTAAAATTGAATCTATGGGTCCACGGGTGTGGCTCATGACTTGGAAGGGTAGAATAAATAATAAAAATGCTATTTTTAAAATTTGGGATCAAAATATTGAGTTTTGGATTTATCCGGTATTTTATCGCCGCACGGAACGCTAATTAAAAAAGTAATTGAAAAGCCTAGTTTCAGGCCTCATAAAATTATAGAAAATTATATTTAAGCTTAAAAAATTATTTAAAGTAATCTCATGTCATTAAAAGTGAGAAAAAGATAAATTCGAGAATTTTTACGTCTAAGGGCAAAACGATCTTTTTACACTTAGGAAAATACGACAACGCTTGGCAGCGTCCCGAAGGATTATAACGCATGTTAAATGATATTATATGATTTAAAATGATGATTTTGATGATAATATATATTTTTACGATTTATGGTAAAGTTGTGCAATTTTTACTGTTTAAAATGCTATTTTTGGAAAGCTATGTATTTTATGATTTTTTAAGAAAATGAAAAATATTTTGAGGGATGTGAATTGAGTGTGACAAATGATATGATATATGATTTTGTGGAGATGACGTGAGGGCCAAGGCCCCCGAGGGAACCCATATTCGAGCCAAGGCCCCAGAGGGACCCCGTTTAAGGGCCAAGGCCCCGGAGAGACCCCGTCTATGGGAAAAGGCCCTCGAGGGATCCCGACATCGTATTTCCATGGTGGAGCCTAGTGTCCACCCCCATGGACCATGTGGAGCTAAGACTGCAGTCGATCAAATGATAAAAGCTAGTCACTTTCAAGGATCAAACTTCACCCAAAATGATTTATGATTGAAAGCTTATGATTAAAATGATTTTATGATATATGCTTTATAATGATGATTAAAGCTATTTTTAAAATAATTTATTTATGCTTAAATCTTATTTTAAAAGATTTTTAAAGGATTTATTTATGTTTAAAGTTATTTAAAATGATTTTATGATTTAATTATGCTTAAATGATTTTAAATGGTTTATTTATTCAAAAGCTATTTTAAATAAAAAATATGATTTTTAAATGCATGTGAGTGTATATGTATTATTTGCTATTTATGTTTGGAGCGTGCTGAGTCTTTAGACTCACTAGCTATGTTTGTATGATGCATGATTTAATTATTGATGGGATCGGAGGCGCTGACGCTTGAGTGGATCGAGTGCAGCAGTACACACCCGAGGGTCTTTATGTTTCCGCACTAGCTAGATAGATTTATGATTTAAAGATTTATGTTAAGGATTTTATTTAAAGATATTTTTATGCTTTATTTTTATTGTTAGTTTATCTTTTCAAAGGTCAATTTAGGAAGGTTTGGTTAGTCGATTTAGGATTTTATTTTATGTGGTTAGTCGATTTAGGATTTTATTTTATGAACTTTAGATTTAAATTGTTAAATTATTATGATCCATGATTATGTTAAATTATTTTATTTAGAAATTTATAATTTATGATTTAATATTAGGAAAAAAAAAATCGAGGTCGTTTCACTACTCATATTAATAACATCTATCAAATCTAGTTTGGCGTCCGGATGCTCTTTCTTGATTATCATAAAAGAACACAAACAAGATATTTTTGTCAAATTAAATAAAATTAAAAAATATATTTAAAATATATATTTATTTTACATCAATATATGCACAAAATTACTAGTTAATATCGCGATTTATATTATTTCAACTATAACTTTAGAATATTATTTAAAAAAAATATTTTTTAAAAATTAATATTTTCTCATAATTTTTGAATTAAAAGTGATGTGATCATCTAAAAAAATTTAAAAGTATTGATGAAAACAAATAGATACTTTTAAAAATGAAAGATTTTTTTAAAGTTGATAATGTACGTTAGTTTTAGATAAGTTATAAATTTACTAAAAACACTTTTTTCTTATTTTTTTTTTAACATAAAATTTGAATATTTTTTGTAATTTGACTATAGAGGTACTTTTTATACTTAAAAAATGTTATAGCTTCGAAGCACGAAAATTAGTTAGTAGAAAATTCTCGTTCATTACAATATAATAGGTATAATAGTATATATTATTAGAGTATGTGTGTAATGTCTCAAATTCGACGACTGTCCTCACTGTATCAAGATGAGTCTTTTCAGCGTACTTATGTCATCACTCACACGCACCCAAGGAAACTTCCCAAGGGGTCACCCATCCCAGAATTTTCCCAAGTCAAGCACGCTTAACCTTGAAGTTCTTGTGTGATGAGCAACCGAAAAGAAGATGCACCTTCTTAATATGAGTAGTACCTATTAAATCTTTTAAATACTACTCAACTGTATGGTCCCATACCTGAACAATTTTCGGAATCCCTCTCTTTACATTGTAAGATCGGTTCACTCATATTCCCTTCGCCTAGAATCTTGCCAGGATCCGCCCATTATCCGTGCAACCTCATGGCACCAGCGATCACCCCCAGCCCTCTTCGACCTCGGGCCTCACATGCCCACCAGCTTCCGCTTGGTTCGTCCTCGAACCACATCGTACAAGGAGATGTCGGCTCTGATACCAACTGTATCGTTTCCAGATTCGACGACTGTCTCCACTGTACCAAGACGAGTCTTTCTAACGTGCTTATGTTCTCACTCACACGCATCCTAAGAAACTTTCCAGAGGATCACCCATCCTAGAATTACCCCAAGTGAAGCATGCTTAACCTTAGAGTTCTTATGTGATAAGCAACCGAAAAGAAGATACACCTTTTTGATATGAGTAGTACCTATCAAATTTTTTAATCACTCCTCAATTATACAGTCTGTTAGAATTAGAATTTCGGAGTTTGACAAATAAAGCTTTTGAAGATTGCAGAATTGATCGGCTCAACTGAATTACCCAAACTGAAGTTGCCCGAACTGATAAGTAATGAGCTAAATAATCGAAGGCAATCGAACTGATCGATGCTAACTGAACCTGCAAAGATAACTGAACTATCAGTTGAACTGATCGGTTATACAGTTAGCTCAACTGATCGGCTAAAGTCAATTAATGATCAGTTTAACAAATCAGCAGTCAAAGCGTAGCCATCAGCCGAAAAATTGTACAAAGCAGACTGTAACTCATAGTGGGAGCGCCGCATATCAGACTGTCACAGTGTACTATTGTCAGAAGAATGTTGACACATTCATAAAGACAAATCAATGGATATGAGTCATTTAATGCATTTAATGTTATCGTTGGAAGCAAAGCCTATAAATAGCCTTGGAGTTCAGCTGAGAGAACAACTTTTGAATCATTACTCTGATTGATTTTTGAATATACAAAGCTCATCTATGATATTTTACAGAAAAGCTCACACTTAACATAAATATTTATAGCTTCCAGGCTATTATTTGGGCAAAATTACTAGCACATTATACTGTTTTATTCGATCTTTTAAGATCAATTGTGCTAAGAAAAAAAATCAGTTGTATAATGATAAAGTGTAAAGGAACTAAGAGTTTCAGTTTTTGGCAGTGTCTAAGTCCAAACTGAAGTGAGTTATTACAACCTCTATATTTAGTCAAAGTATTTTAGTGAAAACCCTATCCTTGTGATAAAAGGGGTGACGTAGAAGTATTTGAAATCTTCGAACATCCATAAAATCTTTGTGTTCTTTGTTTCAGTTATTCGTTGAAGTATTCAATCTATGAGTTAGTTTATTTCCACACTTAAACTAGTTAACTTGTTGTTATCGACAACAAGATTACTGAATTCAGTTTATCACTAAACTGATTCATCTTTATCGAAAATGAGTCAAAAATCTTATAGTGTTTATTCAACCCCCTTCTAAACACTCCGACCTTCAAACCGATCCTAACAAGTGGTATCAGAGCAGTTTAAATCTTGTTTCTGAATACATGTCTTATCACCATGCCTTCCTTCAATAAAATTCTCATGTTCTCAAGAGAAGAATTAGATGATTAGAAAATCAGAATGCAGACTCATTTAGCTGCACAAGATGATGATATGTGGTACATTATAACTGAGAGACCAATGAAGATAATGAAAGCAAATCCAGCTATTGCCATAACGGATGGAGCACCTCATCGTATTGAAAAACCATGAAAAGAGTGGAATGATGAAGACAAAAGGAAAGAGAACTTGGATAATGTGGCAAAGGATATCTTATACAAAACATTGGATAAGATCACATTCAGGAAAATCAAGATGTTCAAAACAGCTAAAAAGATTTGGGAAAAGTTGATTCAGCTGTGTGAAGGCAATCATCAAACAGAGGAGAACAAACTCTCAGCCGTTGTACAAAAATTTGATAATATCAAGATGAAGACTGGAGAATCGATGAATGAATATGATGAACAAGTCAACAGCATCATCAATGAACTGAATGCACTTGGGAAAGTGTATTCAAATAAAGAAGTTGCATTGAAAGTTGTTCGTGTGCTTCCCAAAAAATGGGATGTGAAGACAATGGTAATGAGAGAATCCAAAGATCTGAACAAAGTAGAATTACATGATTTATTTACTGATATCAAAGCCTACGAGTTTGAACTGCAGATTAGAGAGGGAGAACCATCAACTCCAAAAGTCACAACTGCCCTCAGTACAATGAAACCTGAACCAACTGGCTCAGCTGAAAAGTCTGTAGAACATCTGAGCAATGATGCCATGTCATTGTTCATCAAGAAGTTTGGGAAATTCATGAGAAGGAATCAAGGTTCATTTCAAAGACAATCACACAAGAACATCTCTAAGGAAGAACCAAATGCTTGCCACAACTGTAGCAAAAATGGACACTTCATTGCTGACTGTCCTAACCCAAAGAAGGATAGTTGACGTTCAGTTGAAAAAGGAAAGAAGTCATTTGAGCACATGAGGAGAGATAAGGATGACAAGAGATCATTCAAAAAGAAACATGAAATCCTGTTAGCTGAAGAAAGCAAGTCCAAATGGGCAGAAACTGATAGCGATTATTCAAAATCTGAGAGCTTGAGCAGCTCCAGTGATGAAGAAGAAGCAAAGTGTCTGATGGCTGATGACATAGAACTGGAGTCAAACAGTGAACATGTATTTGATTTCAGTTCAATTGATTTTACACAAGAAGAACTTATTTCCACACTTTACGACATGGTAAATGAGTATCACAAGCTTGCTCTCTCATTTGAGAAGGTCAAATAAAAGCAAACTGATCCCCAAGTCAATAAAATTGAAACTGATGAATCAGTTGAACTGTTGAGTCTAAGAAGGGAGATTGCTAAGCAGAAAGCTGAAATGATTGAGAACCAATCTTTGATTCAGCAGTTGAAACTTGAAAATTCAAGACAAACTGGTCTGATTCGAGCTTGGAATAACTCATCAGTCACGTTGACTGAAATGCAAGATTTACATAAATCAGTTACTGATAAAACTGGTCTAGGCTTTAATAGCCAAGATGTCTACTAGTGATACTATTCCAAAGCTGAATATGTGCAAAGAGAAGTATATTCATTTTGTAAAATCAGCTATGGTACATGAACTTTCAGAACCAAGTAAACCAGTTGAGCAACCGATTGAAAATAAGAACAGGGCTAAGAAGTATGGAATCAGATATAGCCCTACGAGTTCAAATGATTCGCGAAGCTGGTCACCTAAACGGTTCAGCTATAAAAACCAGAACTCTAAGAGTGGCTATTCCAATTATTATAACAGTAAGCTTGTTCAGAAAATATATCTGATGAACAACCAGTTGAACAAGGTTAAAAATCATATTGTTTCATCCATCGATCACATCATGATATGCATATTGAACGATTTTGCATGATAACTGTTAGATCTACTAATATGAATCGATTTTATATAGTTTTTACATGAAAAATATGGGATTCTTTGTCATGCTTCTCACGTTTATATGATGGATGAAGGGGCTGCCAGGTTTTGATGGTTAGGGGACGATCTACAGGAGGTTTAGAGAGGGTTTAGATGAAAATATCAGATCTGGAATGAGTCGTTGTAGGTGGTTGATCAAACTTCTTGGTTTTGTCTCGGTTTTGGCTCGATCGAGTGATAGGAGGGGAGAAGCGGTGCAAGGGTTGTTCCAGGCCTTGGATCAGACCCTGATGGGTCTGAGACGTAGCCCAGGATGGCTAGTGCACAGCTGGTCGTGGTCTAGGGGTGGATCGAGGGAGCTAGGGATTGTTGTGGTTCAGCTTTGGCTTGTTTCGGGTGAACCATGCACGTCCGCATGCATGGGGCTGGGGACCATGGTAGATCAGTCTAGGAGAGGGTTCAGTCGAGTCCTAGGAGTGGCTGGTTCGAGGTTGTTCCGGTGTGGTTTGGGCTAGGGTCGAGATATGAGCTTGGCTTGGAGTTAGGGTTTCGGTTTTTCTTTCTTTTGGTGCGGAAATTCCTGTGGCTTGCAGGGGATTAGGGGATTTATGATCTGGATATGGTTGTTTTAGGAATAGTTAGGTGTCATTAAGTCATGGTTTAAGTTTGGGAAGTTTGGTTGCGTTTAGGGTTGATTCGGGTTAAGACCGGGACTCCGATCAAGTTTTAAATGAATTATATAATTTAATGCATGGGCTCGAGTCTACGTCCGAGAAATGATTATAAGTATGTTTTAGGGTGTTTTAATAAGTTTGGATGGATTCGGGTCAAAGTTTTAAGGTCCAAGGATAAAATGGTCAAATTAGGGTTTTAGGGGCAAAATTGTCATTTTGCACCTGAATTGAGTTAACAGTCCTAACAGTGCCTTGATAACTGAATATGCATGTTTAAAATGTTTATTTTATATGAACATGGAATTTTTATGAAAAATGCTGAAAATATGTTGCATGCTTGTTTTCGAGAAAATGTATTTATATGAATGAAATTTTATAAGTGATGAAGGTGATAATATGTTTGAAGGAGGTGACTTGGTTATGACAAATACGAACACGAACACGAACATGAAACGTATAAGGCCAAGGCTCAGTTGACGGGTGAGAGTGTCGTTGATGTCCCCGCCGACTAGTATCATGGTTATTCATAGATGGATCTATCAACCAACAGCTGATACGAAATTCACAACTAATGATCTGAATTCAATAAAAGAAAAACGAATATGTATATGATGACATGATTCGAATAGGAATATTTTTATTTTTATGTTCACTCTTTTGAAGATCATGAAAGTTATTTTAATTACAGTACTTTTCACTGCTGCTTGATATGTATATGTACTTTGTTATATGTTTCGGGTTTGTTGAGTCTTTAGACTCACTATGTGTGATTGATGCAGGTGAGCATATTGTTGAGGAGACTGGAGGTGCTGAGGACTGAGTGGACTGAACTGGTGACGCACGAGAAGCCCGAGGACCTTGCGATTCTTCCGCAAATTATTATTTTATGAGGGTTATGGTTAAAACAGTATTTCAAAACGTTCATGATTTTAATGCTTTGAGGATTGGTATATTTTTTTAGTAATATGTTATATATATGTGTGTGTGTGTGTGTTATATATATATACATATGTGTGTGTGTGTGTGTCACCGTCTCAACTTTAGAAATTGAGATGCGTACACGTTTCTTCTTTTGAATCTCGGCTCCCGATACACTCATCGATGATATGAGAAATGCCTATAAATAGCGGTGATTGAGGTCCCTAAGCACACACCTCATAAGAAATATACATTATCTATCGAGAGGGTGGAGTGCTTAGAAGGCATCGATCAGAGGAAATCAGAAAAGTTTCAAATTATTCAATGGCTAGAGGTAACACTCGATTAAGCTTCTGATTATTATATATCATGTTCATATATACATAGAAACATGATTTTGAGAAAAATCTCTAACATTTGGTATCAGAGCCGTGATACATCTGTCTTAAAAATATTTGTTTTTCATTTTTGAAAGTTCGAACATAATGATATTAAGAAACTTACCTTAAAATTTCTCGGTCGAAATCTTGAAAATTATCATAAGGAAGATTTCTGCAATTTTGTTCAAGAAACTTAGAATATGAAGTTCTCGAGAGGTTGAAGATAACTCTCTGCAACATGGCTTCAAAAATGAATCAGAATACAATTTAACGTGTATGCATTCAGTTGTCTTTATGTGAATTGAATTATTGAGAAAGTTGGTCTCTCCTCAACTGTCGGCAATCAATTCAATTTTTTTTTAAAATGTGGGACCCACACAATTTTACAATTGCTTGCAATTGTCGTAATAAAAAAATTATTTATTTTATTATTTTTAATAATAATAAATAAATAAATAAATAATTAATTAATGTTTAATTAAGTTATATGTATATTTTAGTATACATATAATATTTGGTTAAATAATTTGTACACATTAAAATAATTTCAAGATCGATGTAATTTCTAATACATGTTTAGAAATTATTTTTGCATGTTAGATATAATGTCAAATATTATGGATAAGTGTTTGATGTGTAAATGCAAATTTAATATTATGTTTGAAATGCAAATAATATTATTGAAATTTCTTGTGTAGTCATAAATGCATTTATTCTTGAAATTTGAAATGCAAATAATATTAAAAAAAAATAATTGGTATATCAATATTCACATTATGTTCATATTAAATTATATTAAGTTGTTTATAATTTTGTTAGAACATTTCATGTTCGCAATCTTGATTTTGATGTTAACAAAACTTGTTATTGTGTTTTTAACATATTTACTCAAGTGTGAAGTTGTTAAAACAAGAAGCAAGCTGAAACTGAATTCTGCACAAACTGAATTTCTGGCGAGTTTCGGTGTTTTGATGATATCTCCCAGCTGGATGATCAAATGACAATCCGCCAACTGAACTGATCAGAAAACTTAATTTAAACCAAGTCGTATTTCATGTCAGTTGGGCAAATTCGGATGTTATCTAGGTCAACCTGATCGTAACTGATCGCACGAAGACAACAATCAGTTGGGTTTGAGCAGCTGCGGTATTTTGGTCATATCTCTCAGCTCGATTATTTAAATGAAGCGATTCAGTATGCGTTGAAAAGATAAGACAATGGTCTACAAATCATTTTCAAAAGTCAAAGTCTGAATCAAAGCTTAAAAGGCTGATAAATGACGATAAAACTACTGGTTGTGCACAAACTGAAATCAGCTAGGCTGATTTCAGCACACCAGCTGAAACTGAGCCAGCTCCTGACCAGCTGAACTGAACTGAACCAACTACTGACCAGTTGAACTGAACGACCAGTTGAGTTAACCAGAGTTGACCAGTCAGGAAAATGTCCAGCAAGGCGAATTTGACCGTTGCAATTTCAGAAACAGTACATAAACCTTTCAAACGGTCATATTCTTGTGTCTAACGTATATATCATTATTGGAGCTTATAAATACAATATCTTGAAGATCAAACAAGAGCTTTTGAAAGGGATTCAAAGCATGGACAGTTAGCATAAAGAAATCAGCTAGTTGAGAGCACAAGCCCTTGTGTGAGGATACATTTGAGATGTAGACTGTAACTGATAAATCCTCACACACAATCACTCACACATATACAAGAGAGTTGAACTTCAAAGATTAGTTGAGTGAGTCTTTACACAAAGACGTAAAAAATTGTGTTTGTAGTCTTTGCATATGAGACATTAAACAATATGCTGATTGTAAGGTGCTGCCTATAATCTTGAGTGCAAGGAGTTTCAGTTAGGCAAGAGATAAGTCCTAAGTTGAAATGGTTTTGTACAAGATGTTGTATAAATCAAAGTTTTCTAGTGAATCCTTCCCAAGGGGAAGAAGGGGTGACGTAGGAGCATTTGAAGTCTTCGAACATCAATAAAAAAATTCGTGTCTATTTTTTTTATTGCATTTACTCATCATTTTCATAGTTTTAAAGATGTATTGTTGAAGTATTTTATGTGTTTTCAAATACCAAAATATTGCATACTAATTGTTTGATAAAATGCTTCAACTAAAATATTTTTACTCATTCAACTTGCATATATTTTAAATGCTTTAAAAAATATTTAATCGGTTTCTACGAAGGATTATTTCGAGTGTATTCCACTTGGTTTGAACACCAAACTCAATTTAATTCATCGGTGTTCAATATTTCAAGAACCGAGCTATTATAGCTCAACTATTTTCCCCCAAACCGATCCTAACAAATTTAAAATGAACATATCAAGTAAGATGTGAATATAATATTATAAAAAAAAAATATTTCAGATGTTCACAAATGAACAAATAATCCTCACTTTATCACTACTCTGATAAAAGAGAAAAACTGATGAGGATCCCACATTTTCACGTAAATGTGATCCTCACTTTATCACTATTCTGATTGAAGAAAAAAACTGATGGGGAACGTATTTGTTCATATTAAGTAAAAATGTGAATATAAAGTTATTTAATGAAAAATTTTGGCTTATAAAGATTCACATAAATGTGGATAAAATTAAGTTGAATAATAATTATAAGGTGACATAAGAAAACATGATCTGAGGGAGTCCTTCATAGATAGGTTTAAATTGCCTTGACTTGCCACTGGTCTCCCTGAGGAATGTCGCTCTGACTAGGAGTTAGGTATTTAAAAAACCTTAGCACTACCTATCTTTCCTGTGAGCACTCTTGAAAAATGTTGATTATGTTACTAAATAATTATTATATAAAGTATTAAAGTAAAGTCAAAAATTTTTCCGGTGAACCGTATAATTTTAAATAATTGAGGAATAGCCACAACATCCTTAATTATGAAAAATTATGCATTAATTGGATTTGGATCACATAATGGACATCAATTGTAATTAATTATATAAACATAATAAATTTTACCCCACATGGATTTTTATTATATTTATATAACTAATTAGGTTAAAATATAAAATTATATTTTTCTTAATTTACCCATAAGAGTTAAGGAAAATATATTTTGATAGTTTTATCATAAAGTTACAGAAAAATCTTATTGAATTAAAATTTTAGCCCACAAGCAAATTTTATGTCACTAGATTTTTAAAACATTATATTTTGAGCATATGATATTTTAAGCATATGATATTTTGTGCAGTTATGCAACATGCTAGTTTTTCTGATATGAAATGTGACATTCTCAAACTAAAGGGCGATAATTATAAAATATGGAAAGAAAGAATTCTTCTTCAATTAGGGTGGATGGATATTGATTATGCTATACGGAAAGAAGAACCATCTGTTATTACTGAAAACATCATTCCGGATGATGTTGATCTTTATAAAAAAATGGGAGCGATCTAATCGACTATGCGTGATGTTCATAAAGACCAAAATCTCTGCTGGTATGCATGGTTCTGTTGATCGGCATAATAATGTCAGAGAATTACTGAAGGCTATCGATGAATAATTTCAGTCTTTAGATAAAGCACTTGCAAGCACCCTAATTATGGAATTCTCTTCATTAAGACTCACCAGTGTGAGAGGTGTGCGAGAGCACATAATGAAAATGCGGGACATAGCGGCTCGACTAAAGACAATTGAAGTGGAAATGTCTGAAACTTTTCTTGTGCACTACATTTTATGCACTCTTCCACAGCAATATAGACCCTTCAAAATTTCCTATAACACACATAAGGATAAATGGTCAATCAATGAATTAATGACCATGTGTGTTCAAGAGGAAGGAAGGTTGTTGATAGAAAAGAGTGATAATGTATTTATGACTACACAAGAAAAATATAAAAAGCAAGCCAAAGTCAAGGGAAAAGGGAAAGGAATAATTACACCTCAACCTGACATCAAGAAAGAATCCAAGTGTTTCTTCTGTAAAAAGACGGGACACATGAAGAAGGATTGCAATAAATTTAAGGATTGACTTGAAAAGAAAGGTATTCCTACTTCATTTGTCTGTTATGAATCTAATATGGTTGATATGATTTATAACACATGGTTGATTGATTCTATTTCTACAATCCATGTTACAAATACTTTGCATGGTATGCAAAACCTAAGGAAGCCATAGAAAATGAGCTGAGCATCTATTCAGGAAACAAAATGTCTTCGCATGTGGAGGCTATTGGGACTTTCTGCCTTATATTGGATAGTGGTTTTATTTTAAAATTGGAAAAAACATTTTATGTTCCTAGTTTTTCTAGGAATTTAATTTCAGTTTCAAAACTTGTACCTCCTGGTATTCCTTTCAGTTTTTGGATAAATCAATAAATTTGTTTTATAAATCAAATCTTATTGGAAATAGTACAATGGTTGATGGTCTTTTCTCTATTTCTTTACAAAATAAAAACACCACTATGCATGTTCAAGGAGGTATTAAAAGATGTGTTATAAATGAAGATTCCTCTATACTATGGCATCGGAGATTGGGACACATTTCCAAGAACTATAAGTGGATATTTCATTGGGTATGCCGAAAAATCCAAAGGGTACAGATTCTATTGTCCATCTCACAACACTAGAATTGTAGAATCAAGAAATGCAAAATTTCTTGAAAATGACTTGATTAGTGGGAGTGATCATGATATAGTTTTTGAGAATGATCATATTAATGTACAACCCTCTTATTCAAATGAAAGATTGGTCGTTATTCACACCCCTCAAGACAAAATGGGTGTTAGACAACCAGTTACTGAAGTTCCACAAATCGCTGATGAAAATCCAGTAGATCAAGTTGTTAATGAAGAACAATAAGAAATTGTTAATCAACCAAATAACCTTAAGAGATCTACTAGAATAAGAAGATCAACAATATCTAGTGATTATGTTGTGTATTTACAAGAATCGGACTTTAACATCAGAGTCGAAAATGTTCCTAAAACGTTTTCACAAGCCATGAGTTGTAACGAGTCAAAGTTATGGTTTAATGCTATGAAAGAAGAGATGAATTCTATGGCATTTAATGGAGTCTGGGATCTTGTTCAGTTGCTTGATGGTGTAAAAGCCATTGGATATAAATGAGTCTTCAAAACAAAGAAAGACTCATTAGATAACATTGAAAGATATAAAGCAAGACCCGTTGCTAAAGGATTCACTCAGCATGAAGGAATCGATTATAAGAAGACTTTTTCTCCTGTATCTAAAAAAGATTCTCTCCGTATCATTCTAGCATTAGTTGCACATTTTGACTTAGATTTACAACAAATGGATGTGAAAACAGCTTTTCTCATTGGATAACTAGAGGAAGAGGTGTATATGAAACAACCTGAATGATTATTCTCTAGTAATTGTGAGCAATTGGTTTGTAAGCTTAAGAAATCTATATATGGATTGAAACAAGCTTCCCGTCAATGGTAATTGAAATTTCATGATGTTATCTCTTCATTCGGATTCATTGAGAACCCTATGGATCAATGTATATACCAGAAAGTCAGTGGGAGCAAGATTTGTTTCATTATTCTATATGTGGATGATATATTACTTGCAACCAATGATAAGGGTCTGTTATATGAGATGAAACAATTCCTCTCTAAACGCTTTGATATGAAGGATATGGGCGATGCATCTTATGTCATTGGCATTAAGATACATAGAGACAAAATTCGAGGTATTATAGGTTTGTCTCAAGCAACCTATATCAACAAAGTTTTAGAGAGATATCGGATGAAAGATTGTTCACCAAATATAGCTCCCGTTGTGAAATGTGATAAATTCAATTTGAGCCAATGCCCAAAGAATGATCTAGAGCGGGAACAAATGAAAAACATTTCCAATGCTTCTGCTGTCGGAAGCTTGATAAATGCTCAGGTTTGCACTAGACCTGACATTGCATGTGTTGTTGGGATATTGGGAAGATATCAGAGTAATCCATGTTTAGAANAGAGAGATATCGGATGAAAGATTGTTCACCAAATATAGCTCCCGTTATGAAATGTGATAAATTCAATTTGAGCCAATGCTCAAAGAATGATCTAGAGCGGGAACAAATGAAAAACATTTCCAATGCTTCTGCTGTCGGAAGCTTGATATATGCTCAGATTTGCACTAGACCTGACATTGCATTTGTTGTTGGGATATTGAGAAGATATCAGAGTAATCCATGTTTAGAACATTGGAAAGCTGCATAGAAAGTGATGAGGTACCTTCAAGGGACCAAATATTATATGCTTATGTTCAGACGAACTGAGAATTTTGAAGTAACTGGCTACTCTGATTCAGACTACGCTGCCTGCATTGATTCAGAAAAATCCACTTCAGGATATATTTTCATGCTAGCTGGTGGAGCTGTATCTTAGAGAAGTTCAAAGCAGACATTGACTCCTACTTCCACTATGGAAGCTGAGTTCGTAGCGTGTTTTGAGGCGACCTCACATGGTGTATGGTTGAAGCGTTTCATTTCAGGGCTTAGAATTATGGATTCTATATCTAGGACATTAAGAATATATTGTGACGATTCAGCTGCTGTTTTTATGGCTAAAAATAACAAAAGTGGTAGTCAAAGTAAGCACATCGACATTAAGTATTTAGCCATACGAGAACGTAGGGGTGGGCAACAGTCGGTTTGGTCCGGTTTTACTCTACAACGGTTCGGTTTTTCGGTTTTGAATATCTCTAGTCCAAAACCAAACCATTTTATTACGGTTTGGTTCGGTTTTTTTGTAATACGGTTCGGTTATATACGGTTAGCAAAAATTTTGTTAAGAAATAAAATTATACCACACTTTATGCCTCTAAAATCTAAATCATAGTATTTGTCAAAAATTTAATTTGTTGGGACTTAATCTTATATGTATGTGTGTGTGTGTGTGTGTCTATATATATAACGTCTGACAATCCCAAAACAGTTCGCAGGGCCATCTCCTTCAAAATATTTGAACTTCCAAATCTCAAATTCCAAAATCCTGTTTAGCAAAAAAAAAAGACATGAAATTCATTACAATTATAAAGTGATTATGAATCACAATTTTGAAGCAATAACTTAAACTTATTGAAACTAATTGCAAAGATCTTTCACAAAGTCATATAAAAAAATTTCATTACAACTAGTAACAATAAGTGAAAATGCTTAAATTTAACTAGTTAACGTACAATATTTCTTGGAAATGATTATATATTAGTTATGCAAGAATCTCTTCCAATGCAAGAATCCCTTCCAATATTGATCAAATCTAAAAAAAGTAAGAAAATAATTGCCAACATTAAATAACAAAATAATTTTAAAATAAAATAGAAAAAAATACACAGATTTCTGACCAGATTCAATCTCTTCAAGATGATCCAAGTCTTCTTCTACTTTAATGGGAGAAGATTCTTTTCGGAACCAATCTTTAAGGCAAATGAGAGCTTGCACTAATCGAGGTGTTAATGAACTTCTAAATGAATCTAGAACACGTCTCCCGGTGCTAAAAGCACTTTCTGACGCCACTGTAGAAATAGGAATTGCTAACACGTCACGAGCCATCTCAGCCAGAGTAGGAAATTTGGAAGAGTTAACTTTCCACCAAAGCAAAATATCAAAATGTTCATTTGCAACGTCAACATCTTCATCGAGATACCTATCTAACTCAATCTTAGCATCCATATTTCCACTTTCAGCCTTATGTCTCAAGTATTCTTGTTGTATTAGTGTTCTTTCATGAATATTTCCTATGTTTATACCTGATGGATCAACTTTACTATTGGATGATCCTTGAGACATTTTTGAAGTGACCTTCCTATATCCTTCAAACAAAGAAGTCATATACAACTTTATTTCAACTCTTAATTGCTGCCCTTTCTCTTGCCCATACATCTTTGAAAGCACAAAAGTCACATAATCAAATTTGAAACGAGGATCAAGAACACATGCAATAAAAATCATCTTATTCATTTTTTCTGGAGCACCCAATATTTGTCAAATTTAGATTTCATCCTTTTTGCCATCGTAGCCAAAACACTGTCATCACTCTCTACCAACAACTTTAAAACACAAGAAAGCTCGCCAATTTCATGAAAGTGGATATTTGAAGTAACATATGATGAACCTGAAACTCTCAACGTAAGATTATAAAAAGCTTCAAGAAACGTCTCCATTTTTCTCACATTTCCCCAATCACCACTTGTCAATGCATCTACATCATTTCCATCTTCACAAACATGGGTAAGAAGATGATCCAACAATCCAGGATCATGAATACCATATCTTACAAAAGCATTTTCAAATTCCAAAGCAATTTTCAACATCAAGTAAGTAGAATTTCACCTAGTAACAACATCCAAACACAAGGACTTCTTACTTGTTATCTTTTCAAGTTCACAACAATCTTTGAATTTTTTAATCCTTGCAGGAGATTGTCTAATATATCTTATAGCTTGTCTAACTCTTCTCACAGAATCTCCAACTTCTTTCAAGCCATCTTGAACAATGAGATTGATTATATGAGCCACACACCTCACATGAAGGTGTTTACCATCCATCAAATTACTTCCCCATTTACTGAATTGGTTTGACATCTCTTTCACTGTAGTATCATTCGAACTAGCATTATCGACTGTGATAGTGAAGACCTTATCCAAACCCCAATCAAGCAAACATTTAGTGATAACTATTGCCATATCATCGCCTTTATGGCTAGATATTGGAGAAAAATTTAGTATTCTTTTTTGCAAATTCCAATTTTCGTCAATAAAATGAGCAGTAAGACACATATAATTAATTCTCTGTATTGAAGTCCATGTGTCTGTTGTGAGGCAAACTCTTAGACGTGTCTCCTTGAAAAAGAGCTTAAGATTTTTCTTTTCTTCCAAAAAAAGTTCAAAGCAATCCCTTGTTATAGTCCTATGAGATGGAATTCTAAATGATGGTTGTATCACATTTATAAAGTGTCTAAATCCTTCCATTTCCACAAAACTAAAAGGTAATTCATCGACAAGTATCATCTTGGCCAAAGCTTTTCTACAACCTTCTTGATCAAATCTCCAAGCATTGATTGTTATATGATCTTTTGAAATGTTTTGAAAGGCAATTTTTGCTTGTTTAGTTTCCACATTACATGAATATTTTTTTACACTTTTTCAAATGAGCACCCAAAGATGAAGTACCATTTAAACTTGAATCGGCAGCATAACTTGAACCACAATAATTACATTTTGCTCTACGTGTCCCATTAGAATCCTCATATTTCTCAAAATGTTCCCAAATAAGAGATCTAGGTCTTACAGATTTTTGCTTTTTCCCAACATCAACCGAATCTGCAGATGACGAATTAGGAGCGTTATCATTTGAACTCTTGCTTTCATCGATCATACCCTCTTTTTCTGCCATCTATAAAAAATGAAACAAATTAACCTGAAACAATAATGATAAAAATTGCATGTGTGCCCTTTCAAAATCAAACCAGAAGTACTCCAAATAAAAAACTTTAATTGCTGAATCTTGTCACGAGGTGGATATACAAGCATATATGGAAACCATGAACTAATTATATGAAAAAGAAAAAAGAAAAAAAAAGCAAAACGTCACAATATGTATGTATATAGAATGGACAGTAGCCACAAAAGAAGAAACAATTAGCATAAGTAATTGATAAATGATAGGTATCGGCACCCACTTTCGCAATACAGTAACCAATAACCACAAGACCCGTTTTCACAACACAGTAACCATTATTTCTCAATTATTGATAGGTCTTGGCACCCATTCTCATCGTCAGCGTACGTTACACATCGTTGCTTACTCCCACAAAATCCTTACAAAATAATCAAATAATAATATGTTTAGCGTCGGGTTGTGGTCTGCATACCTGTGGACTATGGTGAGTGCCGAGTGGTGACTGGTAGTCGTAGACGGTTGTGGTGAGTGGTGAGTGGTGATTGGTGAGAAGAAAATAAAACGTCGACGTGAGAAAGAAAACAAAACGGCAAATTGAAAATTGAGGGTTAAATCGTAATAGGCCCATTATCCATAAAAAGTTTTATACATAACAATATGGCCCATTATACATAAAAGCCCTATACTTAACAATAATATGGTCGGTTCGGTTATTCGGTTTTTTGGGGGAGTAAAACCGAAAACCGAACCGAAAAACAGAATTTCATAAATTTTAAAACCGTAACCGACCGAAAAACCGAATCATTTAAACCGAATTATTTGTTTTGGTCGGTTTTTTCGGTTTTTCGGGTTTTATGCCCACCCCTACGAGAACGTGTTAAAGATAACAAATTACTTATTGAGTACATTAGTACTGAATTGATGATTGCAGATCCTTTGACTAAAGGCATGCCACCATTGAAATTTAAGGATTATACAGAAAGAATGAGACTTGGTTCCTTTATGTAATTTTTTTGCAAGAACAAATTAATGAAACTATGATGTGATATTTTCTCATATTTATTGTGCACACATTCATTGATTCGAGAAATATCAATAAAGTTGGACCTCGAATAAACATAAGGTTTATTCATTAAGTTATAAGTTTGAGATACATAATGGATTGTGATACATGGAAGATAATACTCGTTTCTAGAGGATCTATCGCCATGATTAATGTGTTCTGTTTTCTCCTGTGGTAAAAGAGATATATGGGTCAAGTGGAAGAATGTAAGAAAAATGACCCATATCAATCAGAAGAAAGAAAGACGTGTAGAAAATGGCGACGACCATTGCCTACAACTTTTGACAAAAATGATACATGCACCGTCTCAACTTTAGAAATTGAGATGCGTACACGTTTCTTCTTTTGAATCTCGGCTCCCGATACACTCATCGATGGTATGAGAAACGCCTATAAATAACGGTGATTGATGTCCCTAAGCACACAACTCATAAAAAATATATACCACATCTATCGATAGGGTGGAGTGCTTAGAAGGCATCGATCGGAGGAAATCAGAAAAGTTTCAAATTATTCAATAGCTGGAGGTAACACTCGATTAAGCTTCCGCTTATTATATATCATGTTCATATATATGTAGAAACATGATTTTGAGAAAAATCTCTAACATCAACCAAGCTTTTTCCCCTGAGAAGCTCAAGTTATCGCTACTATTCGTAGGTCATTTATAAACCCGAAGGAAATGGGAAGAAAAATATAAGATACATAGACATTTCAAATACTCAAGGAAGCATAGCGTTAGGCGAAAGGGGAGACGTGGAATGGATAGAGGCATGCAGAATTAAAAACGGAGCAAGTGATGGGGTGGATGCGAAAACATCAGCTCCAAAATTTTAAAGCACGTGTTATATACTACAAAACATGGTGTCTGAAACTACTATATGAAGTATTTAAAATTATTCAAATATATGATTGCGGATGTATATTATGCAGCAAAACACAGCTACTTTATTAGTACACCAACACACCAGATAATAATCAGCTAGAATTTTAACGAAAAATACTTTACCTTACGTTTCTTTTCAAAATACTCCGCTGTTTTTGTGATATATAGGGATCTTTAGTAACTTTTTAACTGCAATTGGATTCTATAATACATATATAGGAAGCTAATTAGGCTATTTATCAAGCATGCATGCATAGTTTAAAGTGATTAATTAATGAAAGGATCGGCTAAGTAGCTAGGTGGGGCCGAGCAAGTTGTAGAGGATTAATGAAGCTGCCTTCATAAATATATATACATGCACATTTAGGACAATTCATTGAGTTTAGTTTTCGTATAAAAAAATTATGGGAAGAACTCCATGCTGTGAGAAAGTCGGTCTCAGAAGAGGAAGATGGACTGCAGAAGAAGACGAAATACTTAGAAACTATATTCAACGTAATGGAGAAGGCTCCTGGAGATCATTGCCCAAGAACGCAGGTATATGTGTGTGTATATATATATGCTGATTTGATTTGATTATGATCAGTTTCATATATATTAATTAATCGAATTTCGGATTGTGAAACATATATAATTTGTAAGGTTTACTTAGATGCGGGAAGAGTTGCAGACTGCGGTGGATAAATTACTTAAGATCTGACTTGAAGAGAGGCAATTTTTCACCTGAGGAAGAAGATATGATCGTCAATCTCCACGCATCAATGGGCAACAGGCTAGTCTTTATTTCAAAATACTTGTTATATTTGAACGAATATCACAAATGTGGAAAGAAATATTATGTTTTTTTAAAAATATATAATATATTTATAATATAAATTTATCTAAGATTTAGAGAGAATTCATGTACATATGATCAGTAAAATATAGGTTTGATTAAAATGATCTGATAGTAAATCAATCAAAATAATGACCAAATAGTTATTTTGCATAAATATATTTTGTGTATCAAAAATATTAATTAATTAATATAATCCTATCTTTTGCATGTTTTATATATAACAAGAGTCGTTAAAATGCATGATACTGGTCTATCGAGGCCAAAACATCCCTAAATATAATTATTTGGTACATTTTATGGTTTTTTTACAAATATAAGTTTAATTCGCAAAAGATACTAATCCACTCTTTAATATAAAAGAGAAGCAGAATTGTGATCACTTCAACCAGTTTGGTTAATTGATTTTACAAATTTTTGTTTNCTTGGAGATTTGATTGAGAATCAAACACATCTCCACACATCCTTTCAAACTTGTCATTCTCTGCTGATTACTTTTCTGCTAGACCACTTGAGGATCTACACCACTCAAATTTATCAGTGTTCACTGGCTTGGTCAGAAAATCAGCTATGTTATCCTTTGTATGGATCTTCTGTATATTCACACTTCCTTCCTCTACTACTTCCCGCACAAAGTGAAATTGTACTCCAATGTGTTTCGTCCTGGAATGAAAGGCTGGATTTCTTGCGATGTGCAAAGTACTCTGACTGTCACAAAATAAAGGAACATTCTCTTGTTTGTGCCTGATCTCCTCCAATAACCTTTTAATCCATATTGCTTCCTTGCAAGCTTGAGTAGCTGCCATATATTCTGCCTCCGTTGTAGATATTGCCACAATTGTTTGCAGTTTTGAAACCCAGCTTACCGCTCCCCCTGCAAGTGTAAACACATAACCAGTAGTAGATTTCCTCTTATCAGGATCACCAGCATAATCTGAATCGACATAGCCCCTGAGTGTAAAATCCGATCCTCCATAACATAATGCAGCGTTCGAGGTACCCTTAATGTATCTAAGGATCCTCTTAACAGTGCTCCAATGCTCTCGTCCAAGATTCGACATATACCGACTAACTGCTCCCACTGCTTGAGCAATGTCCGGTCTTGTACAGATCATGGCGAACATCAAACTTCCCACTGCTGATGCATACGGTACTCGAGACATCTCTATCCTCTCTGCTTCACTGCTAGGACACATATCTGAGGATAACTTGAAGTTAACAGGAAGAGGGGTCGAAATTGGCTTACTATCTTGCATGTTGAAGCGTTGCAAGACTTTCTTCAAATAATTTTTCTTTTATTGCCAAATCTTTCTGTTACTTCTGTCTCGGTGAACTTGCATCCCTAGAATCATGTTTGCTGGTCCCAAGTCCTTCATATCAAATTCCCTAGCCAACTGTGCCTTCAATCCTTGGACATGATCTTTGTTGGGGCCTGCTACCAACATGTTGTCTACATACAACAGCAAAATGATATAATCCTCACCAGACCTCTTGAAATACGTACAAGGGTCTGCACTCAGTCTGTTGTATCCAAGGCTCATGATATAGGAATCAAATCTCTTGTACCAACACCTCGGCGCCTGTTGGAGACCGTACAGAGATTTGTTCAACCTGCAAACAAAGTTCTCTTT
>NC_133319.1:15729858-15888996 GCF_012295235.1 Primulina huaijiensis
TGATCCCCGAAGTTTCGGGTTTGGGGATTCTCCGAACCCGAAAAATCGGGGATGGGGGCGGGTATGGGGTGAGGATGGAATTCGGGGATGGGGATGGGAATGGCAAATCCGCCCCCGCCCCGGCCCATTGCCATCCCTAGGGATACAGCTAGGTGTGGGTTCACAACTCTTTGTGATTCAAGACAATTTCTTTTATTCGTGCTTACCCCAATTTTCCCACATTCCATGCATCAACATTTAATCATGAGAATGTCAAAAATCATTTTCTGATTAAACCCATCGAATCATGGTAAGAGCGTCTAGTAGCATCACCCCATGATTCCCTAGGTATCACTAATAGTGTCTGCAAGAACCAGTCGGTTATGATTAACGTACAGTACGGTACCTTCATCTCATATATCACGATCGAATCTGCAACCATTGGTTCATCGAGGGTTGCATATTAGATTCGATAGATATGTGATACAATCATGAAATATTCATAGTATCATCGCATGCACAACTAGAGAACTCCTTCCCTAATGTACATCCCACACTCTGGCCAGAAATTTCATGCATTATTATTTCGTTAGATCACATAGGATAACCATATACGTAGGTGAGCATTGAATTCCCGACTATAATTCACTGGCTCCTACATATTTGTAATTGCACCAAACCTCGCCACCTTGTGAACCTCGCAGAGTCGGTAAACGAGTCAAAGCACAATTCTAGTATGTAGAGCCTCAGTGTTGTCTCGGGTCGTAAGGACTAATCATGTACAATCACAACCACGGACTTTTCCTCTCGATAAATGATAACCACTTGGAAAGTCCGAGTGAGGGTTGTTCGGTACAATCATCGTATGGTTACCCATATGCATGATTGTACATCTCTATGCCCTTACCATGAAACACGATACACAACATCACAAATACTAGTCTCAATCTCAAGCGACCTTTATCCTTGTTTTAGGCGGATGAATCGACTAGGAACGAATTTAGAATATACAGTGTTTACAAATGAGTTTCAAGATCGAATTACGATTTATTTGTATTAAAGTATAATCAAGAACTTTATCTATGCTGATTGCATGGGTATACAGATAAGTAAAATGAAACCATGAAAAGTTAAATTATATTAAAATAAAGATTGTTTATTACACTTGAGTCAATAAATTCCCTAGCCAACCGTTGGCTTGCAGGGAATCTACTCTAACAATCTCCCACTTGCCCTAGAGCCAAATACCCATAAACTTTAATCCCATCGCTTCGCGATGCTTTTCAAACAATGGTCCTGGCAAGGGTTTTGTAAGTGGATCAGCAATGTTATCTGCAGAGGTGACTCTTTCGACTGATATATCTCATCTTCCCACAATCTCTCGGATGATGTGAAATTTCCTCAGTATATGTTTAGATCGTTGATGAGACCTTGGTTCCCTTGCTTTTGCAATAGAACCAGTGTTGTCACAGTACACCGGGACTGGATCAACTCCATTAGGAATAACGCCCAACTCTTGGACGAAATTCCTCATCCAAACTGCCTCCTTTGCTGAAGCAGATGCAACAATATATTCAGCTTCAGTGGTGGAATCCGTAACAATGTCTTGCTTGGAACTCTTCCAAGAGACAGCCGCACCATGGAGCATGAATACAAAACCAAAGGTCGATTTCGAATCATCTACGTCACTTTGGAAGCTAGAATCAGTGTAGTCTTCCAATTTAAATTCTCCACCCCCATAGATCATGAACAAGTTCTTAGTCCTCCTTAGGTACTTAAAAATATTTTTCACAGCCTTCCAATGTATTGGACCAGGGTTCGCTTGATATCTGCTTGTAACATTGAGAGTGTAAGCAATATCAGGGCGTGTTGATATCATACCATACATGATACTACCAATGGCAGACGCATATGTAATACGTGTCATCAGTCTTGGGGCACATTGCTTTAGATAGAGTAACACCATGACACATTGGTAAGTATCCCCTCTTGGACTCTTCCATAGAGAATCTCCTGAGAATGATATCGATATAAGTCTCTTGGGTGAGCCCTAGCATCCTTTTGGATCTATCTCTATAGATTTGTATTCTCAATACATAGGATGCTTCACCCATATCTTTCATGGAGAATTTACTTGCTAACCATATTTTAGTTGATTGCAGTAATCCTACGTCATTCCCAATGAGTATGATATCATCAATATAAAGTACTAGGAATGTCACTTCACTCCTACTAACTTTCTTGTACACACATGGTTACTCATGATTCTTGGAAAACCAAATTTCTTGATAGTGTTGCCAAAAATCTAAGGTTCCAACTTCTGGACGCCTGCTTGAGACGATTTATTGATCTCTAATTTTGCATACTTTATGCGCACTTCCTACTGATGTGTATCCTTAAGGTTGAGACATATAAATATATTTTTTAATGTCTCCATCGAGGAATGCCGTCTTTACATCCATTTGCCATATCTCATAGTCACACCATGCTGCAATGGCTAGTAGTATTCTAATGGATTTAAACATAGCTACTTATGAAAAAATTTTCTCATAGTCAATTCCTTGCCTTTGAGTATAACATTTTGCTACCAGTCTTGCTTTGAAGGTCAATACCTTCCCATCCGACCCAAGCTTTTTTTGTAAATCCATTTGCATCACATGATAACAATTCCCTCAAGTGGATCCACTAATGTCCAGACTTGGTTTAAATACATAGAATCTATTTCCGACTGCATGGTTTCAAGCCATTTGGATGAATTGGTATCATAAATTGCTTATTTAAAGTTCATTGGATCACATCCAACACAAGGCTCATCATGGCCTTGTTCATGAAGAAGTGTATATCTAGCAGGTGGTCTAATAATTCTATCAGACCTTATAGGTGTGTTCACTTCAACTACTGACTGTTGGAGATCATGTTCAACTTCTACTGTTGATGGAGTATCTTGAATTTCTTCAATTTCTATCATCTCGTCTTTTCTATCTAATAGAAATTCAGTCTCTAGGAAGGTGGCATTTTTTGAAACAAACAATTTTGCTTCATTGGGATGATAGAAATAGTATCAAACAAAATTCTTTGCATACCCCACAAAATAGCACAAAATGGACCGACTATCCAATTTGTCTCCCACTGTCTGCTAAGCAGGATATCCCCATATTCTTAAGTAAGAATATTTGGGAGTTTTTCTCATCCATATATCATATGGTGTTTTATCCACTGCTTTTGTATGGACATTATTCAACAACATTGCCGCAGTTTCAAGCGCAAAGCCCCAAAACGATGTATGCAATTCAGTGAATCTTATCATAGATTGAACCGTTTCCATCAAAGTTCGATTGCGACGTTCAGAAACACCATTCAATTGTGGTGTTGCTGGTGGAGTTCACTGTGAGAGAATCTCATTCTCTTTTAGATAATCCAAGAATTTAGTACTCAGATATTCTCCATCTCGATCAAATTGAAGAGTCTTAATAATATTTTCTAGTTGTTTTTCCACTTCTGATCTGAATTCTTTGAACTTTTCAAATGTTTCAGATTTGTGTCTCATCAAATAGACATACCCATACCTCGAGTAGTCATCAATAAATTTAATGAAGTATAATTGTCCATATTTTGTGCTAACATTTAGCGGGCCACATACGTCTGTGTAAATCAAATCCAATAGACCATGTGCACGTTCCACATTTCCCTTAAAGGGAGTCTTGGTCATTTTTCCTTTCAGGCAGGACTCACAAGTAGGTAGAGAATTTATGTCTGATAAGTCAATCATGCTTTCTCCCACTAGTTTGTGCATATTTCTTTGGGAAACGTGACCTAGTCTAGCGTGTCATATTTGTACGAGATTTGGATCATCCAACTTTATTTTGTTTGTTGTTTTCTTTTGTGCTTGGATATTCTTCAAAGGAATATCTTTAAATTTTAAGTTATAGAGATCGTTCCTTAATTCGCCGGTTCCTATCAAACATTCATTCTTGTAAATATTGCAAACACCTTTAGCAAAAACACAAGAATAATCATCTATATCAAGCATAGAAATAGAAGTAATGTTTTTAACTAATTCATGAACATAATACGTCTCTCAAAAGTAACTTAAATTTATTTTTCAAAATCAAAGTAATATCTCCAATAGCAATTGCATCAACCCTTGCTCCATTATCTAATATTAGAAATGTCACTCCATCTCTAAGTCTCTTGTTTCTTACCATCACCTGCAAATCATTTCATATATGAGAATCACATCTGGTATCCAATACCCAAAAAAAGGAATTAATTGAGACATTTACTTGTATGTAGAACATACCATGGCCAGAACACTTCTGGGCAAGATACTCCGTGCAGTTACGCCTCCAATGTCCAGGCTTGTTGCAGTGGAAACATATACGTTCTGACTTGTCGGGATTTGGGCTCCATAGTCGGTTTCTTGTATGGCTTCTTGTTAGGCTTGTTCTTCTTTGGTGGGGCAGAACGCTTCTTGCCTTTATTTTGGGCTCCATTTTTCGTGTCAGACGATGAGCCCACTAGAAGAACATGCTTTTCTTTCTTGATTGTGGCCTCATAAGTAGTAAGCATGTTGACCAACTGTTTAAGGGTGGCCTCAAGCTTATTCATATTAAAATTAACCACAAATCAATCGAATGAGGGGGCAGTGACAGCAAGAGAATATCAGTCAAGAACTCACAAGGAATAACCACGTCGAGTCCCACCAACTTCTCAATGAACCCAATCATTCTAACACCATGCTCATGGACCGAAGCCCCATCTCGACGTGTAGTCATGAGTTCCTTAACAGTAGTATGTCTCTCTGAGCGAGTTTGTACAACATACAATTCTTTCAGATCAAGGTGAATGTTAGCAGCATTTACCGCCTCCTCGAACCTCCTTTGAAATTCATTCTACATAGAAGCCAACATATAGCTTTTAGCTTGAAGATCATGGTCCCACCATTTCTCAAGCTTAGCCAACTCAGTCTCACCGATGTCCGAAGGTGCTTCCCTCGGTGGCTTCTTATCAAGCACATACGCAATCTTTTCCGAGTTGAGAACAATCTTTAAATTTCGAAACCAGTCATTAGAGTTAGGGTCAGCCAACTTGTTTTGATCGAGAATGATGAAAGCGGGTTACGAGTCGTCATCGTAAATATACTGAAAATAAAAACAGATAATGGTTACTAATTATTTTAAAATTATTTTAAGATATAAAATAAGGATTTTTATTTTATAAATTTTCATCCCACTATTTTGACATTTCTACCACTCTCTGATGAAAAAGGAAAATCGTATTCTTTAGTGGGCACGTAGAGCCCAATTAGACAATTATGATCTCGAATAATATCAGCCAATTATAATTTCTAAAAAGTAAAATCCAATTGCATCCCTATGCAATCTCTCCGTGTTTCGCCTCACGTTTAATAAAGACCTTTTTTCACGTGTCAAACCAACCCATCAATATCAAATTGTAGTGGACAGTTGTCATGAGTTCCCCCAATAATATGAGTCGAAGTCATGAGAGTTCCGCTCAATTCACATCATATGTCCAGTAGAAGTCACAGCTTTCTGGCGTCCAAACCTCTCCAATAATATGAGCCAGACACTGTCCGTGTGTAGCGTAGTGTTCGACATGCAACCACAGTTGTGCATCGGACCCACCATCTTCCAGTCTTGATTTCTCACTATTTCTAATCATTACATTTAAATAGCTATGGCACATAAGGGATAGATCTCATGATGTGGGAACGGGCCATAAACCAGTCCCACTTTAATAATATCAAATATTAACAAAATGAATAAAACAATAAAATATCCTAGCATACACCTAACACATTGGTCAAGGCTCTCGATCATCCTTCATGCATTTAATATCACATATTAACATCAATTAATTAAACAAATTTAATTAACTGAATAAATAATTCATCTAATAATTTTATTACTAACCACCACAATTATTAAAGAATTTAATAAATTAAATAAACATCTTTATTTAATTTCCAATTAATTCAATAATAATTGATTTCTTGTAAAAAATATTTTTACCATAAATAATTAAAATCATATTCTAATTATTTAAATTGTAAGAAAATTATAAATTTAGCAAAATTTAAGTTTAAGGAAAAATTGAACAATTTTCACAAAATATCAATTCTATCCAAAATTTTGTAAAATCAGAAAATCGCACCCTAGGCCCGAATAATTCAAGCCCACGACCCGGCATGGTACCCGAGACATTCTCGGGCAGCCAGATCAGATCGGGCACTGGTGGGAACTCTGTGCGCGCACGCTGCGTGGATGCCGCTCACGTCGCGCGTGCGGCCCTACGCACACGGTCTGCCCCGAATTTTTTTTTTTATAAAAATAAAATTTTAATGATGCATCAATTTTCTGAAAAATTTTCTTGCGTGGTTTGAAATATTATTCAGCATGATTTAAACCATACGATAAAGAGAACCTGGCTCTGATACCACTGTTGGGATATTGTTGTTCTCGTGTCCAAATCGCATCGGAAGTTTTAAAATTTTAATTTGACATTCAAAAAATTCTTTGGACACTCGTATGGTTTAAATTAAATAAACATTCATAGGGAGATAGAAAATTTTACCTTTAGTGAAATTTTCACTTGGCTCCAACTACTTCGGTATCAGTGTACGTAGCTCTTGTTGTAAATCCCTATGAACTTTCTTCAAAATCTTTTCTTTGATCTTCTAATTAGGTTCACGACTAGAACAATGGTTCATCTTCTAAATTGCACTAGAAATTTAGAAGAATTTTTGCGTAGATGTTAATTAAAACGAGAGGCGGCTCGAAAACCTTGAAATTATTCAAAGGTGGTGGCCGAAAATTTCTGGAGGAGATGAGCGGTGGATTTTCGAAATTATGGTTTCTTGGAGGCTATGGTTTCAAGTCTCCTACTTAAACCATGCATTCATGACCTAATTTCAATATTATAAGATTTAGGTTCCATAATTAATTTTAATGGGGTTGACTAATTAATTGGACTAGTCTAACTAGTTTAATTAATTAATCCAAAGTCTATTCAGAATTTAATTATTTAATATGTTTGGACTTGTATTCCTACAAGCTCATTAAACATGCCTCCCACTATATTTAATTTAATATTTAACAAACTCAAATTTTGAGTTCAATAAATTAAATTTTGATCAAATTTTATAAATTCAACACCTTGAATTTATTCTCTCCAAATTTTAAATATCATAAATTCAACTTCTTGAATTTACTATATCATAAATTCAACTCCTTGAATTTGTTCTCTCAAAATTTAATTATCATGAATTCAACTCCTTGAATTTACTATATCATAATTTTATATAAATTCAACTCATTTAATTTATTCTCTCAACGAGAACAAATGATCCAGTGCTTGTGTGACCCTCAATGGTTTAGGGATACAGATAGCCATGAGTTCACAACTCTTTGTGATTCAGAATAATTTCCTTTATTCGGGCTTACCTCAATTTGCCCACATTCCATAAACCAACATTTGATCATGAGAATGTCAAGAATCATTTTCTGATTAAACCATCGAATCATGGTAAGAGCGTCTAGTAGCATCGCCCCATGATTCCCTATGTATCACTGATAGTGCCTGCAAGAACCAGTTGGTTATGATTAACTTACAGTACGGTCCCTTCATCTCATATATCCCGATCAAATCTACAACATTGGTTCATCGAGGGTTACATATTAGATTCGATAGCTATGTTATACAATCATGAAATATTCATAGTGTCATCGCATGCACAACTAGAGAACTCCTTCCCTAATGTACATCCCATACTCTGGTCAGAGATTTCATACACTATTATTTCATTAGATCACATAGGATATCTACACCCGTAGGTGAGTGGTGAATTCTCGACTAGAATGCACTGGCTCATACATATGTTGCAATTTCACCCAACCTCGCCACCTTGCGGAGTCGCTAAACGAGTCAAAGCACAATCCTAATATGTAGAGCCTCAGTGTTGTCCCGGGTCGTAAGGACTAATCATGTACAATCACAACCACAGAATTTTTCTCTCGATGAATGATAACCACTTGGAAAGTCCGAGGGAGGGTTGTTTGGTACAAACATCGTATGATTATCCATCTGCATGATTGGACATCTCTATGCCCTTACCATAAAACACGGTACATAACATCACAGATGCTAGTCTCAGTCTCAAGCGACATTTATCCTTGTTTTAGGCGGCTGAATCGACTAGGAACAAATTTAGAATATACAGTGTTTACAAATGAGTTTTAAGATCGAATTACGATTTATTTGTATTAAAGTATAATCAATGACTTTATCTATGCTGATTGCATAGATATATAGATAAAGTAAAATGAAACCATAAAAAGTTAAATACTATTAAAATAAAGATTGTTTATTATACTTGAGTCAATAAATTACCTAGTCAACTGTTGGCTTGCAGGGCATCTACTTTAACAATAATAGATATCATGAAGTTTGTCTCTCAACGTAAGATCGTGGAACTTATTAGGAAGTGTATCATATATTCTAAATAGGTTCCTAGTCGAATCAATCGACTAAAATAAGGATAAATGTTGCTTGAACTCGATACTAGCATCTGTAATGAAAATGTCATTTTTCGTCGGTAAGGGCATGGAGATGTCCATTCATACAGATGGATGATCATATGAAGATGCACTGAACAACCCTTCCTCAGACTGTTCAAGTGGTTCTCACTTATCGAGTGAAATAATCCGCGGTTATGGTTGTACACTATTAGTTCTTTGAGCCGGGAGAATGTAAAGGCTCTATGTACTAGCATGCATTTTGATTCGTTTACCGACTCCATTGAAGGTCATCAGGTGGCGAGGTTAGCTGTAGTTTCGAAATACGTAGGAGCAAATGCATTCTAGTTGGGGATTCATTGTTTGTCTGCATGTGAAGATATCATTTGTGGTCTAATGAGATAATAATGCAAGGAATCTATGGCCAAAGTAAGACATGTGTATTTTGAAAAGGTGTTTCCTCAGTTGCACATATCATATCATTATGATTACTCGAAAATACATCACATCGTTATTGAATTCATATGTAACTCTCGATATATCAATGGTTGCAGATTCATTCGAGATACATGAGTTGAAAGGGTCGTACTGTACGCTAAGGTTCTTGCAGGAACTATCAGTGATACCTAAGGGATCATGGGACGATGCTACCGGATTCTCTTACTATGATCCGATGGATGCAATCAGAAATGAGTTTTAACATTCTTGATCAAGGTGTTGATGAAAAGAGTGAGGCAAATTAGGATAAGTTCGAATAAGAATAATGTTATTATGGATCACATGGAGACGTGAACCCACATCTAGATATTTAACTGAACCATGGAAAGTGACACAAGTATCGGATTTTGTGTTCTCGTTGAGAAAGTCAAAGTTCAAATAGTTGAATTTGACGACTGTAGTTTGATGGAGATCAAACAGAATGCTTATAAAGGAGTTTATAAATTGATTTGATAGGATGAAAGAAATGGAAGTTAGCTTAGTTGCTAATTGAGGAAAGAGAGTGTAACTGTGTGTTTTGGTGTAGGGGTCCACAAAACTGGCAGCTGCCAAATATGAACAGTGAAAATTTTGATCTTAGAAATTTTCAATTTTCATTGTATGAACAAGATTTATATCATAGGTGCATCGGAGCTGTCGGATCGTCGATCGATTTTATAATGAATTCAAAATTATTTATTTAGTGAATTTAGAATTTACTAATTAATTGATAGTACTAATAGTTGTGACTAATAATATATACGAAATTCTCATAAAATATTTTAGAAGCGAAGATATAAAGTTGTGTATGTAAAATAAATATATCATGCATTATAAGTTGATTAATACATTATATAATATTAAGATGATAATTTATTTAATGAAAATAAGAAATCTTTATGAGAGAAAGACTCTTGATAAGATCAAAAATCACACTCTATGAATACATCATGAGGGGGCACAAGACATAAAATAATTTTTGCGGACAAGTTTTGAGGGACAAAATTTCTCCCCTCCTCTCCGCCAACAAAATTTCGGCCCTTTTCTTAAAAAGAAATTTGGCCGAGCCTCTTCCTTGCGTCGCCGCCGCACCGACTTCGGATTTCTAAAATTCAGACGATCCAGTCTCAACACAGAAATTGTTTGCGATTTCTACTACAATCCAAACAAGGAATAAATTTTCCGATCATGGACCCAATTTGACGTTCAAAGGCGGATATCTGTTCGAATTGAGATACAAGAAGGGTCATCTCCGCTAATCTCGGATTGATTTAGAATCCATAGAATGTTTTAAATTAAACGAAAAATTGTGTTTTTGGTCTTATATTTTGACTATTTGTCATTTTGATATTTTATTTTGTCACATTTCAGTTTTAATTTGTTATTTTTTTGTTGTTGTTGTAATTTTAGTTTTTTTTCGAAGTAGCGATTGCATGGTGTTGTCATAACGCTGATGTGTGGAGTATCACATAAAAACTTTTGACGAAAAATAACAAAAATTTCCAAAAATTTGAATGGTGTAAGACTAAAACTCAAATTTGACAATATAAAAACCAAAGACGCAAATAGTAGATAAAATAAATGACCAAAATTATACATTTTTACTAAATTAATTAACCCCATTAATGATCCCTTGATAAATTGTAAAGTTGTAAGATTTAAATAATAATTAATAAATGAATATTATTATTTAAATTAAATTAATCATTGAATTGTAAAATCTTAAAATTCGTTGATATTTAGTGCCATTTCAGTGAGTTCAAATAAACAGCTTTAATTTAAAATTCTAGCCCCACAAATATTATACCAAATAAATATAATAATATAAACCTTAAATATATATTGTGCTCCATCAAACCCTCTAGTAATTAAATTTCCCTTCAACTTTTTCTGATGTAATCAAGGAGATCCCACGGCAAAAATTAAAGGTTTTTTTTAAAAAAAAAAATAATATAAGACAATTAAAAGATTATAAAATTAGTGCATTATGGGAATGTTTACAGAAGTAGTGCAATATGGAAAATCCTGCTGCAGATTCTTTATCCAGATTTTGATATTTTTAATATATTTTAATATAAAATGTAAAACAATTTCGAAGGGAGAAAGAGCAATCGTACCGGAAAATATCAAGCAGAGCAGAAAAAACTGAATAAAAAACAAATTAAAAATATTTCGTGTTGTTGAATGATTAAAACTTTGATGCTCGTTTATTTTATCGAGCATTCGAGGTTGCGAACTATGACCTTTTAATTATTTTTTTCGATTTTATAAAAAAACGTTTGGGTTGAGAGTCGCAACCCATCCATGATTTTTTTCTAATTTTTTGTGGAGTCGGGGCTTGCGAATTGAGACAACTCAATTACTATTTTTTTTATTTTATCGAGGATCCGAGTTTGTAAACCCTGATCCTTCAATTATATGGGTCTCCATATTGTAATATCGCCGCTATATCTTACTTACAATAGCGGAAACATTTACAAATCTTGACTTTACAAAAGATATTGATTCAACAGTAGTGTCAAAGTGTTTTTATTCCAAAATTTTCATTCTCAATTTGCAAATATTCGGATCAATGTAATCCTACATCTGAAATTTACAATAAATAGAAAAAAAATATGTCAAGTCTTTGAGGACTTAGTGAGGAAATAAACTGAGCTTATATATAGTCAACAAATCAAACTATAATATATCAGTGCAATATTTCAATATGAGATGACATATATCAGTAGTAATGTATCATTAAAAAATATTTTGTCAATTGAAATGCAGTGATTGTTTAAAACTTTGAAGTGAATATCATAAAGAGTTGGCTCCCACCAACATTTGATATAACACTTTTCCTCATGTACTCATATAAGATCTGAAAATCAATCATTTACGAGCAAACGTGAACTCACATTTTCCGACTGAAGTCATGTTATTAAGATGAACCATATACCAGGTGTAAACCCGTTGTTTATTGGGCTCACTTTTCATGCCCAAGTCGTGTTGTCCGGTAGACTAGAAATCCGGTACGTATATCATTGTCCATAGATCCAATCATTCATGTATTTAATCCATAACCGATTGATGGTTAAGGAACCAATAACAATCAAGAAAATCAAATATGCAAAGTTAACCAATAAATTGATAAATGCACAATATGATTTAATATATATGAATAAATCAGTAATTTATGAAAGTTTAATGTAAATTCAGGCCGAATGTCAAACAATATTATTTCAAGCAATCGATAGTAAACTTCAACTCAATAACTTACTATTTCGCTCTTTTGATGAGCTCAAGACAATATAAATTCCTATAAATATAATTTGAGTAAAATAAATTTAGAACGGGTAAGATCAGGAGTAGATGTTGGAACATTTTGAAATTCATTTTTGTATAAAAATTATACTGGATAGTTACATTTATATTAGATCAAAGACATGTCGAAAAATTAGAAAACTTCACTAATGGGCCGGAATCATATCGGAAATTGATCAAAAAATGAAAAAAAAGTGGCTTCTAGCTGGTCATGTACAATATGCACCAATGCGCGGTGCGTGTGACTGCTCTGGTGGCCATGGGCGACTGAAATTTTTCGGAATGTATTTTTGGATGACCCATAATTTTTAGTTTAACACTTTTCGAAATTCGGAACATATTCAAAACAGATTTTGTCAAACTAGTATGAATGTAAGCAAAGTTCGGCCGTCTGAAAATAGTATTTCCGGAGACTATGAAGATGATCGGCCAGTATATATGTGAACTATAAAAAATTATGAACACTTTTTATTTTATAACAAAAGAAAAAATCGTTCAATAATAAGGAACAATATAGGTTGAATGCGCTACCTTAAAAACAAATTTCTGGAATTTTCCAGAAACTGTTCTTCGTGCATCTTGATTTCAGGGCAAACTTGATTGATTATTTTGTTACAGCTTCTACACATTGATTTCTAAGTAATAAAGGGTGGTTGTGTAAAAATTTGGAGATTTTTGGACAAAATTCGATATTTGTTTGCTTATTTGTTTCCTTATTTTCTATCTATTTTTTACTCTGGCTTTCTCAATTTAGTAGCCTATTTTTCTTGAAACTGCTCACAAGTGAGTCTATTTACAATAGGGAAAGTAATGGGGCGAGTCACTATACATAGCCATGTGTTGGCTTAAATTGATGGCACCTATTTTCTATGAAAATTATTTAATGATAGCCTTTTTTAATAATAGATATTTTAATTTTTAAGTTTTAGTGTATATATATAGTGTTTTATTTATTTATTTAATTCATATTATTTTAAAATAATATCTTACATGTTGTAGTGTTCAATATAAATTTATTAAATTTTATTTGAATGATAATAAAAATCAATACCTCTTTTTATTAGTTCAGTAATTTGAATATGGTATATAGACTGGAAACCAATAATATCCATGTGTGCGAAAGCCACTAAGAAAACATTTGGTAAAACAATGCCACGTATCATAATCAATTTGTATTCCAAGCCTCAGATGGTATCAGAGCCATGGAAATAGTTTTGGTTGATGATTTAACACTTTTATTCAAATGAATATATTTGGTTTCAAAGAAACTGTTCAAAAAAGTTTAAATGAAGAATATGATTTACCTGAAAATTTAGATTTATTAAATAAATGGACTATTCCTAAGATAGAATCTAACATGATCTATAAGTTAGAAACTTTTGAAAAAATTGGTTTTAAACATGTAGTTAAAACTACAGAATTATCAGTAACTCTTCATAATGAAGAAATGGTTATAAGATTGTTAAACAATAAAGATATTTCACCTTATATGAAAAATTATAGATTTATTCATATAGGTTTAATTCAAATTGCTTTTAAACCTTTAACTTTAGAAGGTTTACCAGAAAGTTTCATAGCAGCTTTAAGAGATGGAAGAGATTTAAATTGGAAACAATCCCTTATGAAAATAATTCAATCTAGTTTGGCTCATGGTCCAGTATATTTTGATGTATATCCAAATTTATCTTTATCTCTGTCTGATATTAATATCTTTGACTCTTTAACATTAAATGTTAAAATACATGGTTATAATTATACTCCTGGTACATAAGTAATATGTATTTGTTATCGTATTTATTATAAACCATTATTTACACTAAATCCTATGTATAAAAGAATAGATAAAAAATTAAATGAAACTATTCTTATAGAAACTAATTTTAATAGATCTAACATCATAACTCGTAGATCTATAAAATGGGAAGAAATTGAATTTCCAGAAAACTGGATAATTGAACAAGCTGTTCCTAGAAATCCTATAATAAATAGAGATTTACAGCAAGTTATTCAAAATAATGAAGGATCTGTTCAAATACAGTTTAATAATGAACAATGAAGATTATTACCATCTTCTGTTTATGCTAGATCAAGATCTAGTCATTTTTTTATTTCACATATAGATTATATGGTGGATATTCCACATACTTCTAGAACTTCTACTTCTCAAATCAGAGAAGAAATAGAATCTTCAGCAGAAGATTTAATTATTAATCAAAATAATTTTGTTAGTCAAAGTAACTTTCAAAAAGTTAAAGAAACCGATACAGTTTCAGAAATGAATGTTACTATTTAATGGATAGTAAACCAAAAATTGATTTTACTAAAGGATCTTTGGCTAGAGCAAAGATCAATGCAGAATTTTATTTACCCAAATGGGAATCATTCAGAAATTGGTATTTTAAAAGTTCCTCTGAAGAAGAATTTGAATACATAGTCACAGAATTTTATAAATACTGTGAAAATCAAAATAAGTTAATACATTTTGTTCCTTGGTTTTTTAAAACATTTATAATAGATTATATTTCTATTCTTGAAAGAAATTATAAAGTTCCTTCTGAACAGATTCAAAAATCTGTATATCCTCCTCAACAATCTTTTATTATAGAAAAACATAATAAAGTTTTAAATTTTACTGCTTTTTCAAAATTATTTGAAAATTATATGTTACAAATAACTGTAAAACATATTAATTAGATAATTGAAAATCAAAATTATACAAATTTATATCTTACGATAATAGGAGAAGAAATAGTTTCTCTTAAAGATCGTATTGATAAAATTATTTTAGCTATTAATCAAATTAAACCAGATGTTCATATACAAAATAAAGAAGAAACTAATATTGTTTCTATTGCAAGTTCTTCTATTAAATCCCTTCCAGAAATAAAAGATTTAAAATTTAAGTATTCTGTTTCTGATATAGAAAAATTTTTAGAAGAAAAATTTAAAAATCTTAATTTAAATACTCTTAATAAAGAGTTTGAAAATAATTCTTCTGAAGAAGAAATTAATAAAATAAAATGGGCAGATAAACCTACCCAATCTAAATATTATTATGATAGACCTACTCTCATGGATTTTCTTGTTGAAGAAAAATAATATATTTTCTCTAATAGTTATAATGAGAAAAGTATTTATGAATGGAATATTGATGGTGTTAGTGATAAAAAATTTTATAATACTGCTCACAGAATGATTATGTATAGTACTGTGTGTAAAAGTTCAGGTAATATGATAAAAATATTGCTAGAATGATTATAGCAGGATTTACTGGTCAACTTAAAGGTTGGTGGGATAATTATTTAAATCAATCCCAAAAAGATGATATTTTTAATTCAATAAAAATTGAAAATAATATTCAATTAGAAAATGTAGTATATTCTTTAATTATGACAATGATTGAACATTTTACTGGTAAATTCACAGATAATAGTGAATAAATTCGTACTTTATTAAGTAATCTAAAATGTAAAACTCTTACTGATTTTAGATGGTATAAAGATACTTTTTTATCTCGTATTTATGAGATACCAGACTGTAATAATAGTCTTTGGAAAGCTAAATTTATATATGGTTTACCTATTCTATTTGCTGAAAGAATTAGAAAAGTTTTAAAAAAAATATGATACATATATCCCTTATGAAGATTATACTTATGGAAAATTAATAAGTATTTGTATTCAAGAGGGTTTATCTCTCTGTAATGAATTAAAATTAAATAATCAAATTAAAAGACAGAATTTACTTGAGAAAAAACAATTAGGTAAATTTTGTGATCAATTTGATATAGACCTACCTAATAAAGATAAAAAGAAAATAAAGGATAAAGTAGAAAAAGTTTATAAGAAAAAAGACATTTGTCTGAAAGACAAAAAGAGAGAAAGAAGAAAAGAAAAGAAAGTCGTGAATTACGGAAAGCTGAAAAGCTTAAAGACAAAAATAAATTAATAATTTGTAGAAAATGTAAAAAGTCAGGACATTATGCTAATCAATGTTGGGCTAAAAACAAAATTAATAATTTAGATATCGATGAAAATTTAAAAAAAACATTATTTAAAATAATAATTGATTCAAATAATAATTCTGATAGTGAGTCTGAGAATTCTTCAGAATCATTTGCATCAGAAGAAATTATAGAAATTGAATCAAATACTTCTGATCAAGAAGAATGTAATAATTGTATACAAGGAAAATCTTGTATAAATCATATAGATGAAAATCATGATAAAAATGATGAGTTTTATAAACTTATGTCTCAATTTCATGATTTAAATATTAATCTTTTAACTAACAATAATATTTTAAAATTCCTTAAAATGATTAAAGATTCAATATTAAAATCTATAATAATAAATCAAATGAAAAATACTGCTTCAACTAGCAGTAATAACATTCTTGTTAAACAAGAACAAGCTTATTCTATGAAAGAAGTAAAAAAATCTTCTACAACAAAAATATAGTAAACAAAATCCAGTTACTATACAGGATTTAGTTAAAGAAATAGATAATCTTAAAGATCAAGTAAAAATTTTACAATACAATAATAATAGTTTAAATTATCGTATGTCAGTTATTGAAAAAAAATAACAATTCAATCAATAATTCTGAAAGTCTTGATAATATTCAAGATATTTTATTTCCTAATACTAATTTATTTCCTAATACTAATCAAAAACATTTATCTGTTTTAAGTATGATTATATCTCAAAAATGGTATACAAATATTACTTCATTAATTGATAATTCTTATAAGAAGAATTTTATTGCTATGATAGATAGTGGTGCAGATTTAAATGTTATAATGAAGGATTAATTCATACAAAATATTTTCATAAAACTACTCATTCTCTTTCTTATGCAGGAGGAGAACCTTTAGAAATAAATTATAAATTACCTTAAGTTTATATTTGCAAAGATAAAAATTATATTCAAACCAGTTTTTTATTAGCAAAAGATATTTCTAGCCAATTAATACTTGTTTTACCTTTTATTTATCAAATTTATCCTTTAACTTCTTTTCAGTTTATAACTAAACATGTTCATAGAATTTTAAATGAATTACAAGAAAATATTGATAGAAAAACTTTTCAAATTAATTCTTTAAAAGAAGAAGTTAAAATATTAAGTATAGATGATACATTAAAAAATCCTAAATTACAGGATAACATTAAATTTATTTATAATAAATTTTTTTTAGAAATATGTAATGATCTTCCAAATGCTTTTTGGAATAGAAAGAAACATATAATGTCTCTTCCATATGAAGAAGATTTTAAGGAAATAAATATTCCTACCAAGACAAGACCTTGTCAAATGAATTCTGAATATTTAGAATTGTGCAAAAAATAAATTCATTCTTTATTAGAAAAGGTTTAATAACACATTCTCAATCTCCTTGGTCATGTACTGCTTTTTATGTTAATAAACATTCTGAGCAAGAAAGAGGTGTTCCCAGATTAGTCATTAACTATAAACCCCTTAATAAGGTGGTAAAATGGATTAGGCATCCTATTTCTAATAAAAAAGATTTATTAGATAGACTTGTTAATGCAATCATATTTTCAAAATTCGATTTAAAATCAGGATTCTGACATATTCAAATACAAGAATATGATAGATATAAAACTGCTTTTATTGTTCCTATAGGACATTATGAATGGACAGTAATGTCATTTGGACTTAAAAACGCCCCTTCAGAATTTCAACAAATTATGAATGATATTTTTTATCAGTATAGCAATTTTATAATTGTTTATATTGATGATATCCTAGTATTTTCAAATGATATTGAAACACATTTTAAACATTTAGAAATGTTTAAAAATATTGTTATACAAAATGGCCTTGTTATTTCTAAATCAAAAATGATATTATTTCAAATTAATATTAGATTTCTAGGTCATATGACTGAAAAATGAAAAATAATTCCTATTCAAAGAAGTATTGAATTTGGATCAAAATTTCCTGATATTATAACTGATAAAACTCAGTTACAAAGATTTTTAAGAAGTTTAAATTATATTTCTCCTTATATACAAAATCTTACTAAAGATTCTACTATCCTATATGATAGATTAAAGAAAAATACTTTACCTTGGACAGATAAACATACCAAAGCTGTTCAGAATATTAAGGAAATAGTTAAAAATCTTTCTTGTTTAATGTTAGCTAATCTTTTATGGGATAAAATTGTAGAAACAGATGCTTCTGATATAGGTTTTGGTGAAATTTTGAAACAAAAAGATCCTCAAACTAAACAAGAATATCTTATTCGATTTTATTCTGAGAAATGGAATAATGCCCAGAAAAATTATTATACAGTGACAAAAGAAATCTTAGCTATTGTGAGATGTATTTTAAAATTTCAAGATTATTTATATAATCAAAAGTTTATTATAAAAACTGATTGCAAATCTGCAAAATTTATGTTTAATAAAGATTTTAAACATGATGTGCCTAAACAAATGTTTGCAAGATGGCAGGCTCATTTAGCTCCTTTTGATTTTGAAATCATTTATAAAAAAGTTACATAATCACTTACCTGATTTTTTAACTCGTGAATATTTATCTTAATGTCTTTATTTACATATATGTATTCTCGAGGTAGAGGAGAGTCCTCTTATAGAGGGCGAGGTGGTAGGGGAAAACCCCCTAATATCGTAGTACTACATGACAAACAGAGGCTAATAGCCCAGAACTTATCTAGTTCATCAGCTAGTAATACTGAGTAGAATACTGAGTTAGACAATGAGTTTCAAGAATTTTTGAAATAAAAGTAGAGAAATAATACAGATTCTCAAGCTTCAGCATCATATGCTAAAATCATTACAGATGATGATAATGATTCAGCTCTTTATACAGAGACAAAACATCGATAATTAATTCTTCTTATAGAAGAAAAAGATATCCGATGGGAAAAAACTCTATGGACTATCATGAAAAGATACTTAACCAATACATCATATGTATATGGTTCTTACAAACAAAGAGGATTTTATGAAAATCTTCTAATATCTACAAAAAGTGTTGATATAACTCACTTTTTCAGTAATACTCAGCAAAAAAGAAGTTATAACTTCTCCAAGTTCATTATCAAGAAGATAATATCTATTGAAGAATGGGGTATATCTCCATTTGTTGAAAAAGAATTTTATTTTGAAAATCATAAAATGAGTTTTAAATTCAATTTTTGGGATTATATTGGGAGTTTTAATAAAACTCTATTCTATGAAAATGAAAAAAAAAACATACATGTTTTCTAAAGATTTGTGAAAATGTTTTCCATCATCCTGTTCCAAATTGGTTTTTAATATGGTGGAAGATATTTGGTCCATCAGCAAAAATTTTGCCAAAGGTTTTTATAAAACACATGAATACTTGATTAAATGTATCCCCAAGTATTAAAAATTTTTTTTCAGAACATTGGATTGACGGCAAGACTCTATGTCTATTCTTTATGGAATTTGGAATTCCATGGATCTGAAAATGGCAACCAGAATTTGGGTACACTGATGAAGGTATCCCTTGCATATGGCGAGTCAGTTCCACTAAATTTTTGGACAAATTATTGCGAGATGATCCAGAAACCGGAAAGCTTTATGGCTATGACACTCTTCATCAAATGGAGGAGAAAATTTGTTATATCAGAAAGAATTTCATAATCAACAAGAGAAGGAGAAAGATTTTATGAGTCCATTTAAGATTCTTACTTAGAAATATTATGAGATCTATTTAAAAGAGAAAATAATTGAAGTCTATATTGAAGAAATGAAAAAATACTTATATCAAAATATTGGCTGCTCAGATTCAAAATCGGAAAAATCTATGGCGTCTGAATTCAGTGAGGATGATATTCCTCAACTTTCTCAAATTGATGATATTGAAAATCTCAAAAATTCTTTAAAAGATAATATTAAAGATGATTAGGATATTCATCTTTAATCAAGACGTATTATCAAGGTGGCATATCACATGAAATGGGTGGCATATCACATCAACAAGTTGGTGAAATATCACTTTTTACTTTTTGACTTTGTAACCATGTAACTATTTGCTTTAATAAAGCATTTTATTGTTTATATTTTTAGTTGAAATCCGAGGTTTCATGTCCGGCTCTTTCATCTATTTATAGGTTTATTCTGTGTTCTTAGGAGAACACGGTCGAGTTTGATCCCCTCTATTCCTCTCTTGTAAAAAAACCCTTCTTAATAAAAGCTTCCACTTATTCAATCAAGGTTTCTTATTCTGATTACAATACTGTAAGTTTACTGTTTTTATTTTCTATTTTTCTTTACTGTTTTTTATATTTACATTTCATATATTAGCCTGAATGACAGGCTAAAACATTCGTGTTAAATCATCACATTACTAACCATGATCTATATTTATTTGTAACTTGGAATTAAATTGAAATGATAAAAGTTTTATTTAAAATTTAGAATTTGATGTAATATAAGGGTTAATGGTTGAACATATGGTTTAAAGACGAACCAGGAAATAGTAAACACAAGGTTTGAGTTTAACGAGGAAACATAAATTCATGTTGTAGCCCTTTAGCCTGTTTTGCCGAAAGATGGCGTTTAAGGCGTTCATGGGTGATTTTTATGAATTTATTTTCTGAGGTGGCATTCAGTAAATCCTCTGTTGTTTAATTTCTCTGGTATATCTTTTGTAATTCCTTTTATGTTTTGTAAAATTGCCATATATAAACCTTATATTCATTCTTATTCTGGAAATTAAATACCTCTTTTTATTAGGTAAGTAATTTGAATATGGTATATAAACTGGAAACCAATAATCTTCATGTGTGCAAAAACCACTAAAGAAACATTTGGTAAAACAATGCCACGTATCATAATCAATTTGTATTTCAATTGTTCAAATCTAGTATTTAAATTTTTACTAAAAAAACTCAAAATTGAGCCTTGACCATCAATAATTTTTTCTATTTAATTGAGGAGATGTGGTTGCGAATCTGACACCTCAATTAATTTTTTTTATTTAGGAGTCAGGGTTACGAACCCTAGTTCTTCCATATATTTTTTTTTTCAATTTTATAAAAAGAAGAATGGTTGTGAGCCATCAACAAGTTTTTCTATTTTATTGAGAAATTGGGGTTGCGAATCCGAACACCTCAATTAGTATTTTTTATTTTATTACTCCAAAAGGTGAAATCGCTCACCTTAGGTGCCCCTCACCCCCGGCCCGACAGGAATGTGAAAGGAGGTAAATCATGGTGACTCAACCAACCAACAGCAGCTAGAGTTGGAAGTCTCGAAACATAAATAATGTTTTTCGATTTTATTGAGGATTCCATGTTACAAATCATGGAACCTCAATTAATTTTTTTGATCTATTGAAGAGCTGGAGTTGCGAATCCAAAAACATCAATTAATAATTTTATTTTATTGAGGATTCGAGGTTGTGAACTCCGATCCTTCAATTTTTTTTTTCAATTTCATAAAAAGAGCCAGAGTTGAAAGTCTCGGTCGATCAATATTTTTTTCCAATATTGAAAAGTTGTGGTAGCGAATCCCGACACCTCAATTAATTTTTATTTTATTTTATCGGCAAGCCGAATTTTTGAACCTCGATCCATAAATTAATTTTTTCCATTCCATAAAAGTTTTAATCATTCAACAACACTCAATTTTTTTTGTTTTATTTTTATTTTTTCGTTTGGCTCCGCCTGATATTTTGTTGGTCCGATTGATTTTTTTCCCCTTTCAAAATCGTATTGCATTTTTATTTAAAAGGATTTTTAAAAATTAAAATTCGAAAAAGCTTTGGTGTGGATTCTGCAGAAAATCCGCAACAGCTTTCTCCAGATTGCGCCAATTAGACTGAACAGCGGTTCATGTGTACTTATCGATTTGATAGGCAGTGCAGAATAAATTAATTAGGCACCAAAGTTCCATAAAATTAATTTATTATTAGGTACCAAAAGGATAAAATTAAACACAAAAACTCTTGTGAGACGGTCTCATGGATCAATTTCGTTGGTCAAATCTCTTTTTGGGTCATCCATGAAAAAGTATTATTTTTTATGCTAAGAGTATTACTTTTTATAGTGAATATCGATAGGGTTGACACGTCTCACAGATAAATATTTGTGAGACCGTCTCACAAGAGACCTACTCAAAATTAAATGAGTGCTTAATTTGTCAAACTTTTCAGTTACCCATCAAATTCTCCACTCTTTTAATGCTCTTTTATTCTTACTATAATTTATTTGATAATTTTATTATAAGATAATATAGTGGCTACCTTTTGTTATGTTAATTAATTAATGGTATAACTTTTTTTAAATATATATATTGCATCTATAAGAACTAAATTATTCAATTCAACTTTAAAAAGACATTAAACAAATGGTTGATTAACAGCACATTTGATTTTGTTTATGCATATAGCCATGTTACTTGGCTGCATTATATTTGTTCCACTTGGATAAAAGTGGGAGTGATAATTGTAAGGGTTTAAAATCATGTACATAACTTAATTATATGAATAATTGAATGTGGAAGATGGAACGAATTTTATTTCAAGTCATTGGGTTTGAAGATCGTCTTGAACGTCTCTTTGAATTTCTTCTAAATGTTTGAAAGTCTTTTGAGCACTCTTTTCCTTCTCTTGTCTTCAGTTTGAACTCATAAGCTTTGAGATGAGTAAACAAATCGTGAATTTCCACTTTGTTCAGATCTTTTGATTCTCTCATGGCTATTGTTTTGATATCTCATTCCTTGGGAAGACTACGAATAACCATCATTGCGATTTCCTTGTTTGAATACACATTTCCTAGTGCATTAAGTTCATTTACAATGTTGCTTACTCTTTCATCATATTCAATCATGGTTTCTCCAGTCTTCATTTTGATATTATCGAATTTTTGAACTGCAACTGAGAGTTTATTTTCCTTTGTCTGCTCGTTTCCCTCGAACATTTGGATCAGTTTCTCCCAGATTTATTTTCCTGTTTTGCACATCTTGATTTTGCTAAAAGTACTTTTATCCAAGGTTTTGTACAAGATATCCTTAGCCACATTATCTAGGTTGGCTTATCTTTTGTCTTAAGTTGTCCACTCATCTCGTGGTTTCTCTATGCGGTGGGGAGCTCCTTCAGTTATGACAACTATTGTATTTACCTTTAATATCTTCATTGGTCCGTCAGTTATGACGTACCACATGTCATCGTCTTGTGCAGATAGATGAGCCTGCATCCTTATCATCCAATCATCAAAGTCTTCTCTGGAGAACATTGGAATTTAATTGAATGAAGACATGGTATACAGATGTAAGAATGGAAGTATTCTGAAACAAGATTCAACTGCTCCGATACCACTTGTTAGGATTGGTTGGGAGTGAAAAGTTTTTAGAAGAGGGGGTTGAATAAACACTTTACAATTTTTGCAACTTCTTCGATTTATGAATCAGTTTAGTAATAAACTTAATTCGTGAATCTTATTGTCAATGTCAATCAGTTAACTTGATAAAAGTGCGAAAATAACTGAAAAACAGATAGAATAAAACTGATAAGGAAAGAACACAAGATTTATGGATTTTCGGAGATTTCAAATACTCCTACGTCACCCCTTCTATCTCAAAGATAGGGTATTCACTAAAAGATTTTGATCTATATAATGAATTGTACAAACCCACTTCAGTTTGGACTTAACACTGCCAAAACTGAACCTCTTAATATCAAATACAAATTATCATCACTTAACTGATATGTAACTTTCTTAGCACAACTGATCTCTACAAGATCGAATATATTACAATAAGTGTTTGTGCTTTTAGCTCAATGTATAGCCTGAAAGCTATGAACGTGAATAATAATCGTGAGCTTTTTGAGAATTTGTTTGCAAACTTTGTAACTCAGTAACTGGATTATTGTTCTTCAGCTGATCTTCCTTGGCTATTTATAGGCTTTTCTTCCAACGGTAACAATGAATGCATTTTGAATCTTTATATCCGTTGTATAGCCACGTCAACATTCATCTGACATTCGTACACTTTAGCTTTACTGAAATGCGGCGTTATCACTGCACGTTGCAGTATGCTCTTGTACAATTGTCGGTTGATAGCTACGTTCCTTAAATGATGACGTGTTAAGCTGATAGAATGAACTGGTTGTTGTGTAAGTGATCAGTCTTAAATGATCGTTTGTGTAACTGATCAGTCTTAACTGATCATCCAGTTGACTATACAGTTCAGTTAGCTTAGCTGAGTTCAGTTGCCTTTGATTGTATACGCATTAATCTTCAGTTCGGGCAACTATCAGTTTACGAATCTTCAGTTCAATTACTTTCAGTTTTCTCGATCAGTTGTTCAATCTTTTGACGTTTTAATTTTTCGAACTCCGAAATTAAGATCTCAACATAACCAAATGAGTCTCATTAACTTAAACCAAATGCATATATTGTAAAATCTCTTACAAACCAAGTTCACAATTAATTATGACATGATCCTTAAACATCTTAATTTGCATGACTTTAGTTAAAAAAAGGATAATCAATTCACTGATAACATGTTCAATGACCACTTTATTTTGCTTAACACGTTCTCCAATGACTAAAATACTCTATGTTGATATACTTAATTTGACTATCATTTTATTCACAAAGACTACAACTGAATCGTCATAATATGATCTTAATGGCTTAGACATAATATTCACAATTCTAAGCCCAAATAAAACTCCTTAAAATACATTATACAATAGTGCTTCAAAATAATAAAAAAAAATTCTGATTTCATAGTGAAGGTAATAGTTACTTTCAAATTGTCAATTCTTCAATATATGAGCATGTAATCTTTAGTACTATGAATGTAACCCAAACATTTTGTAGCTTTCTAGTGGTGGTCAATACTTAGATTACTCTGATAATTTCTTTAATAATTCGGCTCTCACTAACCTTCTGCTATACATAATGGTCCATAATGTTTTCAACAAAACGTAATATAGAGATTACATTGTGAAACCTTAAATAACATTAATCGGTGGCCTGTTTCAATCTATATAACTTTTTAAATCTTGCATACTAAATGTTCACATCACTAGAGAATAATCCTTAATGTTATTTCATAACCTTCTTACCCTATATCACCATTGAAGAATTTTGTTTCCACATCTATATAATGAAAATCTAAATCAAATGAGCTATTAATATCATGACCACGTAAAGAGAATTTTCTTAAATACATGAGAAAATATTTCTATATATTTAGTTCTCCTTCCTTGATTGAATTTATTAGCAACAAGAATAGCCTTATATTGTTCAATGTTGTCAAATGAGACTTTCTTTGTGTTGAAAACTAATATACAGTAAATGGCAACTGAACCAAAATTTTAAACTCCAATATTTGCTATTGAATTTCTTATCATTCATAACATTACGTCATAAATTAAACATTTCATAATCATTTTCAGCTAAAAAATAAGTAGTCAGATTCAAGATACACAATATAACCACTTAAAATTGTTGATCTTTTAATTCCAACAGATATTCTTAATGTTTCACCAACACTTTTTAATGATGCTAGATTGTGTTGTTCAATCGAATGCTTGATATCTTGATGGGCATTAAGATCCACATGATCATGAACATCAATATGTGAAATTATATGACTGGTCCCACGACTCACTTTTTAACTTGGGGATGTTGTGAATATCAATCAATATATTACTTGTGTAGATATATGAGCATTATAATGATCAAAATTATAAATTTTATTGCTCTCACTAATCAAGTCATTTTCAAGAAAATTTTCATATGTTGATTTCACAAACCTTATGATTTGTGATAGACAATAATATATATTTCTTTAGACTTTTTGTCATATCCAATGGAATACCTATTAATGGTCCTCAGGTGTAACTTTTTTTCCTTGTGGATTACCAACTCTTATTTTAAGCAAGCATATTCAAACATGTACGTGCCCCAAACTCGTCTTTCAATAGTTTTCATAATTCAAATGACATTTTTTGGATAACCTCAATTGGAATCTGATTTAACATATACATTATCATCCTAGGAGTTTCAGTTCACAGGAACTTCATAAGTTTGGAGCTGCTAATCAGGCTCTTTACCATATCCATTTTCAGTGTTTCTACCATAGCACTTTTTACTCATTTCTAATATCACGATTACTTATTAACATACAACAAATAATTTGGTACTCCAACTCACTGTAGTTGGCTTAAATATTTTGAATCATTAATATTATATCTTAATCATGATTGTACGAGTTATATTTCATTACAAATGGCTATATATGCTGAAACATCTACTACTTAAAATGCCACAAGTTTTTTTTTTATATATAAAATCATTTTCGAAAGTTCATAAATTATGCATGCATACAACACTACTGAAAATTTCACCTTTCAAAAATAGATGTAATCCAATGACAGATAAAAATACTGCAGTTTAAAAATAAAAAAAATATGAACGAGTAAAAATCATGATAACCAATAACATCTATTTTATGAATGAGTAAAAATATTCATGTCCATTCTTATCTCATAAACATGATGTGCGGAAGAAATAAGGTCATCGGGTTCATGTGCACACATCCAACTCCGCCTACTCAGTTTTCGGCACCTCCAATCTCTTGATCAATTTGTTCACCTGCATCATTCACACCTAGTGAGTCTAAAGACTCAAGACACCTGTAACGTTATAACGAATACATATACATAACAAGAAACAGTGAAAAGTACTGTAATAAAATTAAGTTTCATGATCTTAAAAGCATAAACGTAAACATATCGTAAAAGCATAATGTGTCAAAACATCTCATCATATACTTGTTCATTTTCTTTAATCGAATTCAGTTCGTTAGTTGTGACTTTCGTATCAGCTCTATCGTATCAGCTATATTTGATGGATCCATCTACATATAACTGTGGTACCCGGCGGCGGGGACATCAGCGACAGTATTACCCATCCACTGAGCTTTGGCCTTACAGCTCATCGTATACATATATCATCAGTCACAACCAACTCGCATCCTTCAAAAACATCATCATTTTCATGCAACATGTATTCTTCATAATTTCGTAAAAAGTCATAAACGTGATAACGTAAACATTTAAAAACATGACAACTCATGATCACGGCGCTGCCATGACTTCTAACTCGACCCGGGTGCAAAATAATTGTTTTGCCCCTGGAAACCTTAATTGATCATTTTACCATTGAACCTCAAATTTTCTACCCGAAATCAATCAAACACCTTAAAACACTTAAAAACGTAATTATAATCGTTTCTTAGACATAGACTCGAGCTCGTTTCAAACTTATACGATTCGTTTTAAAACTTAGATCGGAGTCCCAGTTTTAACCCCAATCAACCCGAAACTTAACCAAATCTTTCCCAACTTAAATCGTGACTTGAACCTATATGACCAGCCCTTAAAACACTTATTTAAGAGGACATATTTAAACAATTTTAAAAGATTGATGATTTTACTGTGTTGAGAGTTTTTGGCAAATTTTATTATGTTTGGTATTTTAATATTAACAGCAAACATTTCAGTCGATTACACTTTTAATGTTTTTAACTGCAGTTATTTTCTTCAGTAGTTTGTTTTATAAAAAGCATGGTTCGAAATTTATACGTATTTTTGTGTATATATATTCAGCCGAGACTTAGTGATTTTAAAAAAAAATCAGTAGTTTAGTAGTAGACGTTTCAAAGGTAGTCATTCTCCCAATTATCTCACTAAGAGATTCTCCAGCTAAAACTGACTATTTCGTTTATATAGAATTCATGTCCAAGCGATTTTGATTGATCCCATCAGACTCATTTCTAAAAGTTTAATGAATCTTTCTTTGTTGAGATCAAGTGTGTCTCTTGCGATTCTCATAGTCGATGTCCAGTCATCTACAAGATCCTCACTGTTTTTTAAATCTAGTACATCAAGGTTAAGCATAACCCCATAAGATTGTATTGCTTCTAAGATAGACTTTTTATAAGGTGTTTGGTTCAATGGAATTTGATTTCTCTTTGACGTTATTTTCGTTGTGTATGCTTCTCCATCTAAATGGAACTTTTTTTTGGTTCCTCTCATATTTGTATTATGATATCCTACATTTTCTCTCGGTGGTTCATAAGAAGATGATCAAGTTATTGAAGGAGGTTCGTCCCTCTTGTATTCATCTTCAGATATACGACCTTGAGATTCGCAAAAGACGATGCAAGGTCTGAAAGATCTTCTAGACCAATATTTTCTATAGTTGTTGTGAGCTTAATTTCTTTTTTGAGATAGTTTTAATCAGATTGATCATTTTTTCTTCGTCGGTTAAAGATTTTGGCATTACCTTGGTCTTCCCTCTTTGGTGTAACGAGGGTTTAGTACCAAATAATGGTGGTAAACTTCCTTCCGAGATTCTTTTGCTAGAATTTGATTGTTGTTCTAGAGTTTGGATTCTTATTTGAATATCTTTTAATGTTCCAAGAATTTCTTTTTGTTTTCAAGGATTTGCTCGATTATATGTGATACATAGTATAGCCGATTGTCATAGTCATGTACCGTCTTTTGGATCTCTCTAAAATCTCCGGATAGTTTAGAGGAATCTGAGACTATATTTAGGAACTTGTTACTTTGAATAATAAGTTTACCTTAAGATTCTGATTTGTTCTTCTTTTCACCTAATATATAATCTTGGTTAACTCTTCTTTTAAATATTTCAAAGTATCCAAATAAATCATGTAAATATTTAATTTCGAATATATATTCGGATCCATAATTTTTGAGAAAATATCTTCAAACATTTAATTACAAAGTAATATTAACATTGTATATTTGAAATAATTTTACATCGACTCTAGTATCATTTATAACTCAATTATAACATAATTGGAGAATTCAAACTAAAATTTTAAGCTCTAGAAAGTAAATTATAAATTGAAACTTGAATTAAAGAATCTCTTTATTTTTTCTTAATTCTGTTTTAAACAATTATTCGTACCAGAAACCAACATTGGCTTTTTGAGGGACAACATGCATTTTCATTTACATAGCCAAAAAAAAAAAAACTAAACTTTCATCATAACTTTCTAGTACCAAGAAATACAACATGTTCAACACAGAATATACTTTGATCATAAACCAAAACTAAATAAATACCTGTCAAGTATCTCAAAAAACAAGAAAAGAGAAAAAAGTTCAATCTTATAAAATGATGATTTCAACTGAATGACAGGTAAAACTTCCCGTCCAACTTCGTAGCTCGACATATCCTATAATAATAACGATGCCAATAAAAGGGCAATTTACGCACACGATACACTAGCCTCCCCGGCTTTTACACATCAACCACGTCCGCGACCTCCACCTGCGACTATAAAAATTCATAAATTATTCTATTACAAGCAAACAAAAAGGAAAGCATCTTCAGCTATTGAGATACAAAACCAAAAAAATAGAGGCAGGCAAGAAATTTAATTTAGAGGGGCACAGCTTCATAAGCAATCTCTCTTATTTAAAATTTTATGACATTATCCGAATCATGAGTGCCTCTCTTTCTAGGATTCGTTACCAACTGAACTATTTCACTTTGTTGGCGCACGAGGATTAATACTCTTGTACAAATCAGAACATAGGCACTAGGTTCCAACCACGGAAAACTGATCATGGTAGTACTTTATGAGTTGGAAAAAAAAAAGATTATTCATCCTTACCTCTGTTACCAGATGTTTTGCTGCCAGACAGACCCTTTCCTCGGCCTCCTCTGCCACCTCCATCATCTATAACACCACGCCCAATTCCTTTCGAGGATCTTCCAGCTGAGTTGTCATCTCTACCTCTTCCTCTTCCACGTCCAACTCCAGGTGGTTTTCTGTCTGAAGAGATAAATTATCATAATAAAATGAGAGCACTGCCATGTTTTCAATAAAAAGGAAAGTTTAATGCTACATGATAAAATCTGTTGTAGACAAACTGAAAGTTTAAAATATAGATTTAATTATTTAAATACCCGATCTCTTGGTTTCTTCCTGAACTTTGTCAATGACCTGGAAAATAATTTATAACCCATAAATTATGATAACAAAACAGCACCATAATGATAAATTAATAAAGGTCATACAAGATAGTGGAATCAAGCATTTTGGTTTTTGTGTGTTTTAATTTAGCTTCATTTTAGTCAAAGAAACAGGGATTACGAAAAGCAAAGCCAGACTACTTTCAAAAGCAGAATGAAAAGAAAAATAAAAGAAATTAAAACAAAAAGGTTCCAGTCAGCTATCAACCAATCCCTGTTTTTATTGTCAGATAGTTGCACTTCATCAAAAGGGGTCCAAATGAAGTTTGTGCCACTCTACAGAAGCAATGATACCAAAAAGCATTCAAAAAACAGTTGACAAAAGCATCAATAAACAACTTTTTGAAGCACATTGATGTCTGATTTGGCTAAGGTACATCATTCCAGAGCAGCAGAGTGAAAGAGAGATATAAAAGCAATAATAATCAAGGCTACTAACAATTTGAAGTTTGAATAAGTGTGGTTGTAAAGTCCTTCATTAAATGAAGAAGGCACCCTACAGAGTACATTAACTAAAGAATTGACCATTCAAAAACTTTTGTGATTATCCTAAAATAGCCAAATCCCTAAATACAAACTGCTTAAAACATTTTCATCAGTTATACCTTGAAGGAAAAAGTGTTTACGGAGGGTTTTGGTTTTTTTAATGACTTAAATGTGGACTTGCCAAAATACTGCCAATATATTAAATCAATTGAAAAGGCTGGGAGATGTCAATCATCAAATCATTTACTTAAGAGATGCAACGGTCGACATGTCCTTAGTTCCCCCACCATAAACAACACAAACCATGATCCAGGCCCAAGATAGCGAAAGCGGTTAATCAGAATTGAAGAGTGATTTTGATATTGAGATAATGGCAATTGCCTAACATCCATTATGATGAACGTTGTAATATGTGGGCAAAAGAACCATAATTCGAAGAAAGTACTTGCAAATAAAAATTTAAAATTTAAACTTACCTCATCTGGTACTCGGAGGTACTTAATCGTATTCCCACGAATGTAGCATTCTGGCATTCTCCAAAATCGATCTCCATCCTACGAGCATCAACAATTTTGAGCATAGCCACAGTAAACTAACAGAACTTATAAAGCATATATAGATAAAGATAAGCACTACCTTTGACGTACAGATTACTTCTCGAAGATGGATATTCATCCAAGTATCACAATTCACCAAATGCCCATTATAAGTTTCACCGTTTTTCAGCTCCACCAGCTGCCGTCATAACAAATATTTCACAGAGAATTGCATTAAAATGCGAGAAAAAAATGTACATATCAAAATTCAAAGAAACGCGAATAAAACTTTGACGATTCCCAGTCGACTGCTTGCTATGAAATTATATTCAATGGGTTAAAGAAATAATCTTGGAACAGAAATTATTCAAATTAATCATGCTTAACATTTTTTACTTAGTTAAAGACCTAGCAGTGTCGAATTTTCAGTTAATCCATTTTTGAAGAGCAAGTAATATTTATCATGTGGTCTACACATCTCACTGTGAGTCGCCACCCATAAGAGTATGCCAAACTACAACAAAAAACAACAGAGTAGAAGAACCAACATTAACAAGTAATTATCACCAAATTCACATTCATCAAGTTAAATTTATTATTTGTCAGTCTCTTGCAGCATCTTTTACCAGATTCACACAATTTAATGAAAAATTTTGAGCTCCAAACCCAATCCTTTCTTAGCACCAACCATTGAAAATCACGGGAGAAGACCTTGAACGTCAGCAATCACTAGCAGAAAACAATCAGCAAGGTACGAAGTCATAGAGAGTTATATATATAATACGGAAAATTTACCATGGGATGCCCTTGTGCAGTCTTAAGCAGCGAAAGCGGAAGCTGTAAAAAAAGGAGACGGTTCACCATTCAGAATCACATTTAAAAAAAAAACAACTTAAAAGAAAAAATTTAAAAAAAAGCCCTAACTTTTACTTGAACAAAAGCATACCATATTTCTGATGGTATCGAACAACTAATCGAATTCTGCGAAGGGCAAAACAATTTAAAATTTAAAATCAATAAAAATAACTATAGATCAGGAAAAAAAACACGCAACAAATAGATTATTGATCGATTCGCAACATAGAAACAGAGGAAGTAAGGTACTAAAATCACTATTTCACATAGCAACGCAATGATTTCTGTTCATGTTTTCAGCACAGTTTCGAGAAGAAAAACGAAGAACAAAAGCAAAAATAATTGAGATAAAATTTGCTCTCCTGTTCCCGAAGTACCTCCAAAACCCTAAAGAATGGCGGATTATTATTTGTTAATTTGAAACTAACGCTTCCTTTATAGTAAGCGAGTAGGTTTAGGGTGAGCTGGACAAGGAAACCAAAAATTTGTTCTGGAAGTACTACAGAAAATCCATATGTGTTTAGGAGATTTTATTCGTATATTTTTTATTGCACAAAAACTCTTATGAGACGGTCTCTCGAATTAATTTCGTGGGTCGAATATCTTAATTGAGTCATCCATGAAAAAATATTACTTTTTATGCTAAGAGTATTACTTTTTATTGTGAATATCGGTAGGGTTGACCTGTCTCACAAATAAAAATTCATGAGACCGTCTCACAGTAGACTTACTATTTTTATTGATAAGATAATACAAAAACGAATTTAGAGCATATTTTTAAGATAATCTTAACTTTGGGTTATTTAGCTATAATATATTATACTAAATCTTATATCATGGTTCAAAAAATACATAAGTTTTTATATCTTTCGAAATCTGAAACAAATATTTATAGATGGAAATATAGTTTGTTATTTATTTATAGACAAGTGCCACATAAATTTTATCCTTCCAAATATAAGTAACTTTTATATACTATTCAAATAAAAAAATAAAAATTTAATTAAATAAATAATTTTGTTATTAAAATGTAAGTATAATACAAAAACATATAGTTGTCAATTGCTGATATCGGATTATCGATCGAGATTATCAGATGAATATGTGGAAGAATTTTGATTGACATGGACTATTCAAGTCCTAAATATTAGGAACAAATCTGATGTAGATGAAAATTGTGAGGCCTGTAGGAAGGTCGGATCTCATTTTGAAAGCTCGAGTAGGACCTTCGGATCTGGAAACATAAACAAGAACGTTAGAAGGGGCTCTCGGAAGGTTGTTCCGCGTAACCCGTACGATGATCAAATCAGACAATAGGAAAATAGAGAGAGTATTGTGTGTTCAAGAAACGGACATGCTTTAAGTTCGGATGAGATGTTGCTGGGAGGTCGGGCACACCTAGGTGATTGACTAGATTATGGAAGTATGGGAGGTCGGCTAGGGTAAGCTCTCGGATGACCTCCCAACGAATTTGGGTAAATAGAGTTCATGATGGGTTCCTAGATGACATAATGGATCCGGCTGAATGAAGCTGCCTCCGTGAACACTAGCTATTAAGATGAACTCCCGGAGCTATCTGGATATTGGGCATGAATTTTCTCGGGCTATCAATAGGGAGCCGAGCCAATCTCATGGGGTATCAAAATCTTAGGTCAATCAAAATTGTAGGTGACCTACCTAGAGTTGGTCACATATCTATAAGTTATGAAAGCATATTGATAGACACAAAATTTTTTTAGTACAAACTAGAAGATATTCAAATAACGAATTGATTAGATCTTGAATAATAATTGAAGGAAGACTTCCAAATCTTCAAAAGAGACGTGATTTGTTCGTTGGGATTTACAACAAGAGTTATCTCTGTTAATCCCAGAATAGTTGGAATAATTTCCAAACGTTATGTTAGAAGGTAAATTTTATAAACAATCTATTGTTGAATTAAAACCATACGACTGCCCAAAATTAATTTGCATTATCAAATTAAAAATTTAAAACTTCAACCGCGTCTTGGCTACGAAAAACGATACACCAAGAATAATATTAAAGCCTAGGTTTCTCCAAATAGTATGGTTTTTATGTTTTTATTGATTAATCATGTTGAGTTTATTATTTTTATCCGCATAAGAAAAGTTTCGGAAAATTGCACCCTCAGGGGAAATTTTACTGTACAGAAAATTTTAAAAAAAAACATTTTTTTAACATGCATTGCTTGAAACTGTTCGGGCAGACGCAATGCAGCACGTGAACTGATCCCTAAACAAAAAAAAATGTTTTCGAACATGGGTGTGTTGACCAAATAGTTCGGTCATCTTACAACGCAAAGCTAACGTTGCCCGAACAATTCAAAGACCGTGGGCCCAAAACGAGGTGAATTTTATAATTTTTAAATAAATTTAGATTAAGTTGAAAAATTATGAAATTTTGACTAATTTACCTCTAAATTTATTTTTGGTAAAGTTAAAGATAATTTTTTTTATAAAATATATAATTTAATTTTAATTATTTAAAGTAAAATATGATTTTACAAGAAATTAATTATGGATAAATTAATTAAAAATTAAATAAATATTCTATTTAATTTCTTAATTTATTTACTAATTGTGGCGGTTAGTGACATATTTACAAGATACATGATTTGATCAATCAATTAATTTTTTTTAAATTAATTAATGGTTATATGGGATATTTTATGTTAAGAATGAAGAATTATATTATGAACATAAAAAATATTAAAACAACCATCTTAACACCTTTGTTGTGTTTCACAAATATTGTGTGATCGGATTGTCTTCGAATGTATCCTTGTTTCTCAACTTATCCAGAAAATTTTTCAAACCATAGTTGTGGAGGTTGTTTTAAACCAAGTGATTTTCTTCGGTCTACATACTTTGCTGCCCAAATATTTCTTCAAAACCTAGTGGAACATCCATAAAGACTTCCTCCTCTAACTCATCGTGGAGGAATGCAATTTAAACATCCAACTTATACAACGACTAATCAAGATTTATAGTGAGGGAGAGCAATACTCGAACTATTTTTTGTTTTGCTAGAGGCGCAAAAGTTTCCTGATAATCAATTCTATAAGTTTGTGTAAAACCCTTGGCAACGAGTCGTTCTTTGGTGACGTTCTGAGGACCCATCAAAGTCGAACTTCACATAAGCACCCTTTTGCAACACACTATTTGTTTTTCTTGAGGTAGTGATGTGAGAACTGAATTTTCGACCATATAATTATTATTTGTAAGAAAATTTTTTAACATAAGATTTTATTGTATTAGATAAGACATGCTTATTGAAAAATATTTTATGGGAAATCTTTAATACCAAGTCAATAATATCTACATTAAGGCATGCAAAATTTCGAAATTTGGGAGGAGATTTACAAGATTGAGATATCATACAATTTTAGAAGAATTAAGGCATGAATATTGCTAGTAAAATTCGAAAATTCTCCTTTATTATTTTGCCTAATTGTTATGATGGATAGATACTAGGTTAATTGGAAATAATCCATCAAAATCTTTACACAAATCCTTACACCTAGCCTTGATATTTTCGAATTAGTGAAAGGTAATGGGATCAATAAATAAATCTCACAACTTAGGTAGCTGAATTTTCGAAATAAGCAAGGATATTTGGAGTCAAATATTGTGAGATTGAGGCAATTTTGAGCATGATTTAGATGCCATACTTAGCCCCATACTCCTCTCCTATAAATATCCATCAACCCCTAGCATTCCCTACACAAAATTTTCGAAAATCCCTTGCTGAAAATCTCAAAATTCAGCAGCTCCCCTAGGCAAAACTCTACATGAAAATTGTCCCGAAGTTAGCTTCGAAAACAAGGGGCAAGAAGCAATCAAATCCTAGGCCGTGCACTCCACGTTTTTAGCATTCAAATACTGTAAGTGGGCTGTTTTAAAGTTTGAATTTTCGGTTATGCATACTCTTGTTTTCGAAAATAGTCGAGTACAATCCTTTCTTCTATTCCTTTCTTGTAATTGTCATACGGTTTTAAGCACTGTGAGGACTCGACTGTATATGGATGAGAATCCCAACCATGACGTACCCTTACGCGATGGGGGATATAACCGCTATACGACCTCGTCCCCTTAGAGGAGTAAAAATTAGAGACCGATAGCAGTAAACATAGAAAGTAGATGAATCTTAGTGCTGGTCAATGTTAATCATGTGTTATGAATTATGTATGCAAGTCATGTTGTTTCGAAATTTATGCATGTTGTTTTATTGTGCTCGATACGCCCCCACTTGCTGAGTATTTTCCAAAATACTCACCCTCCTTACAACCCTTCCCAGATAAGCTTGAAGAAGAACTCGAGAAGAAGAGTCCGAACAATTCTGGGGATGGTGAATGTCCAAGAGTTTAGATTAAGTTTAAGTTTATTATTATTCGGTTGTAACGTTTTCGCATTACATTCTGTCGTTTTTTTTTAAATTCGGTATTGTAAAGACAATGGTTATTTCGTTTAAATTATGATATAAACTGGTTTCGGTTTACACTGTGCTACAAAGGCTTGTTGTTTGCAATTGTGTGATTGTTAAACAACGTTGGTGTCAATCCTGAGTTTCGGGGCGTGACAAGTGATGTCATCTTTCATATTCTATTTTTCTCCAAAGCATTCATTTCCTCAAGGACAACCTTCTTCTATTCCGAAACATTTAGATCCTCGTGTATAGTCTTAGGAATATCCACACTACATAATTGCGAGATGAAACTGGAATATGACTTAAGGAGTTTTTGCAACAGATTTTGCTTTTAAAGAGGTGATTACATTTATAGATTATAGAGAAATAAAGAAAAATGAGAAGTGAGTAGTATTTGAAAACAAAACTGAAGCTGAAATTCAAACGTAGATATATAGTATTTAATAAATAATTGATTATAACAACTTCTTACTAAAATCACTTTCATAGAAGCAAAATCAGCAACCCAATAGCTTATGGATTTGAATTAAATTACGCAGAAGTTGACGCTGAATCTGAATTTAAGAAACAAAAAAAACTGATTATTAAAATCCAGAAGTCAATAATCATTTTCTTAGTGATTGCAAATATTCTCTTAGACAGGTTTTATGTAGGATATGTGATTAGACATTGGGTGTTGAGTACATTTCCTAACAACTTTTCGATAAACAATAGGAAGATATAAAGATTATGAAGCATTTGGTTCAACATAAAATAGCTCAAATATATATTACCTGGAGTTGAAGACGATGTGGAACTCGGATCTGTTTTCGAATTAGACTCCTGGTCGTGTGGAAGCATGGTGTCGTGTTTACTTTGAAGTCGTTGTCTCCTTGCATAGACTTGCCCGAATCGTGAGTCATTAGTCATCATCTCATTAACATTTCTTGCATCAATGTTATCGATAGACACTAAGTTAGGTTGTTCCTCTTCTACACAAGAAGTGTCTATATCTACATTAATAATAAAATCAAAATTTGAAATTTTATGTGCACCATTTGAAGTATCAGTATCCAAATTAAACGAGTCTTCCATTTCATTCTTCCCTCGAAGAGTAGTAGTAAAAAANAAAAAAAAAAAAAAAAAAAAAAAAAAAAAAAAAAAAAAAAAAGGCGACATCTGCGAACACAAAAGATCGTTTTGTTTTGCGTCAAAGCATTTGTACCCTTTCTGTGTTGGGGAACAATCAATGAAAACACGGTTAAAAGCATTGGTATCTAATTTATCACGGTGAGTAAAAAGGAAAGGTTTCTTTAAAAACGGTCAAGGGTATTCGAAAATTCAAAAATCTTGATGAAATTTGATTAATTAAATTGGTAATGGTGGGCATAACTTCCCCCCATAAGTTATTTAGGTACTCTAGTAGTAAGCATTAAAGACCTAGCTACTTCTAGAAGGTGCTTATTTTTTCTCTCTGCCACCCCACTTTGTTGTAGTATATTTACACAAGCTATGATTAACTATATCTTTTTCTGAAAGAACAATCCTAAAATTTTATTAAAATATTCCTTCCCAGTATCACTTCTAAACACTCGAATATTTTTTTCTTCTAGAAATTGTGTTTCAACCATTGCATATAATGTTTTGAAAACATGTTCTGCATCCGATTTTTCACCAAGAAGATTGACACCTCATGGATAGTAGGATTTGGACCCCTAGACCATCTCAGTCAAGGTGGAAGGCTCATCACGGGCCCAAGTATTCTCCTATAAATATCATGTTTGGGCCTGTGATGGACCTTCCACCTTGGCTGAGGATGGGCCAAGGGTCCCAAATCTTGTTTGGGCCTAACCCTAGTGGGCTCATCTATGGGATATCAAAGATATATACAACATAGACGTGTATGCCATCAACAAAAGTGTTAAGACCATTTATTTCACTTTATCTCTTCAATTCTTCAATTGAGCCGCTGCTATTATATTGGCCTCAACCAACAGTCCCGTGTGTATGTCGAGATAAAACTTAACCTTCCTACAAACATGGAGGACAGAACAACCTAGAGCAAGGAACAAGAAAAAACCCTTGGGCTACGTTTGGAAGAAACTAATAGCCAATAGGTAAACATCCCTATCGGTCATTTTCAACTCAAATTTGAAAGTAGTATTTGGTACTTACGTGAATATTATGAAGCATCATATTTGATATTTTGAAATTGTGCTTAGTTATAATGACGTATGAATAGTGAAATACAACCTTGATTTACAAATGAATTTAAAATTAATTCAATACTTAGAAAAAAGAAAAATAAAACGATTATCAATTTATGATTGATATTTTTTTTAGTAAAAAATTTATCATTGAATTTGACAGTAAACAGACAACTTTTCTTACAATAAAGAAAATATCGGTCGAGACATGTATTTACATACTAGAAGCGATAAAACTCATGAACGGGTGGAAAATTAGATAAAGATTTCTTATATATTCTAATGGATTATTCGAAGAGACACACCACTAGCCAAGTTGAAAGAAGATGAAAAAATTCAAAAAAATTTATAATATTTATGGAAAGTTCTAATTCTAATGAATTTGTTGCTTGCTAACTTGTTATAGTTGAATATGTTGGATTTCGGTTTTCTCGTGCCCAAACGCAGTGGAAGTTTTAAAATTTTTATTTTATTTTGACAATCAAAATATATTTGGACACTCGTATGGTTTTTAATTAAACATGCATAGGATGTTTAAAACTTTTACCTTTGGTGATTAAATCACTTGGCTCCAACTAATCCGGTATTGACGGATCTAGTTCTTGATGAATCTCTACGAACTTTCTTCAAGGACTCCTTTCTTCTAATCAGGTCCACGACTAGATGATTTGTTCCTCTTCTAATTCGCACTAGAAAAATTAGAAGAAGTTTTTACGTTGGAGATTGAAAACGAGAGACGGCTCAAAGTTTTCCTTCAAAAGGAAGTGGCCGAATTTTGAGGAGAGAAGGAGGAGGATTTTCGAAAATTGTGAATGAATTATTTTTAACCTTAAGCCTAATACACATATATATAAGCTTAGAGTCCATTAATAAAATTAAATACTTAATGGGATTAATCAATTAATTATTCTAGTCCAACTAGTTTAATTAATTAATTAATCTTTTAAAGTTCAATTAAGAACCTTAATAATATGTATGTTGGTCTTGTACTCCTACAAGCCCATTATACATATACCCATTACATTTAATTTAAATCCCTTATAAATTCAACATTTGAATTTAATATTTAAATTATAAATTCAACTCCTTGAATTTATTACCTCCAAAATTTAATATTTAATAAACTCAACATTTGAGTTTAATAAATTAAATTCTCAAATTTTATAAATTCAACTCCTTGAATTTATTCTCTCCAAATTTCAGAAATTCAACTTCTTGAATTTACTATCTCATAAATTCAACTCCTTGAATTTATTTTCTCAAAATTTAATTATCATAAATTCAACTCCTTGAATTTACTATATCATAATATAAATTCAACTCCTTGAATTTATTCTCTCAACAGGAACAAACGATCCAATGCTTGTGTGACCCTCAATGGTTCAGGGATACAGCTAGCCGTGGATTCACAACTCCTTGTGATTCAGAATAACATTTATTCTTATTCGAGCTTACCCTAGTTAGCCCCATTCTTTTCATCAACACCTTGATCAAAACTGTCAGAACTCATTTCTGATTGCACCCATCAGATCATCGTAAGAGAGTCTTGTAGCATCGCACCATGATCCCCTAGGTATCACTGATAGTGCCTACAAGAACCAGTCGATTATGATTAACGTACAGTACGGTCCCTTCATCTCATATATCCCGATCGAATCTGTAACAATTGGTTCATCGAGGGTTGCATATTAATTCGATAACTATGTGACACATATAATAGTGGCATCACGTGTACTATTTGGAAAACTCCTTTTCCAACGTACATCTCATACTCTGGACAGAGATCCCATGCACTATTATTACTTCAGATCACATGGGATATCCACACCCGTAGGTGAGCGGTGAATCCCCGACTACAATGCACTGGCTCCTATATGTATCGCAACTGTACCCAACCTCGCCACCTGATGACTCTCCTGGAGCCGGTAAACGAGTCAAAGCACAGCCCTAGCATATAGAGTTTAGTGTTGTCCCGGTTCGTAAGGACTAATGGTGTACAATCATAACCACGGACTTATCCTCTCGATGAATGATAACCACTTGGAAAGTCCGAGGGAGGGTTGTTCGATATAATCATCATATGACTACCCATCTGCATGTTTGGATATCTCTATGCCCTTACCAAGAAACACAATACACAACATCACAGATGCTAGTCTCAAGCTCAAACGACCTTTATCCATGTTTTATACGGCTAAATCGACTAGGAACGAATTTAGAATATGCAGTGTTTATAAATGAGTTTCAACATCGAATTACGATTCATTTGTATTAAAGCATAATCAAGGACTTTATCTATGCTGCTTGTATGGGTATACAGATAAAGTAAAAANAGGACTTTATCTATGCTGCTTGTATGAGTATACAGATAAAGTAAAAAGAAACCATTAAAAGTTAAATTATATTAAAATTAAGATTGTTTATTACAACTGAGTCAATAAAATCCCTAGCCAACAATTGGCTTGCAGGACATCTACTCTAACAGAATATCCAAACAAATCAAACTGGTTCATGAGCTTTTTGAGCTGACTCAATAAATATATTTGATTCGTATTCGAACGAACTTGAATCGGTGATTATCAAAATTCAAAGGGGCGAAATCTAACTTCGCATCTAAGATCCACGTAATCGTAAGTATCTTCTTTTGAATTTGTATGAATAAGCGTAGATTGGGACATTCCTGGTACTTTTATGACATATTCTAAGTGATAAATGAAATTATTGTTGCTTACTTAGATCCAAGGGGTTCAAGCAAGCAGGCCTCGCTTTCCAATAAGAGAAGCAGCAGAGCAGCAACATCTCCAAGCAAATCTTCTAGTTCCCAGAGTATTTACATATGTTTATGCCCTTTTTTGATGCATTTTCTTCTATAATCATTGCTTTGCAGGTATGGGATTCAACCTTTTTTACTGTGATGTGCTTGTTACAGTTCTACTGTTTCATTTGTGTCTTTCTGATGACTATGATGATCTAACATGTTTGATGGTCGTGAAATTTTTATTTCCATTTAATTACTTTTGTGAAATACAACCTTGATGATTGTGTGAGTGTTCTAGTTCCTGTTTAGCATATTCTTTATTGTTACTATGGAATCCTGAAGCACAAGGAGATTATGTTTGTGATTTTGTATCCAGGTATTTATCTATTTATATATGATGAAGCAAAGAATACATGAGAAGTTTAATAGTTTATCTTTCTATATTCAAGCTAAAGGATACCTTGTTCTTTTTCAGTTATGGTTGATTCTACTCCAACAATAAATTCAGCCAACGTCCAAGTTTTGTTAGATTCAAATGAGAGCCAAGAACAAATAAATAGATAAAGGGGACATGATAATTGATGATGATATTCAACTTCATAAGCCAAAGAGACAAAAGGGATCTGAAGTATGGTCAGAGATGACTGAGATTGAAGACCTAAAAGGTATTGAGAATAAGTTAATGTACAAGCGCAAACTTTGTCATCAACTCGTCGCAAAAGTAGGGTCAGGTACTACATCACACTTAATACGACATTTAGAAATTTGTGTCCGTCACTTGGAGTCTAAAAATAAAATTGAGGATAAACTCAAACAACAACATCTATTGTTATTCTTCGAATGTGTAGATACAACTATGTCACCTTTGTTACTTGATGGAAAGTTTGCATGGAACGCATGAAAGAAGCAGCTGCCACATGGATACTAATACATGAACATCCATTTACATTAGTAGAAGAATAAGGTTTTAATATGTTTTGTGGATGTGGAATGCCCAAATGGACTCGTATATCACGAACAACAGCAAAAAGAGTTGTTCAGTGATATATGGAACCATGGTTCGCCGAAACGGGAATGAAACGGGCGTTCCGGAACCGGAACGTCAGCAACCTTGACGAGGTTCCGGGGTGTGTAGGTTGATGGCTTGTATCGGCGTTTTATATACCGAAAACGGGGATATAACGGTTGAAAATGGTGATATAACGGTGGAACGGAACCGGAACGCAATTCGCGACGGTTTTGTTTTGAACTGTCGCTACTAGCGACGGTTTTATGTATGTAGCGACGATTTTTATTCAACCGTCACCGATTTTAATTTGGCAACGGTTTTAATAAAACAGTCGCCGATTTAACATCGGCGACGGGTTTAATAAAACCGTCGCTATAGTTAGCGACGGTTTGAATAAAACCGTCGCCAAATTAAAATCGGCGACGGTTGAATAAAAACCGTTGCTAAATCACCCAGCCATTGATCTTGTAGTTTTTCTCCCTATACCACCACCTCCACCCAAACCCATCTCTAGACGCTAAAGAATATCTAAGGACCCTTCCATACTATGGTTACTAGACTAAAAGATGTTTCTTCGCAAGGCACCAAAGGCCTTATTAGCCTCGAAACATTCCATTCCCTGCCTTGACATCGAGATACCCGCTACACCCAACAAGGAAATAAAACTTCACCGGCGTGCGGCAATGGTTGAGGAGATGAATTTTCATCAAATCATAGGCCCGGTACTAGATGTAGCCTTTCGGCCGGGTAAGATGCCTTATATTNCAATTCAACACCACCGATCTTCGCATATTTTCATCCCAAGTAGAAGTATTTCTTCTGATTCAGGTATTAATTTATTTTATTATTATTGAATTAATGTTGTTTTGTATTGTATTTTTTGTAATAATGTTTAACATTGACATGTTATTAATTTGATCGTTGATCTGATAATTTATTTCGTACTAGTGAATATTAAGAGGTAACGTTATTGATTTTTTTAATTATATTTATTATTGATCGTTGATTTATTCTAGTACGAAACAGAGCATATGCAAGTATTTTAAAAAAAATAAAATAAAATTAGGAATTTATAAAAGTGTTCATAATAGGATTACGAATACTGTATTTCCCTGGCCCTTATCCATTGAAGAGCGACTAAATTCATCTTAATAAAATCTTTTGTCGTATCTTAATTTTAAATTAAGCAATTAATAAGTTAGTATAATTAAAGAAGTTTGGAAAGAAAAAAAAAACCAGACAGTGAAAAAACAATTTAAATAAATATATACATTATTATATATTTGGTTTATTATTTTAAAATGCAAATCAGTTACACTTTTTTCTTGATACAATTTATCATTTTCTTTATTTTAAAGTGTAAATCAGTAAATCCTATGAACAATGGCTCCAAAACTCGATATTGGTTGGGAGTTTGGTAAATCCATCGGAGGTGATAGAAAGACAATACAATGCAAACTTTGTGGAAAAATTATAACTGGTGGAATTACAAGATTAAAGCAACATATTGCTCATGTTGCTGGAAATGTTGAGTCATGCACTAAAGCTCCAAAAGAAATAACATTGATGTTCTGAAAACATCTTCAAGATACTAAGAACGAGAGAAATTTAATCAAAAAAAAGAAAGAAATTGTTATTAATGCAATTCAACAGAGCATACACGGACTCGATAATTGCAGTGACAGTGGAGATGATGATAAATTTGATAATACCTATGAAGAAACTTTACAAGATATAGAAAATAGGGCACTGCGAAAAGCAATGAAAGAAAGTCGTAGAACAAGAGCATTTTAGGAAGATATGCAAAACCGATATGGTTCAGGTAAATAAATATTTTATTTTTATAGTTGAATCCGATATGGTTCAAAATTAATGTATCATTTTAAAAACTTAATTTTAATGGAGTAATATAAAAATTCTGATTAGATTATATTATTTAATTTTAGGAAATGTTGGTGGTAGTTCATCATCACCAAGTGCAAATCCCAATTTAAGAAAACAGATGACTCGTAGCTTTAGGTACGAGAGGATTCTTACATGTTTTCAACAAAACGAAAGAGTATAAAAAATTGGTTTGCTCCTGAAAAGGTCAAAGACTATTTCAAAATGGTTTATATACAATGCAATTCCATTTCATGCAGCAGATAGTGGTCCATACTACCAAGCAATGATTAATACCATCGCGGATGTTGGACTTGGAGTACAAGGTCCTTCGGGACGTCAAATAGGTGGTGTTTTCCTGGAAGAGGAGGTAGAAGATATCACTATATATTTGAATACATTAAAATCCAAATGGCCAAAATATGGATGTACAATAATGTGTGATGGTTGGAGCACACGCAACAAGCATCTTATCATTAATTTTATGATATACTGCGATCGCAACATGATATTTCATAGTTCAGTGGATTGCACAAACAAAAGAAAGACAGCCGATTTTATATTATCTCTTTTGAATAATGTTATTGACGATATTGGAGAAGAAAATGTTGTACATGTGGTTACAGATAGTGAAAGTGCAAACAAAGCTGCTGGACAAAAATTGATGATTGAAAGACCTCACATGTTTTTTGGTCACCTTGTGCTGCACACTGCATTGATCTTATGCTTGAAGATATTGGTAAGATGACAAAGGTGAAAAGGTGCATTGATAAAGCAAAGAAAATAACAAGTTTTATATACAATAGTGACAAAATCGTGAACTTAGAAAATCTACACAAATAATCGTGAATTGTTGAGACCTGGAATCACTCGCTTGCCTACTGAATTTATTTCTTTAGAAAGTCTCGTCCGGTATTGTCAAGATTTGAAGAGATTGTGCACTTCAGTTGAGTGGCATGAGTACAACAATACAAGCAAGAGAAGAAAAGATGTCGAAAAAATTACAGCAATCATTTTGGACACAAAATTTTGGAAGTCGGCTCGTGATATATGCACAGCAATGGAACCTCTCGTCAAAGTTTTGAAGTTGGTTGATCAAGACAATAAGCCAACGCTGTCGATTATATATGAAGCAATGGATAGAGCTAAATTATCTATAAAAGAAAGTGTGAAAGACTGGCAATTGTACTGGGATGTGATTGATGAGCGTTGGTATAATCAATTACACCAACACCTACATGCTGCAGGTAAAATTAGATTATATTTACAAAAAATAAATCCATTGTTGTGGTTATCGTTATATAATTTTAAATTTGTGTGTTTTTAGCATATTTTCTCAATCCAATGCTCCAATATTCTGGAACCTGTGTTTACACTGATGAAGTAAGACGAGGATTGAAGACAGTAATCAAAAGACTAGAGCCCGATTTAAATACACAAGCTGCAATGATTAATGAGGTATGATATTTATAAGTTTTGCTTAACATATTTTATATCCACTATACTATAGTTTTTATCAAACATGCTTCACAGATTAAATTGTTTACTGAACAAATTGGAGAGTTTGGATCCCCACTTGCAAAAATGGCGGTTAAAAAAAGTCTTCCAGGTTTGAATTTCTTTATGTTTTTTCATAGATATTAAAGTTATACAATATATATCATATGTTTCATTTCTCAGCTGAATGGTGGAATGAGTATGGTGAAGAAGCTCCCCACCTAAGAAAACTTGCAATTAAAGTTCTTAGTCAAACATGTTCATCTTCTGGTTGTGAGAGAAATTGGAGCACATGGTCTTTAATACATACTAAGCTTCGCAATCGTTTGGCGATTGAAAAATTGCATAAATTGGTATATGTCCATTACAATATGCGGTTAAGAGTACGAAATTTGATGCAAAAAAGTGGAGATGATGATTACTATAATCCTATAGATCTTGATCACATATTCAACGATGATGATATTTTAAATGAATGGACTAGAGATAATGAACCCTCTGTGTTGCAAGATGATGACTTAGAATGGTTATATCAAGGTTATGAAATATCAAATGCCCAAGAGAGCAACAAGAACAAAAACAATGAGGGCACCTCAAGATTATCAAAAGAAAAAGGAAACATATTAAATGAAAGTGATGAAACTGACAATGACGATAAAAGTGACGACAATGATGATAGTGGTGATGGGAACAATCGGGAAAGCGGCAAAAAACATGGAGATGCTGATCAAGCATGTCAAGATGATCAATATGATACTGGCATGTCATGGGCACGGGGGAAAGAGAATTATTATGCAACACAAGACACTGATCATGGGTATCGTCCTGGGATAGAAGAACAACGTCGCTTTTTAGAAAGTTTGACAGGGTTCTCGAGTGCTGAAGATGATGAACATTTTAGTGGATCTTCATATTCATATATGCGTGTTGAAGAGGAAATAAAAAATTTGGGCTTGGGGGGTCACCATCAATTTCAGTTTGGAGATGATTCGAGAAATTACCATTGGAGCTCTCAAGATTTTGGTCGTGGTGTCATTGGATATAATGAACCAGACTTTGGGTATTCTCATGATTATAGCACAAGACATGATGATTTATCATCTCATGATTATGGATCGTCTCAATACACTAGTTCTAGGAATAATCAATTTGAGAGATTTTCTAATAGTGGCCGAAATAGATATCATAATCCTCAAGCACCAGCAGCCACTGGTATTAGACATGATGGTCATGGTTCTATATCTTCAAGTGAGGCCAGTAATTCTTTTGGACATCAAGAATTTGGAGACTACCATCGTCGTGACGATACATTATTAAATTCTCCCTCATTACACCATATACATTCAGTTTCAAATCCACTATTCAATGCATATCCACTAGGACAATTTAACACTGGTTTATATCAGCAACCATATGGTGGAGATCAATTTTCTCAACTGAATCCCGACGAAGAATACACTAATGATTTTGTTCCTCCACGTCATTCTTCATGGTATTAGTCTCGATGATATAACATTTACAGGTACCTTTCTATATAAATGTTTGTTTTCATCAACTTATATTTCATTTCTCATTGTTATTATATTATCATATGATATGAGTAATTTAATAAGCTTAACATTAATTTCACTAGGAACATTGGAAAGCAAAGCACATCTGTTGATGTGAGATGGTGAATCTTGAGTCTTCTTCCCGCTACATCCATCAATGAAAGACTAATAAAGAAGATACCGCAAGTCAACTATTTCTGTTGAGAAATTTTCATTACAAAGTGTGAAAAAAACTAAGTTAATTATAAAATATTTCTATTTTAATTGATGTTAAATAATTTGTAACATCACTTTATATAAGATTTGATGCTTATTATTAGTCCATCACTCTAAATTGATTCAAATTTGTGCGAACTTATATATATCCAATCGAAAATATTTTAAAGTTTTAATTAATTAAATACAAATAATTTTTAATAGTATATTTAATTTTTGATATGGTTGTAAATATTTTAAATATAATGACGATATAAATTGTGTTCAATAAATTGTTAATAAAATTTTAAAAATATTCAAATTTCTTATTTACATCAAATAATCTATTTAAATGATATTTATTTTAATTTTTATATTTCTAAATATTTTCCAAAATTTTTAATTTTTATATATTTATAATATTTTTTTAAATATCCGTTCTGCGACCGTTCCGCGAAATTTCATTGTAATTGGAACGGTAGCATCCGTTCCGATCTCCACGACTGCGACAGCGAACCATGTATGGAACCGAGAAGAAAAAATGGCATTGTTTGTTGAAACGTATAGAAAAGATTAGCTTCACAACATATTTATGGAAGTCGAAAAATCAAAAATTAGAGTACATGGTCATCAGTCATCACCGGTCACTGGATTAACTCATCTTGGAAATTGAATAAACATGTTCTCAATTTCTTTCATATACCTCCCCCTCGTGGTGGTCCTCAAATTTCAGATACTCTTCTAAAATATGCAAGGCAATGGGAAATTGAAAATAAGGTGTTTACTGTTTCTGTTGATAATGCAAGTGCTAATGGTGTTGCAGATTTTTTACGTGAAGGAAGATTTCTTGAGAATAAACAAAAAGCATGTTTGTGGGGGGAAATTATTCCATGTGCGATGTTGTGCGCATATTTTAAATCTTATATAGCTCAAGATGGACTCAGTGAAATTAAGGGGATTGTTCATGTACTTCGTCAGAGCATGGATTTCATCAGAAGAACAAACGCTAGACTCGTTCAATTTACTGAAATTGTGAAGCAGTTGAAATTAAATGAAAGAAAACTGGTTGATGATTGCAAGACAAGATGAAATTCAACTTATGAGATGTTGGGAACAACAACTGATTTCAAAGAAGTTTTTCCAAGATTTAAAGATGGGGAACCAAGCTACATAATTCATTGTCCAACTGAAGATGATTGGGAGAAATTCGATAAAGTATTTGACTTTATTTGAGTTTACTAACATGTTTATTTGAATATGCAGCAGATTTCAGATATCAAAGGAAGCATTATATGCTTACATCTTAATTTTTTTTTGTGTTGCAGGTTAGAGTCATGTTCATGAATATGACTATTTTGATTGTTGCGCAGGTCTTCAAATTTGGAAGTGTGGAACTTTTCTTTTTTATTTTGTAAAACTTTCTTGTATTTTTTGGTATGTAAAAGCAACAATGGCTTGACTTGGGAGGTAGCATGGGATCAGGCTGTGGCTCTACTCATATCTAGTTTGGATTCGGATTCCAGATATAGCTTGATTTTTGGATATCATGACTTGCATATTTTAAATGTATGAGCTGGTGAAATTTTTTATTACATGTTTGATGAAATTTTTCATTGTATCTTCGATCTGCCAACTTTAAATTCCAAAATATAGTACAACCTATATTTATTCTTGATGTAATTACGATCGAATTAGCTCGTCCCAATTGTAATAATATCGAGTTCGAATCAATACTGAAAATGCAAGATATCACAATGGCTTGTGCTATTAAGCCAAGTTCCACCTGAACAAGTCAATGCCTTGAGATAATATCCAAAATTCTATTGTATGCATGTCACATATTGGTTAGAAATTAGAAAATGCTCAATTATGGTTCAAATTTGAGATATTTCGAGCGGGCGTTCGATTCTATTTGAACCAAGATTCGAATAATTCGAATCAAATTTGAGCCTGAACTTCGTTTCAAATCGAGCTCGAATCAAAATTTTTCGTTTTTTCGAACTTCGAATCGAAATATGAATAGCAAACATGTTTCGAGCTCGAATATTTATATTTTTGTAATATTTTAGATTCGGTTTGGTTACACGTTTAGTTGAGGAGGGGAACTTCCCTGTATCTAAATTGAAACATTGTTTCATTCCATGATAAACAAAATATTTGGATTATAAATTTGATTACACTTCACATGGGTTTATAACAACAAATTTCTTTTGGTAGGAAGAAAATATTGACCTAAATCCTATCAAATTGAAATCTCCTTTTTTGTCAAATGACTAAATCAGTATTTTATATTTCAAATTCCACCGAATTTGATATAATTTTATGGTTCCGAACACACAGTAAAGGGGTTGAAATGTGGAATTTGATATAGGGATTTCGTATTATTTGTCAATATTAATATTACATTATAATTCCCACAACACTACTGAAAAAGCTCCAGCGATCGAGCTTGGAAAGATTACTAACGGTAAAGCGTTCGTTGGATTGATTCTTTGTTTTATGCGACTGATTGAATTGGAGGTGGATTGATCCGCGAGCTTATTGCTCGAGAAAAAATAAAATGTTCTTGGTGGATTGGTTTTATGGAGTGCTCGCATCGCTGGGCTGTGGCAGAAGGAGGCGAAAATCCTTTTTCTAGGGCTCGATAATGCCGGCAAAACCACGCTGCTCCATATGCACAAAGACGAGGTCGATTTAATTTGCCTTTTTTTTTTTTTTTTGCTTGTAATATGTAATCCGTTGCTAGGATGCATTACAAATTGATTGGTTGTGTAAGAAAGGTCATTTTTAGTTATTTCACAAGATGAAACTCCTATGTGATTTTCTTTTGAGTTTTTTTTTTATTACTATTATAAATGAATCATTACAGTTCTAGATAGGTCAGTGATCCAATTATTAGATCTAAAATAAATGAGTTTTTATCTTTATTTGATAAAAATTGAAGATGCAATGCTGTAATTTCGAAGTTTTTTTGGCCAGGCAGATATCTTTAGCTCATTTGTGTTTTCATGTCAATTCTATCGACGCTTTCTTTTCTTTCTTTTTTATTCTTGTTTTTATTGCTGGGTTACGTTTGGTGTATCTGGGTTAGAAATTAATCTGAGATTGTTAAGTTGCTGGAAATGAACAGAGACTGGTGCAACACCAGCCAACTCAGTATCCAACTTCAGAGGAACTAAGTATTGGGAAAATCAAGTTCAAGGCTTTTGATTTGGGTGGACATCAGATTGCTGGAAGAGTTTGGAAGGATTATTATGCCAAGGTAATAACTTTATAAACTCTTATAACCATTGATTTATGAGGAATTAGCAACATTGTCTTTCAAATATTGAGGTTGTGACTTCTTACTTATTGCTCTTTGTATGATTTATATGGCATAGTAAATGCGATTCGGTTAATCTTCCTGCTGCCATGTTAATCGTCAATATTAGTTCTTGACTTTGTCTGTGGGAATATTAACTGTGTTGTTTTGACATTGAAGCTTTACACTTTTGGCAGATTTTTTTACGAGTATTGATCTCTTGAACTTCCTCTAACTTTTTTTTTCCTGTAACTTGAATTTTCTGTTTGATTCCGGTCATCTTGTTAGTTATGGTGGAATCACTGTTTTCTATGGTGTTAAACTGATGAAATTGGCATTTTTATTGGATGAGATTTAAATGCATTTACTAATTCCTGCTGTGTGGTGTGACCTAGGATCGATTTGTACTATAAGTATATTCTAGAGGTAAATTTAGAATATGATTGCTGTAGCGTCTAAAGAGAGATATATATTTTATTGACATGGATTTCTTCACTGAATGGAAGGAGTTTGTTGGAAACTCCATGTATTGCGGTCACATTTTACAAATTAGAGATAGAAAAGAGACTTCTCTTATTCTTTTTAAAATTTCCTGTGTGGCATCTGAACTATTAGCTTCCCCCTTCCAGGGTTATTGTATGTAATTCAGCTGTATGTTTGAATGATGTTTCTCCATTTATGTCCAGATTGCTGCTGAAATCAGTATTCCAGTATTGCCTTCATAATCCCGAATGAACTTTCTACATGTTTATTTGATTCATGGGAGGGCCAAATGTGCAATGGGAGTTCGCTTTTAGCACCTTACTTATGTAGGTGTTTCAATAGTACCTCACCAGATATGCAAACTTTGTTTATTACAAAATTATCACCTTAAGAGCTTAAACAAAGTAAAGTGATTTTTCTATATATTTTTTTTCCTTCCAAAAAAACTATTTATTTTAATATTTTGGGTGCTTTGAATCTATTTTAATGTTAACTGAGACTTGTTTCAATTTATTCCTCAGTTTGGATTTTCATTGGTGAAATTGGATTAGTTGGTGAAATGTTTGAAAATTGTCTTTGAAATCTTTAGAAGTGGTGGAGAAAGTGACAATTGCCCATTGAAATGTACCAAAACTAGCTACTGTTTTTTTAATGTTGAGCCTTGTTGAGGATTTTGTTCATTTGAATACCAGTTTCCTACAAGTTACTTAGAGCATTGCCCTGTTTATGTGGTTAGAATTTTCTAATGTGTGAAATTGGTTATGCAGGTGGATGCTATTGTCTACTTGGTGGATGCCTATGATAAAGAGAGGTTTGCTGAGTCAAAAAAAGAGCTGGATGCTCTTCTCTCCGACGAGTCCTTGGCCAATGTACCATTCTTGGTTCTGGGTAACAAGATCGATATCCCATATGCTGCTTCAGAAGATGAGCTGTGTTACCACTTGGGTTTGACGGGAATTACTACCGGCAAAGGAAAGGTGGATCTGGGAGATTCTAATGTCCGCCCAATCGAGGTGTTCATGTGCAGCATTGTCCGAAAAATGGGTTATGGAGATGGCTTCAAATGGGTCTCGCTATATATCAAGTAGAGGATTTTATGAATTTGGATGTCTTGTGTTTTTACTTCCAAAGCATTTTCTTTTATTTTAATTTTAATTCCGACACACAATCTTGTCTTCATTCTGTTTCATGGAGTTATTTCACCTGTATGGAATAGTATTTTGTGGATTTTGGATACTAAATCTTAATAAATCAGACCAGAAGTCGCTTAATATATGATCCCCTCTTTTTCATTTTATTATTTATTCTCTCATGTTTCATCTTTTAAAATTAAAAATTAAAAACAAATATCTCTTATAAATCCCAAGAGAAAAGACAAATTGATATAGAGAATTTATAAGAGTTAATACTCAAATTTAATTTTTATTGAACTCGGCCGTTATCGAGTAGTGAGAGATGTCGTACTCTTATTCCTTCACTCGGATTTTGTCCACATAGTTTTTCCTTGTAAAGTTTTAACGAGGTGCATTCATCGTCAGAAGAACATCCGAAGAAAGTATTCATCGTTGCACTCTTTTTCCTTCGTTCTGATTTTTTCTTATAAAGTTTTATTGTCAAGGTTTTAATATAACATCACTCGAGTCAAGATGGATTTTCTTATTATAGATGATTCATCTATAATAAGAAAATCCATCTTGACTCGAGTGATGTTATATTAAAACCTTGACAATAAAACTTTATAAGAAAAAATCAGAGCGAATGAAAAAGAGTGCAACGATGAATACTTTCTTCGGATGTTCTTCTGACGATGAATGCACCTCGTTAAAACTTTACTAGGAAAAATTATGTGGGACAAAATCCGAGGGAAGGAATAAGAGTACGACATCTCTCACTACTCGATAACGGCCTCATTAAAATCCTTGTTATGAAACCATGATAGAAAATTATCAAAAAAGGAAAAAAGTGTACAACTTTGATTGTTCCCCTGTTGCAAGCATCACCTGAAATTATTAACTTTTTGTATTTCATTCTTGTACTTGATTTGCCAAAAGTTGATGTAGGTGATAACTTTGTAAAAAGATCGATGATATTATCTTCAGTTGTTGTTAATCTCTTTATGTAAATCCATAGTCTACTTGAGATTACGAAAAAACTGAGCATGTCCTTTACTAGTTACCAATATCTTCGAGTTGGAGAAGAGCTATACCTCACTAGTGTCATTTGTGAGATATGACTATGCATAAATTGTCCTTAGATATGATACTTCAAGATCAAACATTTTTTGTCCATCTTCAACTTGCGAAAAAGATATTTTCAGCATCAAATATTTCGAGGATTTTTCTACATATATCACCGTTAAGTTAACACGTCCATGACAAGTGAAAATATTTTCTCATAATCAGCTTCAAATATTTTGAGAAGCTTTACTAGAGTTAAATAATATTTATATTGTCATTTGTCAATTATTTTTTTATTGACAATCTCTACAAATTATAGTTCTAGATAGTCATTATTATGCATAATAGCAAAAGACACATTAAGAGCAAGATAATAATTTGATCCCAAAATTTTTGAGAAAACAAATAATTTGTTGAAATCTCATATATTATAATATTCTTGTTATTCTTCGGGAATAAAACATTCCAAATTGTTTCATTGAATTAATTGGTCGATCTTGCTTCTAACGTCTTGAACATTTACTTGCAATTAAAATAATATATGGTCTTGCAAGATATTGATTTCTTTCAGAACAACCTGCCTCCATTATTTTTTAATTTTAGATATTCATATATTTTCTTTGAAGGGGTCAGTTTTCGCTTCAAACGAGTTATATACATTGTTTAACTTGAACATTAATGAAGCTAACAACATATGCTAAAGATTTTGGTATAGATAACTTTGTATTGAGGTCTTATAGGATCACTACATTATTTAACTGCCAGTAGACCTGATATAATTTTGGCAGTTTGTATTTGTGCTTGCTTTCAATTTGAACCTAAGAAATCTCAATATATTGATGCTAAATGTATACCGAAATATCTAAAAAAGACTCAAAATTTTGGACTATGGTGATTCCACATTCAATTTAACCAGATATTCATATACTGACTATACATGGTGAAAATTAGACTGGAAAAGCACAAGTGAGTCATGCCAATTTCTTGGTGATTGACTGATATTGTGGTTAAGTAAAAAGCAAACCTCTATTGTTATATCAACAACAGAGGCTTAATATTTAGCTGTTGGAAGTTGCTGCTCACAATTGTTATGGATTCAGCTGCATTTATAAGATTATGGGATCTAAGCTTATGAACAACTTGTTTTATGTGACAACATGAGCAATTACAATCACATATAATCCAGTTTTGCACTCCAGAACCAAAAACGTCGATATCAGAAACCATTTTATCAGAGGCCACGTCATAAAGATTGGAATATGTGTCTAATGAACAAAAAGCTGTCGATATCTTCACCAAACCATTGCTTGAGGATAAGTTTTCTTATATAGAATATATTTTGGGATTAATTGATTTATCTTAATTATTTTCCTTTTTTATGAATGAATTTAGGGGGAATTTTGTTTGTGTGTTCAACACAAGTTGTTGCACATTGCTCTATTGATTGCACTGATAAGATGAGATGGTTAATTGAACCAAGATCTCTGCTGAAAAGCTCAACATTCCTTAGTTTTACTTGACTTTATCAAATAGTGCAATTAGAGTGAATTATCTCTTATTTATTGACCTGCTAAAAACAACCGAATGGTTATTGCCTTTTGAATTCTAAAATTTTTAAATACTTGAATTTTTTAAATCCATTATTTATTCANGTCAATCACCAAAATCATACGTCAACATTCAAAACAATCCAAAATTTAACTTCAAAATAAAGCATAAACCTATAGGAGAATCCTCAAAATCTTTTCGTAAAACTTTAAATATTAATTAAGCGAATAAATGCGGAAAATCAATGTCCTTCGGGAGTGTACTGCCGGACTCGATCCACTCAAGCGTCAGCGTCTTCCTCAATCTCATCATCACCTAAAACCATCAAAACCTAGTGAGTCTAATGATTCAGCATGTTCTAACCATGAGTAACAATTAACACATATACAGGCACATGCGTAAAAATCATAATTTTATTTAAAATAGCTAGCGTAAATTTGTAAGCATAAATAAATCATAAATCATTTAATCGTAAAGCTTTCCATCATCATATATCATTTTAGGTGAAGTTTGATCTTTGAAAGTGACTACCTGTAATCATATCATGTGGTCGACTTATCAATCTTAGCTCACCATTACGCATGGGGATGTGCACTAGGTACCGCCGTAAACGAGCTCCCTCTGGGGCCTTCTCCCTCACGATATTCGCAATCTATCATATTTGTCACAGTTAATTCACATCTTTCAAAATATTTTCCTTTCCTTTTTTATTCATAAAATTTCGTATCCTTTCCAAATTCATAAAATATCATTTTAACAAGAAAAATCGTATAGCTTTAGCATAGATAATAAAATTTCATATTTTCATCATAAACGTTTTAAAATATCAATTAGCATGTATTATGAACTTCGGAACACTGCCAGACCTTTCGTACTATCCGGGACGTAAAATGACTATTTTACCCCTAGACTCCAAAATTCACGATTTTGACTTTTTCTTATTTTTATTGACTCGAGCCTATCCCAAATCATCATATAAGCTTAAATTGACTTCTAATATTTTTCTTAAACGTAAACCCGAGCCTTTCGATTTGTCGACTTATTAACTAAACCGTGAAGAGTTTTAATCTCAAATAAATTCCAAACTTAATATTTTCTTCCCAAAGTTTAAACATAAGCTTTTCATACGCTATATACCCTCATGAACCACGAATCACACCCCGTGGACCATGGTTAGAGTCACTTTCCTTGCCTAGGCTATAACCGCACCCTAATTCTCCAAACCAAGCCACAGATTCACCCTAGACCCGAGCCACCCTCGATCCACCTAGGACCAGACCCTCACTAGTACCTCCTGGACCCTTCTTGACCTAGCCTAGACCAGCGCATCAGCCCCTAACCCAAAGCCAAGCCGCGCGCTCCTTTCCCTTAAGCCTTCACATCGCGGCCCTCACCAACCCAAGCCACCATGAACCATGGCTGCACCAGGCCATGTCCTAACCTCGAGCCATCATCCCTTGACCCTACTAGACCAGCCTATCTTCCTAGACCAGCCGCGTGCCCCTTGCTGCAAGAACAAGTCGTGTGCGAGCCCTAGTTCTCCTAGGATTTCCGCATGGCCTCAGCCCACCAAGCCACGAGTCCAGCCCTACATGGACTCTTCCTAGCCTTTCAACCAAGCCACGTACAGGCCCTGAACCAAGCCCTAAGCATTGAATCCCCCCAGCCGAGCCCCAACATCCAACAATCCATGAGAAAACCCTCGTTTATATCCACCAACCATGCGCGGCTCCTCTTTATCATGTCCAGCCCTCGTTTCTCCCTTAAACAACCCTTTTTCCATCTCTTAATCATTCTATATTGGCAGCATGTCCTTTAGGATTCATAACGTTCACAAACGAATCGTAAAATCATCAAAACTTTGAAAATAATCATCCAAACGATAAACTATTTGTACTCAAATATTTTTCATGCAAAAATACATAAAACATGCATAATATAATTTGAATGGTGCATCAAAAGAGTTTAGAAGCGTGCTTTGCGTTTAAAACGCTCAAATATACGATCGTTGGCGTAGGTTACGAAGATAGACGAACGGGCGACGAAAACTCTTCGAATTTGGCTCTCCAAAATCTCGAAAGTTTGATTGTGTGTGGCGTGAATTTTTTGGCTGCTATGGAGTCCCAAGAGCCCTAAGATTCTTATTTACTTTTTCGAAATTCATGTGTTAATAGGTTAGGGTTTTGGGATTTTTGGTTTGAGATTAATTGGGCCTTCTAATCTTAGGTAAATTAGACCTAATAATACCTATTTAATTGAAAAATAAAAGTTTACAAAATTTATTTTCAAAAATAGTAATTTTTGGGCCTTTAAAAATTATTCGTTTGACCAAAACTAGCTTCTCGGATAAAATCAAGCTCGTCTCGTAAAATAATTTGGGCTCCAGCAATTTTAGAAAATTTTAATAATATTTAATCATATTATTAAGCCTCAAAAATATTTATCGAATTTTTTTTTTAATCTTGTTCATCCCCGGTCTCCTTTCCCGAGCCTATTATCGAATATGCGAATAAAATCATTAATTCTCATGAAATCATGCACTTAGACCTTCAATCATATACTATATATCATTGAAGCATTTAAAATCGATTGAATAAAGCATTTAAATAATTTAACTAATTTAACTAATTTACGATTTACGTGGTTTGACTTTTGGACGTTACAAATCCTCCTCTCCTTAAATAAAATTTTGTCATCGAAATTAAGACTTACCGAATAATTCAAGGTAGAGACTCTTCATTTCTGACTCGGTCTCCCAAGTAGATTATTCCTCCGAGTGATTTAGCCATTTGACCTTGACCATCTTTATCACCTTGTTCCGCCGCCTTCTCTCTTGTCTGCCTAACATTTGAGTAGGCCTTTCCTCATAGGACAGGCTTGGCGTTAGTTGCAGTGGATCAAAGTTCATTACATGTGAAGGGTTTGACATGTACTTGCAGCGCAAAGATACGTGGAAGACATTGTGAACTCCTGCGAGATTAGGTGGCAACGCCACTCGATATGCTATGCTCCCACCCTTTCAAGTATCTTGAATGGTCCGATGAACCTCAGACTAAATTTGCCTTTCTTGCCAAATCTCATAATACCCTTCATAGGTGCTATCTTTATAAATACGTGATCACCGACTACAAACTCGAGATCTAGTCTTCTTTTGTCTGCGTAGCTCTTATGTCGACTCTGAGCAGTTTTCATTCTATCTCGAATCCTGACGACCATTTCTGTGGTGTGGTGAACTATCTCGGGTCCCATCGTAGCTCTTTCTCCTACCTCGTCCCAATGGATAGGCGATCTACATTTCCTTCCATAGAGTGCCTCGTATGGAGCCATTCCTATAGATGACTGATAACTGTTGTTGTAAGTGAACTCCACTAGAGGTAGCTTCGGTTCCCAACTCTCTTGGAAATTGTTCACGCATGCTCAGAGTAGATCCTCTAGAATCTGTATGACTCTCTCAGACTGACGTCTGTCTGAGGAAGAAATGTGGTGCTGAATAATAGCTTGGTCCCTAAGGCCGCGTGCAAACTCTTCCAGAATGATGAAGTGAATCGTGTGTCTCTATCCGACACTATAGAGACGGGAATTCCATGCAGTCTGACTATCTCTCGGATATATAGCTCCACATACTGTGTCATTGAAAAAGTCGTCTTTACTGGTAAGAAATGTGTTGACTTAGTAAGACGGTCCACTATTATGGCGTTGAATCCTTTCACCGTCTTTGGCAAACCTACCACGAAGTCCATAGTAATGTTCTCCCACTTTCACTCTGGAATGGGAAGTGGTCGGAGCATTTCCACCGGTCTTTGTGCTCAGTCTTAACTTGTTGACACGTCAAGCATTTGGATACAAAGTGCATAATATCTCATTTCATTCCTGGCCATTAATATAAAAGTTGCAAGTCCTTGTACATTTTTATACTTCCGGGGTGTGTGGAATAAGGTGTAGTGTGGGCTTCGGTCATAATGTCAACTCTAAGTGAATCTCCACCAGGAACCCGGAGTAGACCTCAATATTTTTTACAATTCCATCGTCGACTGAATATAACATCCTGCCCTTCGATTCATCTCGCTTTCTCCATTTCAACAGTTGCTCATCATTAGACTGTCCGGCTCGAATTCTGTCTCATAGATTAGGATATACCGTCAAAGTAGCAAGATTAGGGGCCTTTCCCCTAGCATAAACTTCAAGGTCAAAACTCTAAATTTCAGTTTGTAGAGATTTCTGCACTGATAATTGGACTGTCCATTTTCTACTCAAAGCGTCCGCAACTACATTAGCTTTGCCAGGATGATAGCTAATGTTGCAGTCATAGTCCTTTATAAGTTCTAGTCATCTTCTTTGTCTCATGTTCATCTCTTTTTGGGTGAAGAAATAATTGAGGCTTTTGTGGTCCGTAAAGATCTTGTATTTCTCACCATATAAGTAGTGTCTCCAAATTTTAAGCGTGAATACGACTGTTGGAAGTTAAAGGTCTTGCGTCGGATAATTTTTCTCGTTGGTTTTCAATTGTCTAGACACATAAGCTATGACTCGATCGTGTTGCATGAGAACTGTGCCCAATCCAATTTTTGAAGCATCTGTATATAACACATATTCCCCTTGTTCTGTCGGCATAGCTAGTATTGGCGCGGTAGTGAGTGCTTGCTTCAACTGATCAAAGCTATTTTGACATTCCAGTCCCTATATAGATTTTGCATTCTTCTTTGTCAAAGATGTCAAGGGTACTACAATGGTCGAAAAACCCTTGATGAACTTGTGATAGTAGCCAACTAAACCCAAGAAACTGCGGATTTTCGTTACACTTTTAGGCACCAACCACTCTTTAACTGACTCGATCTTAGATGGGTCTACTTCTAGCCAAAACTCGCACTTACTGAACTTTGCATATAATTTTCGATTTCGTAATACTAGCAAGGTCGTCTTCAAGTGTTGATCATGCTCCTCTCAGCTCTTGGAATAGATCAAAATGTCATCGATGGAGACGATAATAAACTGATCGAGGTACGGCTGAAATTCGTGATTTATGAGATCCATGAAGATCATCAGAGCATTAGTCAGTCCAAAAGGCATCACTAAAAACTCATAATGCCCATAACGCGTTTTGAAAGTTGTCTTATGCACATCCGCCTCTTTTACTCTCAGCTGGTGACATCCAGACCGAAGGTCTCTTGTATTTGATCAAACTAATCCTCAATTTGGGATAATGGAATCTTATTCTTCAATATCACCCTATTTAGCTCCCTATAATCGATACAAAGTCTCATACTCCTATCATTTTTCTTCACAAACAGCACTGGCCCGCCCCATGGAGAGAAACTAAGGCGAATAAATCCCTTGTCTAGAAGTTCTTGAATTTGATCCTTTAATTATTTCATTTAAGCATGTGCTAAGCGATATGGTGCCTTAGAGATCGGTACAGTACCAGACATCAACTCAATAGCAAATTCCACTTCTCTCTCAGGTGGGATGCCAAAAACATCATCAGGGAAAACATCCGAAAAGTGTTTGACAACTTCCACATCTTCAATCGATCGACTGTTAGTGTCGGGTATTGATATAATACTAGCAAGAAAACCTTGAAAACCTCTCTGGATAAGCTTCTTTGCATGAATTCATGAAATAATGTTCGACATTTGACTATTATGCACCACCTCAAAAATGAATGCTTTCCCGTTGCGCAGGACGTTTTCTTTAGGTGGATGTCCTTGCGGTTTATGATGTCTTGGCTGCCTCGATGGTCCCATAAACGGCTTCTTGTTCTGCTGACTTGATTGCTGGATACGGTTCCTCTTGCGCTGCATCTCCCAGTCAATGTCCTTCAGAGACTGCTTGGCTTGAAAGGCTTTAGCAACAGCAGCAGCATAGTCAATAGGATCAGTCAGCATCACATCTCGACGGATTTTCGGCCTCAAACCATCCAAGAAATGTCGTAGCTTCTCCGCAGAATCATTTGCAATCAGGGGCACAAAATGATAGCCCCTATAAAATTTCTAAACAAACTCAGCAACAGACGAATACCCCTGGCGGAGGCTCATGAGCTCTCTCTTCAACCTCGAACAAACGTCGGTATTGAAATACTTATCATAGAATACCCTCTTAAAGCCCTCCAAAGTCAAAGTCGCCAGATTCACTCTTCGTTCCGCTCCCTCCCACCACAAGGAAGCGTCGCCCTTTAGTAAATAAATGGTACAACGAACCCGGTCAGCATCCGCCATATCCATATACCTAAAAATCACCTCCAACGACTTAATCCATCCCTCAGCCACGAATGGATCAGTAGTGCCGGAAAATCCTCGAGATCCATCCTCCTAAATCGCTCATAAACAGCCTCTGGTCGGACCCTCGCAGCATTCCCAACATGCTGCTCTACTAATTGAGCCATTCCAGCTAGCACATGAGCACTAGCATCCTGACTAGGCGGAGGCTGTGGAATATCCTCCTTTCGCCTATCCTCACTATCTCTGCGAAGTACTCGTCTAGGAGGCATCTCTGTACAAGTCATCCAAACCACGTAACCAACATGCATTTAACATTTCAAAACATACATCCAACCTCCTAATTCATGCACCATAAAAGCATTTAAAATTCAGCATATAAAATCTAAAGCAGTAAAAACACATAGACTTGAGACGTGACTTCTCGAACTTCTCGGAGTGGAAGTAACACAACCTTTTAGGGATCCTTGGCTCAGATATCAACTGAAACATCCACTACTTTTTTTTTAACTTTAAAATGTTACTAATTTTTTTTTAAGTAAAATTCAAAACTTTCATGCTAAAGTAACTCCACAATTAAAAGTCATCATACGTCAACATTCAAAACAACCCAAAATTTAACTTCAAAATAAAGCATAAATCTCTAAATGGAGAATCCTCAAAATCTTTCTGTAAAACTTTAAATAATAATTAAGGAAATAAATGCGGAAGATCAATGTCCCTCTGGAGTGTACTGCCGGACTCGATACACTCAAGCGTCAGTGCCTCCCTCAATCTCATCCTCACCTGCAACCATCCAAAACTAGTGAGTCTAATGACTCAGCACGTTCTAACAATGAGTAACAATTAATACATATACAGTCACATGCGTAAAAATCATACTTTTATTTAAAATAGTTAGCGTGAATTTGTAAGCATAAAAAAATCATAAATCATTTAATCGTAAAGCTTTCCATCATCATATATTATTTTTGGTGAATTTTGATCCTTGAAGGTGACTAGCTATAATCGTATCATGTGGTCGACTGATCAGTCTTAGCTCACCATTGAGCATGGGGACGGGCACTAGGCACCGCCGTAAGTGAAAATACGATTATATTGGGCTCCAGTATTTTTAAAAAAATTTAATCATATTATTAAGCTTCAAAAATATTTATCGAAAATATTTTTATCTTGTTCGTCCCCGGTCTCCTTTCCCCAGCCTATAATTGAATATTCAGATAAAATCTTTAATTCTCATGAAATCATGCATTTAGACCTTCAATCATACACTATATATCATTTAAGCATTTAAAATCTATTGGATAAAGCATTTAAATAATTTAACTAATTTGCATGCATGCGGTTTACGTTGGTTGACTTTTGGACGCTACACTCAAATTAGTTAATTCTTGCAAAATTTTGAAAATAACCATAGACACGGTGACATGTGAAAACTTGTTCGTCTCTATGGTTGTACATATACTTTTTCAACGCCTAAATTTGTATTTACGATATCTTTAAGCAATCTCTTCGCATTCTTGCACTTAGCACTCTCTACATTCTTAAAAATAATCTGAATTTGTTTACTTTGATTCAATCTCATTTGCAAAAATGGCAGCCTATAGAATGAAAGCATATCAAGTGAACTTTGATTTTGTTTATGGATTTGAAGGTGCTGCTATGGCAGCCATGTTCAAATTATTGGAAGATGATGGAGTCCAACCCTTCCTCAATCTTCCTATTGCCATATATGTAGATACATTGCTAGATTTTTATGAAAACGTCTTTTTCACTGCTAATAAACATATTGCATGCTCATTGGGTGACATGAATTTTATTGTTGATGAAGCCTTGTTCGCTCTACATTGTCACGACATTGTAATGTAATAGACCGGAGTTCGACTGATTTCTTCTTGCAATAATTAATGAAAAGGTAAAATCAGGTCGAGTAGAACTCATATCATGCATAATACTACCAATAGAAGACGCATATGAGATGTGTGTCACGGTTTCTATCTTCTCATTAGTCTTAGGACATATAGACTTGGATAGAGTGACACCATGAAATATTGGTAGATATCATCTCTTAGACTCCTCCATAGAGAAAATTTTTAGTATGGTATTAATATAAGTTGATTCAGTGATACCTAGCATTTTCTTTGATTTATCCCTATAGATATGTATCCCTAACACATAGAATGCTAAACACATGTCCTTCATAGAGAATTTACTCGCTAACCATATTTTAGTCGATTGTAACAATCCTACATGATTTTCAATGAGTAGTATGTCATCAACATAAAGTACTAGGAATATTACTGCACTCCCACTAACGTTTTTTATACGCAAAGTTCCTCAGGATTCTTAACAAAATCAAACTCAATTATTGTGTTATCAAATCTGAGGTTCTGACTTCTTAATGCTTGTTTGAGTCCATACATGTATATCTAAAGTTTGCATCTTTTATGCTCATCTTTTCCTTAATATCACCATTAAAGAACATTGTTTTCACATCCATTTGTCAGATTTCATTTTCATATCATGCTGCTATGGCTAGAAGTATTCTAACAGACTTCAACATTGCGACGGGAGAAAATGTTTTCTCATAGTCAATTCCTTGATTTTGAGTATATCTTTTTGCTATCAATCTAGCTTTGAAGATCACTACCCTCCCATCCGCGCCAAGTTTTCTTTTGAAAATCCATTTGCATCATATGAGAATAATTCTTTCACGTGAATCTACTGAGGACCATACTTGCTTTGAATACATGGAGTCTGTCTCAGACTGCATGTCTTCAAGTCCTTTGGATGAATAAACATCAGTTAACGCTTCTTTGAAGTTCCTTGGATCACATTCAAGATTGGGCTCATCTTGGCCCTCTTCAAAAAACAAGCTCATCCTCATAGGTGGCATTAAGATTGTTTCAGATCTTCTAAGAGCGTGTACTTCTTCGCGTTGACTTGGATATCTTTAGGTGGAATATATTTTATTTTTAAGCTGTAGATATCATTTTCTAATTTTTTTGTTCCAGTAAAAGATTCATTTTTGTAAATATTTCAAACATCTTTAGCAAAAGAACAAGAAAATAAATCTTTATCAAGCATAAAATTGAAATAATGTTTTTAACCAAATCTGGAACAAATAAAACATATATCAAAATTAACATAAAATTATTGTTTAATATTAAATAAACATCGCATATGACATTTGCAGCAACCCTTGCTCTATTGTCCATTCTTAGGAAGATTTCATCATCCTTTAGCCTCCTACATCTTGTCATCACCTGCAAATTCTTGCATAGATGAGAACCACACCTAGTATCTAATATTCAAGAAGTTGAGTTAATTGATATATTTATTTTAATATAAAATATACAATTGCCAAAAATCTACTGAGCTAGATATTCCTTGAAGTTGCACTTCCAATGTCAAGGCTTCTTGCAGTAGAAGCAAAATTATTCTGATTTATCGGGCTCTGTGGGCCCTTTATCAGCAATTGGAATTTGCTTCTTTCTGGTTTTGTTTTTCTTGAAGGGACATAACGTTGCTTTCCCTTTCTTTTTGGTCTTTCTTTCTCCCAGATGACGAGTCCACTAAGAAAACAAATTTTCTTTTTAATTGGTAGCTTCATATGTAGTAAGAATATTTTGACTAGCTCTTAAAATCTAGCCTCTACTTATTCATGTTGAAGTTTACAACAAACCCTTCAAACAAGGCTGTTATGTCGGTGAACAACTTGCTTGGGATGACAATGTCCATGCCTACTAACTTTTTAGTAAGCTCAATTATCCTCATGTCATGCTCATGGACCAAAGCCCCAAAGCGCAAGCATATAACCATGAGCTCCTTGACAACACCGTGCCTCAAGGGACGAGTTTGTTCACCATACAACTCTTGTAGGTTCAATCAAAACCTCGCAGTATTTGTAGCATCATCGAACTGCCTCTACAATTAATTTGACATAGAAGCAAGCATGTAACTTTTGGCTTGCAAATCATGGTCTCGCCATTTATCAAGCCTAGCCAAGTCCTCATAAGGGGCATTGGCAGCTACGTCTTTTCGAGGAGCTTTATTGAGTACATATGTTATTTTATCATAATTCAGAATGATTTTCAAATTCCTTAGCCAATCGTGGTAGTTAGGTTTGGTTAGTTTATTTTGATCAAGAAAAAAAAATAAAGGATTTTGCGAAAACATCGTAAATAAATTGAAAATGAAAACATAATAAACATTACTCACTATTTTAAAATATTTTATAAGACATAAAATATGAACTTTTGTTTTATGAATTTTCTCATACTATTTTTACATTTTCATTGGCATATGATGAAAACAGGAAATCATACTTCCTTAGTGAGTACGCAAGACTCAAAATCTAAATTATGATCCTGAATAATATAGGCAAATCATAAATTCCAAAATGTAGAGCCCAATTGTAACTCCTTCCAACTCTCACGTAATTTGCCTCACGTCTGATAAAGGTCCAATAATATGATGTTGTTTATCTTCATGTGTCGAGCTCAGCCATCAACATTGATTGTTAGTGGACGGTCGCCATGAAATCTCCCAATAATATGAGCTGAAGTCATGAAAGTTCCAGGAAACTCACATCAAGTATGTCAGTGGAAGTCACACTTTCTAGCGTCCAGGCCTCCCAATAATATGAGCTAGACACTGACCACGTGTAGTATTTATCATGCAACCACCATTGATGGAAGACAAGAAAATAGTAAACTCTTTTAATTTTTCTTTTATGGGCTTTGTTGGAAACTTAATTTCGGCAGTTTGACAAACTAAGTGCTTAATTATTGAACTAACTGATCAAGCATCTTGAAGAAACTGAACTACATAAATCGACTGACAGTTGCCTTACTGAAGATTCACGTGCAGATTATCGAAGGCAACTGAAACCAGCTCAACTGAACTTACGAAGAGAACTAACTGATCAGTTGTCATATATTCAGTTGTGAGCTTACCAGAGACTACTCATCAGCAGATCACTCGGCTGTACACGCCATCAGTTGTGGAAAGGACGTTCAACCGACAATAGTACAAAAAGCAGACTGTAACGGATAGTGGGAACGCCACAATACAGCTACAGTGTACGAATGTCAGAATAATGTTGACATGGCAATCAACGGATATAAAGACTCAAATTTTATTTAATATTAACGTTGAAAGGAAGCCTATAAATAGGTGAGAAGAGCAGCTGAAGAAAAAATCGATCCATCTATTCTCTTAAGCTTGCTGTTACCCTGCTGAATTTATCGCTCTTACTCAAGAATCAAAAAGATCACGCTTATCAAATTTATTTGTAGCATTTGAGGCTACCTTTCGAGCTTATAAGCACAAACTTTTTTATTGTTTATTCGATCTTTTACTAGATCAGTTGTGCTAAGAACAGTCGAAGAACTGTAAGAGATTTTGTAAACTAAGAGTTTCAGTCTTGGCAGTGTTAAGTCCAAACTGAAATGGGTCTGTACAAATTTTTGTGTTGATCAAAGTCTTTTAGTTAATATCCTATCCTTCTGATAGAAGGGGTGACGTAGGAGTGTTTGAAATCTCCGAACATCCGTAAAATCTTGTGTTCTTATTTCAATTTTTATTCTATCTATCAGTCAGTTTTATTCCGCACCTTATTTTTAACCGATTGATATTGACCGACAAGATTCCAAGTATCAATTTATCACTAAACTGAATTTAACGTTCGAAAAATTGTTAAAAGTTGTGAGTGTTTATTCAACCCCCCCTTCTAAACACCCTTTTAACCATAGATCCAATCTTATCAAGTGGTATCAGAGCAGTTGAATCTTGTCCTAGAATATTGTTATTTACAAAACTAATAACCATGTCTTCTTTCAATAAAATCTCAATGTTTTCCAAAGAAGATTTTGATGACTGAAAAATCAGAATGCAGGCTCATCTAGCTGCACAGGATGATGACATTTGGTACATCATTACATATGGACCCATGAAGATTCTAAAAGCCAACACAGTTGTAGCCATGTCTGATGGGGCACCACAATGTATAAAGAAGCCCAGAGAAGAATGGACAGCTGAAGACAAGAAGAAAGCCAATTTAGACAATGTGGCGATTGATATCTTATATAAAACGCTGGATAAAGTCACTTTCAGCAAAATCAAAATGTGCAAAACCGCCAAAGAAATATGGGAGAAACTAATCCAACTTTTTGATGGAAATGAGCAAACTAAGGAGAACAAGCTATCAGTTGCTGTTCAAAAGTTTGACAACATCAAGATGAAGTCTGGAGAAACAATGCATGAATATGATGAAAGAGTCATTAGCATTATCAATGAGCTAAATGCACTTGTAAAAGTATATTCCAATAAAGAGATAGCACTGAAAGTTGTCAAGGATCTCCCCAAAGAATGGGATGTCAAGACCATGGCAATGAGGGAGTCAAAGGACCTGAACAAGATCGAACTCCATGACTTGTTTGCTGATCTGAAGGCTTATGAGTTTGAACTACAAACCAGAGAAAGGGAACCTTCTACGCCAGTGGCCACAACTGCTTTAACTGCTGTCAGACTAGAACCAACTGGTTCAGTTGACAAATCTGCTGATAAGCTAAGCAACGACGCGATGTCACTGTTTGTCAGAAAGTTTGGTAAATTTATGAGAACAAATCAAGGAAAATTCCAGAAACAACATCAGAAAAGCTACTCCAATGAAGAACCTTATACTTGCTACAATTGTGGCAAAACTGGTCACTACATTGTTGACTGTCCCAAACCAAAGAAGGACAGTCGAGGCTCAGCTGAAAGAGGGAAGAAGCCCTATGAGCATAAAAGAATAACCAAGGATGACAAGAAGTCATTCAAAAAGAAACATGAGATACTTTTAGCTGAGGAAAGCAAATCCAAGTGGGCTGAAACTGACAGTGAGGAGTCAGAATCTGAAACCTCATACAGCTCGAATGATGATGAAGAACAAGTCAAATGCTTGATGGCCAATGATGCTGAACAAGAGTCAGCAAGTGAACATGTATTTGACTTCAGCTCTACTAATTTCACTCGTGAGAAACTCATTACCACATTGCATGACATGGTAAATGAGTATCACAAACTTGCTCAATCATTTGAGAAGGTTAGAACTTTAAAAACTGATCCCAGAGACAACAAAACAGAAACTAATGAAACAGTTGAGAAAAATGCTGGAATCAATCATGAGCTCTCAGCAGCTAGAACACCTCAGCAAAATGGTGTAGCTGAGAGAAGAAATCGGACCCTTAAAGAAGCTGCTAGAACAATGCTTGCTGATTCTGTTATTTCTCAAAGGTTTTGGGCTGAAGCAGTAAACACTGCATGTTACACTTAGAACAGATCAATGATTAATAAAAATCATATGAAAACACCATATGAGATCTGGCATGGAAGAAAAAGTGTGGTTTCTTATTTCAAAATATTCGGCTGCAGATGTTTTATTCTTGATAATGGTAAAAATCATTTAAAAGCCTTTGATGCTAAATCTGCAGAAGGAATATTTCTTGGATATTCTTCAGTTAGCAAAGCATATAAAGTTTTTAATAAAAAATCTTTAAATGTTGAAGAATCTATTCATGTTGTTTTTGATGAAACTGTACTAACTAATAAGCCAACTGATCCAGTTGAGCGAGCTGATCGATTTACAGATATCAGTTTAGAATATGACAATGAAGAAGAGAATCATATCAATCGAAACATTCTTCAAACATCTGAACCTGAAGCATTAGATCAAACAGTTGAACAGGAAGTTGTTCCTGATAATCAGTTGGTGAAGCAAACAGATGATATTCAGTTACCAACTGATACAGCTCCAACTGAAACTGAAAATATTTAGTTGCCAACAGAAGCAGTTGCTGATGTGGATGCAGCAAATTCTGAACTCAGATGGAAGAAATCACATCATTCAGAATTGGTGATAGGTAATCCATCTGATCCGGTAAGAACAAGAAATCAAATGCTTAATTTGTTTATTCATTCTGCTTTTGTCTCACAATTGGAACCAAAGAAAACTGACGAAGCTCTTGCTGATCCTAACTGGATAAATGTAATGCAAGAGGAGCTAAATCAGTTTACCCATAACAATGTCTGGAACTTAGTTCCAAGACCAGTTTGTAAAACAATTATATGTACAAAATGGGTATTCAGAAATAAACTGAACGAATATGGTTCAGTTGCACGCAACAAAGCAAGAATTGTAGCACAAGAATATAGGCAGGAAGAAGGAATTGACTACGATGAAATGTATGCACCAGTTGCAAGACTGGGAGCAATCAGAATGTTCTTTGCCTATGCATCATTCAAGAACTTTAAAGTCTACCAATTGGATGTAAAAAGTGCATTTCTGAAAGATCAGTTGCAGGAAGAAGTTTATGTTGAACAACCACAAGGTTTTATCAATAATTCTTTTCCTGATCATGTCTATCATTTGAACAAAGCTTTATATGGTCTTAAAAAGGCTCCAAGAGCTTGGTATGAGACACTTTCAAAATTCTTAACTGATCATGATTTTACTGTTGGATCAGTTGACAAAACCTTGTTCAAATTCTCTAAGAATGATCACATTTTACTTGTGCAAATATATATTGATGATATTATTTTTTGTCAACTAACCCCAAATTATGTGAGAAATTTGCCAATTTAATGCAAGACAAATTTGAGATGAGTATGATGAGTGAACTGACATTTTTTCTCGGACTACAAGTGAAGCAACTGGAAACTGGTATTTTTATCTGTCAGACCAAATACACGAAAGAATTGCTCAAAAAATTTGGCATGGAAACACGTTCAGCTGCAAGCATCCCATGAGTTCATCATTCAAAGTGGACAATGATCAAGGGGGAATATCAGTTGAGACGACACTCTACAGAGGTTTAATAGGTTCATTATTGTACCTAACTGCTAGTCGTCCTGATATTGTATTTGCTGTCTGCATGTGTGCTAGATTTCAAGCAAATCTTAAGCAATCGCATTTTTCTGTTGCCAAAAGAATTTTAAAATATCTAAAAGGCACTCAAAATGTGGGATTATGGTACGCTAAAGACTCTTCTTTCATTTTAGTTGGATATTCAGATGCAGATTATGCAGGATGTAAGCTAGATCGTAAATGCACAAGTGGATCTTGTCAGTTTCTAGGAGACAGACAGATTTCATGGTTCAGCAAGAAGCAAACATCTATAGCTACTTCCACAACTGAAGCAGAATACCTTGCTGCTGGAAGCTGCTGTGCCCAACTGCTCTGGATTCACCACAACTGAAGCAGAATACCTTGCTGCTTGAAGCTGCTGTGCCCAACTGCTCTGGATTCAGCAACAACTGAAAGATTATGGAGTTGATATCTAAAAGGCACTCAAAATGTGCAATAACTTACAATCCAGTTCTTCACTCAAGGACCAAGCATATTGATGTCAGGCATCACTTAATTAGATATCATGCTCTGAAGAAAGCTATCAGACTGGAATATGTGTCAACGGAACAACAAGCTGCAGACATCTTCACCAAGCCATTACTAGAGACTAAGTTTTCTTATTTTCGAAATATACTTGGCTTAATCGATTTAACTTGATCATATCATTGATATTATTCTTTTGTTGATTACCATCAGTTAATCCTCTACTTAGTAGTAACTATTCAGTTAGTCTGCTGTAAGTTAATATTATCAATGAGTATTAGTCGATTAACGTCAGCTTAATTGCAGAAAAGTAAAGTAAAAAGGCATGGATAAACTAAATAGAACTTTTATTTATTAAAAGAGGAGCGTACATTAACAATTTCTTTCTTGACCGCAGACCTCCACAAGGATAACCAACAAGTTAAATCCCTTGCGGAAGTCTTTAGGAAGCCCTCTGAAATAGCAATCTTTTTTAGAGTCCTCCTTTCTTTGATAAGCATCAGAAGGTAGACACCTTCATCAGTGAAAATGTCCACCTCGTCAGTGACGCGAAGGCGCCGCCGAAACTTCCTCATAGTTGCCACCTGTTTAGGTATAGCAACAGATCCTCCCTGCTGGAAGGATAGGAAGTCCTGAAGCTTAAGCCAAAATAGGAGAATCTTCACAAAAAATTAATATTCCATTGAATTCTTTCGAGTCTCCAAAGCCGACTGCATAAACGTATCCGCCATGTCTGGACATTTTGAACTACTTGATCCTGCCATTCTTGTTTCGGTGATATCTACTTGCTGATAATTTTTGACTAACCATGTTATGTCTATTTATAGTCAAAGCGCAAGAAAACTGAAGAGACGCAATCATTACTCTGGACGATTTATCTTCTGAGAATAAGATTTCCTTTCTTTAATTACACGTCACGTCAACCGTCGTTTGAATTTCCAGAATATAAAAAATGCATTTATTGAGGAGGAATATCGATTTGAAAAGTTAACTAAGAAGACAAAAAGTCAGTTGGTCTTCAACTAAACTGACCAAGTTTCCAACTAGTCATTCAGCTGCTGATCTAACTGATCTTCTCCGATAAGTTAACTGATAAATCGAATAATATTTTATGTTAAAAGATGTGACTGTTTATCGAAGCATTAATTTCTGTCTTTCAACAAATAGTATTTTGAAACGTGGACCCATGTAATCCATGAATTATCTACAAATGTTTTTACCACACGTACGCATGTTTTCAACTCAAATTTTCTTGGACTGACACGTGTCCAAAAATTTCAACAGTCACTTATATCAGTACGATACCTGCTCCAATTCAGTTCTTCTCCTTACGCTTATTTCAAAGTCACGGAGCAAAATTGAATTCAAGTTTTCGTTCTCGCAGAAAAACACTCAATCCAATGGCAAATCAGATCCCCGCTCATATCATGAATGCTATGGCCATCAACTTCGACTCAATTATGATTGTGTCCGACGAAGCTGTGAAGAACATCTTCATCAAACTGGAAGCATCTGGGCTGAAACAATTTTTGGGACTTTCTTCCTAAGAAATCTACACCAAAGAGATTCAGGATCTCTATGCTACTGGTTATGTCACCACTTCTGGAACAATCTTCGCTACTGTCAATGGTCAGTTATTGATCTTTGATGAGGAATCATTCGGCATCCTATTTCAACTGCCTACTAAAGGGCTAGTTTATCTATCTGAAGTCAAGGCATCTGATGTTGAAGAGATGCAAACCCTTCTGTCTACTGATGGTCAGAAAATCAAAGTTTCCGATCCCAAGAAAGAGTTGAAGACAGAGGTGCAACTACTAGCAGATATAGTAGCCAAAGAGCTTTTGGCAAAGGCTGGATCCTTTGCTGCAATTACACTTAAGAAATTTCAAGCCCTGACTGCTATAATGACTGGCCGGCAAATCAACTTGAAGAACATAATCTTCAATATCTTGAGGAACATGTTCCAATCAACCAAGCAATCCAAGGGTTTTGCGGTGCAGCTCAGCTATCTGCTGAAGACCAAAAGGCTGGTGACTGATGATTCTGAAACATCATCGAAGCTGAAAATTTTCAATGCTAAAAATTTCCAACCACCAAAGCAGAAACTGGAAATGTCTCCTCAGCAGTTTGTCAAGGTAAAGAAGGAGATTGGGACTCAGGAGGCTCCCAAGTCAGTTAAGAAGAAAACTATTCAGAAGAAAACAATCAAACGCAAGTTGATTGTCAGTGAATCTGACTCAGAGAAGACTCCATCTCCTAAGATCATCAAGAAGGCAAGGACCTTGAAGACAAAGCCTGCTGTTGTAGTTGGGACCATCCCAATTGAGAGATTGTTGCAGACTAGGGCTCAACAGCCTGTTGAGGCTATCCCTCTAAAAGCCATTCCAACTGAACCCTCAACTGAAGATCAGTTGCCTCTATCTACCATTCTACCGAAGAAGAAGATCACCGACTCCGGTGAACAAAAGAAGAAATTTGCTGGAGTTAATGTTCCATTGATCACTATCACAGGCCACACATCTCTACCTACTGTCAGACCAAAGGGCATAGTTCTCATAGAACAAATCGATATGACTAATTCAGGGTTGAGCATTCCTTATGCCCTAACTGACTCAAAGGGCAAGGGAAATATACAAGAAGAGCTCAAGCCAACCAATGCTATTCAAATGCACATTGATCTCATTTGGCAAGATATCAACTAATTTTCCGAAAATAAGCTCAAGACTTACAATGAATGGGTGAAATTCCGAACAGAAGTCTTTGCAAAGGAGCTTCAAAAGAAGTCGAAACTAAAGCAATCCATTGACTTGGAAAAGATTGTTATGAAGTTCGTCAACGCTTCTACTGTTGTTCAAGCTCTGGAGCGCAAGAAATATTTTTTCAATCAAATAAGAGCAAAGAAGCTTCAGAAGATAGTTGCTCAGTTGCGACTGAACTATGATCCATCAAGTCCAACTACATTCAATGATATGGCTGTGCATGAACAGCTGGCCACGGATCAACTCTCGTTGTAGATGGAAATCAAAATTTGGAAAATAGATCAAGAGTTGATCATTCCAGCAGCCTCCCAAGAGTTTTCATCAGAGGAGCTAGCTGGAAAATCAGTTGAAGAGCCCTCCAAAGAAACAGTTGTTGAACCATCATCATCTTCAGCACCTCCCTTTTCAACTGCTGATCAGAAGCTATATTCCGAGGCTGAATTATCATTGGCAAATCTTGACGAGGTCATCAAATCAGTCACCTCTGATATTCAGCTGGAAACATAAAAATCAGTTGAAGGTGTATTGACTGAAGAACCAGCAGATCACCTTATGGTCATTGAGGAACCAGCTGATCAACCAGTTATTACTGAAGAGCCAATTCAGTCAACTGATATGACTGAACAGGCAGTTTTTGAACTAACTGAACAGGCGGTTTTTGAACCGACTGAAGAGGCTCAGCTGCACTTAGTTACCACTGAAGAAGTGCCAGCTGACGAGCCAGTTATTCAACGAGCTGAAGAGCCAGATACTCTACAAACTGAAAACCCCTCTTCTACTTTTGATCTTCCACTTGTCTCTTCTCCTCCCAAGTATCAACAAGAGCATACAACTGAGATTATTTCATAAATGGTTGCGCATGAAACAGAACCAACTGACGGAACAATGGTTGTATTTACTCAACAGGAAATGGTGCAGTTTTCAGAATCTTCCGGAGCCATGTCTCCTGAAATATCAAATACTGAAGCCCTGTTTGAAGAGATTCAGACTGTTCAGTCCAACATCGTCAGTATGATGAATTCCATTTCTGAAATAAAGTCAACTCAACTCGCGCACTCATTAAAGCTCAACTCTAACATCGAGTTTACAACGAACAGACTCCAACATAACAATCAGATTATGAGTTATCTACTTCTCCAGGTCGAAGAAATCAAGAAAGATAGACTGTCGACTGAATCTCATTTTCAAACTCAAGCATTAGTCGGCAGACGCTTTGACTTCCTGGAAAGTAAAGTTACCAGAAGGATTGATATGCTGCAAGATACTATGATGAATGTTGTATCAGAAATCACAGCAGATGTTCGTATTCTATCTAGGAAAATTGATGTGCTTGACAAAAAGGGGGAAATAGAAATTGAAAAGCTAAAAGATCATAAAGACAAAGGAAAGAAGGAGATATGAAGATCAACTGACTTCAGTTTTAGTTGAAGACTTTATTCTTTTATTCTTTGTATGAATCTATACATTAGAATAATTATTTTATCTACAATGAGTTCGAAGAACATTTTTGAGTTCAGTTGATCAGTTCATACTTTACAAGTTTTGTGAAACACCAAAAAGGGAGAAATTGTTGGAAACTTAATTTCGGCAGTTTGACAAACTAAGTGCTTAATTATTGAACTAACTGATCAAGCATCTTGAAGAAACTGAACTACATAAATCGACTGACAGTTTCCTAACTGAAGATTCACGCACAGATTATCGAAGCCAACTGAAACCAGCTCAACTGAACTTTCGAAGAGAACTAACTGATCAGTTCATATATTCAGTTGTGAGCTTACCAGCGACTACTCATCAGCAGATCACTCAGCTGTACACGTCATCAGTTGTCGAAAAGAACGTTCAACCGACAATAGTACAAAAAGCAGACTGTAACAGATAGTAGGAACGCCGCAATACAGCTACAGTGTACGAATGTCAGAAGAATATTGACATGGCAATCAACGGATATAAATATTCAAATTTCATTTAATATTACCGTTGAAAGAAAGCCTATAAATAGGTGAGAAGAGCAGCTGAAGAAAAAATCGATCCATCTATTCTCTTAAGCTTGCTGTTACCCTGCTGAATTTATCGCTCTTACTCAAGAATCAAAAAGCTCACGCTTATCAGATTTATTTGTAGTATTTGAGGCTACCTTTCGAGCTTATAAGCACAAACTGTTTTATTGTTTATTCGATCTTTTACTAGATCAGTTGTGCTAAGAATAGTCGAAGAACTGTAAGAGATTTTGTAAACTAAGAGTTTCAGTCTTGGCAGTGTTAAGTCCAAACTGAAGTGGGTCTGTACAAAGTTTTATATTGATCAAAGTCTTTTAGTGAATATCATATCCTTGTGATAGAATGGGTGACGTAGGAGTGTTTGAAATCTCCGAACATCCGTAAAATCTTGTGTTCTTATTTCAGTTTTTATACTATCTATCGGTCAATTTTATTCCGCACCTTATTGTTAACTGATTGATATTGACCGACAAGATTCCAAGTATCAGTTTATCACTAAACTGAACTTAACGTTCGAAAAATCGTTAAAAGTTGTGAATGTTTATTCAACCCCCCTTCTAAACACCCCTTTAACCATATATCTGATCCTATCAGGCTTGATTTAAATTTCAAATATTATTCAAAATGAAGGCTTTTAACTTCTAAAATTTGTCTCATCATTTAATTTTAAAATCTTATGACATGTTTGTTTGTATGTTTGTCGAATTCATTCAATTTTTGTTATTATAGTAAAAATAACGAATATACTAATTATTTGTATTGTATAACATGAATTATAATTATAAATAATAAAAGATGATTGATAACCGAGAGTTATTTGATCCTGAGAGCTATACATGGATCCAAGTTCAATATTTATGTAAATGCAGGGATGCAAATATAATATTATAAAAGTATCTAATATTTTACATGTATTCGATTTTCAAAACACTTTAGGATTTGAGTCCACCATATTCAAATCTTTATCTCCCATTAAATCTAATATTCACATTAAATTTTCATTTCACATTAGGATATAAATTTAAGGGGTGAGAACATGTCACAAACAAGTCTACTTTAATAATTATCAAATAATTAAAAATAATAATGTAAAATAACATAACAACACATAGCACTTTGGTCATTACTCTCGATCATCCTTGTACTATATAACATCATTTATTATATAAAACCATAATATAAATATTATCATTTTAATAATGTATCTTGTAAATTTGTCACTAATCTCAATAATTAAAAATAAATCATAAATTAAATGAGCTATTTTATTTAATTATCTAATTAATTTATTAATAATTAAATTTCTTGTATAACATCTTTACTAAAAAAATTAAAAATAATATTTCAATTATTTATTTTATATAAGAAATTTACATGATTTTGTCAAAAAAAAATTTGAAGCGTAAATTTGACAAAATTTTCATAAAATATAAATTAAACCCAAAAATTTTGAAAAAAATTAAATTCGCACTCGGACTGAATTATTCAAGCCCGCTGCCCGTGGGGGGGCATGGTTTCACGCCACACGCTGGCATGCATGAAAAACCAATTTTTGCTTTTTGAAATAATTTTGAGCAATCGCCGCTGTCCAGATTTGCAGGGGCTTCCCGCATGCATTGCTGCCCTGAACCGTGCAAATTTTTTTTCCTTTAAGAATCAAATTTTCAGGGGATATGGAAAAAAAATTTCAGAGGTTAGAAATAATTTATTCAACGTAATTTAAACAATAAATAACAATGAATCATACGATTGAGAACATTGGCTATGAAATTACTATTGGAGTATCGTTTTCTCGCACCCAAGATGCAGCCGAAGTTTAAAATTTTTAATGAAATTTAGTTTTGACAATCAAAACATTTTTTAGTATCGTATGAGTCAAATCCATGCATAGAATGTTTAGAGTTGTTACCTCCTTTGCGTTCTAAGACGTTGGACACCAAATTATTCCGAATTTTAAGGGGTGATAGTCCTTCTTGTAATTCTGTACGAATGATCTACTAGATTAAGTGTCGTTTTTCAATGCTAAATTAGGTTCACGATCAAACATTGAATTTCTGACATAGATCGCATTAGAATTCTAGACGAAATTTTGTGTTGACTGTTGAGAATTGATCGCCGAAAATTTGCAACTCTGGTGTTATGGTGATGTTCACGTCTGAGATGTTCTTCAAAAGGGAGGGGCCCAAAAACTGAGGTTTGAAGGAGAGAAGACAAATCTAGCATCTTGATATGATATATATTGTCATATTTTAATTTTCATGGACTAACTTAAAATCCTAATAGATCTCTAAATTAGAATCTTAAATAGACTCTTAAGTTTGAATCACAATATTATTCTTACTTAGAGTTTTCACTTTGTAAAATATCTCCACTATGTATCAATATCTAATAAAGATTTCTTAATAGTTATATTTGTATTAAGATTCTCCAATCACATCAAATAATCCATGACAGTCATGATCTCCTGTAGCATTTTTTCAACTTTTGACAATACATGAAAAAATTAAATAACTATTTTTCAATTAATTGATTTTAAGTTCTTCTAGAATATTCCATGAGGATTTTACATAGCAATCAAAACTATTAATTAATATTTAAATAGAATATTTTAGAATTTATTAATTAAATAATTATGATTTCATTATAATCTCGGTCGATGGTCAGACAACTCTGACGTGATGAAGCTACAAATCTTGTTATTATAATGAAATATGAAAATTTCGAAGACCATAATTTTATACTCTCATTTTTTGCAACTATATATTTTGGAACTCATTCACTAAATTAGAAAGTTGGACTCTCTCACAAATTTAGTAGTCAAGTTAACTTCCACAACTTTCAGATATGAATACACTTATAAACTCTTTCATAAGTTATATATTTGATTTGCATCAAAATTAAAGTTGTCAAATTCAACTATTTGAATTTGACTATCTGAAACGTCCACTACTCTTTTTTCTTAAAAAGTACTAGAATTTTTTTTCTAAATCATTCAATCGAAACACTAAACTTTAAAATATGAAAATTTTACATCATTTAAAAATAAACCAATCACTATTATTTTAAAAATCCAGAAAATAATTCAAAGAATAAAGTCGTAAAACGTTCAATCAACCTAACATTATTTTAAAAATAACTTAACTCTAACATCCTTTCAAAAACATCTCAAAAGCATCAAAATCATAAAATCTTTAATGTAATCTTAAATCATAAACATAATTTGATTTGCGGAAAACTAGCGACAGTCCTCTGGTTGTGTGCACCTTCAATCCAACAAGATCAACCATCAAGACCTCCATTAACATCAATATCATGTTCACCTGCATTGATCACACCTAGTGAGTCTATTGACTCAGCAAATTTTGACCATGATAGCAAGTAATACAAATACAATCACAAGCAACATTGAAAATACTTTTAATAAAATAGATTTTCATGAACATAAACGTTAACATTTTCCTTTCAACATATCATATCATATTTCCTTTAACCATATATGTATATGTTTCTCTTTTTATTGAATTCAGATCCTCAATTGTGACTTTCGTATTAGCTGAAGGTCGATGGATCCATCTACATATTACCACAGTACTGGGCAGCGGGGACATCAGCGACACTCTCACCCATCAACTGAGCCTTGGCCTTACATATCATCGTATCATCTTCATCATCATATCATCGTATTAGTCACAATCAATTCACTTCCTTCAATTTTTCATATTTCCATCACTTATAAAAATTCATGCACATATGCATCATTTTTTTTAAAATCAAGCATGCAACATATCTTTTAACATTAATGTTTCATCATAAAATATCATAAACATTTAAAATAAACATATTTTAGAGCATTCAGGGCACTGCCAAGACGTTTACTATTTTTCATGTGTAAAATGATCGTTATACCCCTAGAAGCATAACTTTCCATATTTATCTCTATACTTCGAAACGAAGTCCCAAATCATTCCAAACTTAATCTATTACCTTAAAACACTCCCTTAAATATTCCTTAGGCTTAAAATTTAGCTTTACAATAAATTCCTCGATTCATTTTTAAACTTATATGTACATCCCGGTTTTGACTCGTATGGACTCGAAACTTAACCAAAACTTACCAAACTTGGACCAAAGCTTAATAACACCCAATTAAACTATTTTCAACCCAATTCAAGCCCAACAAGAACTTGGATCATGCCTGCAAGCTGCTGTATTTTTCTGCACAAGAGTCCTAGTTCTAGTGTGATTCGAACCTAGGCTAGCTTCGACCTCAACCCCTTAGCCACAGGACCAGACCCTTGGCCACCCTCTTGGGCCCCTAACTGAACCCTAGGTAAGCTTCTGGACAGACGCTAACCCCCCTGCGCGACCAACCCTTCACCCGTGCGCTAACAAGCCATGCACGACTTTCCTCATGCCGCAGCCCCCTTGCCTTCGGACCAGCCCTCGTGTGACCTATCTAGGACCATGGCTTAGCCCTCTTAAGACCTTGTGACGTGACCTAATAGCAGCCAACAGCTGCATGCACCTAGGAAGACCTAGCCGAAACCCTAGCCCATAAAAACTCGATTTTCGCTCAAGCCTTTTCCCCTGGTGGTGCAGCCCTTATACAACCTTGTCCAGGCCCTTAAACCCTCTAAAATTCATCCCTTCCCATAGCCGTATGATGGCAGCCTCTATATGCATCATTAACAAGAGTTTTAAAACATAAAAACACTAGTTTTGTGCATGTATAGCCATAATTACGAAAATACAAGATGTGCATCATATTTTTCATGCAAGGATAATTAAATACACATGATATGGTGTGAAAGATGTTTGAAGGAAGATTAAGGCGTGCCTTTACATATATTACGCTCGAAAACAATTTGGCGATGCAAATAACGATGGTGGAGATGGACCCTTGCTGATTTTCTTCAAGAAAAACGTGACCTTCCTCTTCAAATTTACGTGTGGAGTATGTGTCTTGGCTACTAGGAGGAGTCCTAGTTGTTTAGGGGATGAGGGGCGAGAGTTGTTGTGTGGTTGGGGAGGTTTATTAGCTTTTTATTCCTGTTAAAACTCATGGTGCAAGCTTGGATCCATTAGCCAAGTATAATAGGTCCAATAAGCCCATTAGTTATTATTTAAAATATTTTGTTTAGGAAAGTTTGTGAAATAATAGCCGAGTTATCGAAACGTTCATATTTTCGTCAAAAATCGAATACCGTTTAAAAATACGACTCGGCGTATAAAAATACCTCAAAACTCCTCATTTTCGAAAATTCCATTTAAAATACACCACACATTAAACTATTAAAAATAATCATTTAATAAAGTATTTTCCCTTATACGGTCCCCGGTCTCCGTTCCTCGATCGCGTCTCGAATAACCTTTAAAAACACATTTTTATGCATTCTAATATAAAACTACATTTTAAACATGTAAATATACTTATCATAATCAATTTATGCAATTAAAATAATTTAATTAAAACACATAAGAAATTTGATAACTTGCATGCATGTGGTTCATGTGGACTTTCAAATTTTCGGGACGTTACACTATCTCAACGAGAACACATAATTCAATACTTGTGTGACCCTCAATGGTTCAGGAATATAGCTAGTCATGAGTTCACAATTTCATGTGATTCAAGACAACATTTCTCCTTATTCGGGCTTACATTTGTCCATATTTCCAGGGTAAGAGCGTCTATTAGTGTCGTCCCATTATCTCCTATGTATCACTGAAGTGTCTCCAAAAGCCAGTAAGTTATGGTTTACGTACAGTACGGTCCCTTCAACACATATATATCACGATCGAATCTGCAACCATTAGTATATCAAGATTTACAAATGAATTCGACAACGATGAGATATATCTTTGAATAATCATAATAACATCGTATGTGCAACCAAGGAAACATTTTTTTATAACGCACATGTCTTACTCTGATCAGATATCTCTTGCACTATTAACTTATAAGAACACATAGGATATCAACATTCATAGGTGAGCGTTGAATCCCCGACTACAATACATCGACTCCTACGTATGTCGAGACTATACTCAATCTTGCCACCTGATGACCCTCTTGGAGTTAGTAAACGAGTCAAAGTGCAACACTAGTACGTAGAATCTCCATGTTGTCAAGGGTCTAAGGACTAATCATATACAACCATAAACGCAGACTAATCCACTCGATAAGTGATAACCATTTGCAAAGTCCGATGGATAGTAGCTCAGCACAATCATTTTATGATCACCTATATGTATGATTGGACATCTACATACACATACCAATGAAACAAGACATTAACATCACAAATGCTAGTTTGCCTTGTTTCGAGCTCGAACGACATTTATTCTTATTTTTGGCGCATGAATCGACTAACAACGAATTAAAATATATAGTGTACTTCTTAATGAATTTCATGATTCACGTGACTTGTGGACCTCATGGTTCGTATAGTTTATTCGAGGATTTTATGTATGCACCTTGTGAGGGTACACAGAAAAAATAAACGTTATTATTGGATAAAATCGTAAAATAAAGATTGTTTTCACATGAGAGTAAATAAACCTCAAACCATAAGTTGGTTCGTTGGACACTTACTCGAAGAGATTCCTCCTTGTATGATTGTTATAAAGACGGCGAATTTTCAAGACAACAGAACAGAAATGACCATAGAACTGCCAGCACACACGAATTCTTAATCATGTTTTACAAGAATGTAACACCTTTAAGCCAAATATAAGAGTAAAAATTAGCTAAACAACAACTACCTATAGTTGTTTTCTACAGACTCCCCGCAACACAAAAATAAAAATGAAAATCTTACATCTTACACCAGCAAGTTTACAGCTGTTTCATTTCAACAGAGCATCACTTAACATCTTCTTTAAGTGTTCAGCAGTGCCACTCTGAGTTTGTATCGAGAATGTGTGGACAACTTCACCATTGTCGGATATGGAAATGGTGGATTCTTGGGCCATCACCTGATGCTCTCTCAATGTTTTTACAACTTCAGATACAGGATGTGTGTCCAGCGGGAAACTTACCCGTAAAACTGTATCTTCGTGCCTTTCATGAAAATCTATATCTGGTAAAGTCTGCTGGTTTTGGTTATGATTCACAATACCTTTCTCTGCTTCCAGGATCCTTATCTTAGTCTGAAGATCTGTTATATAGGCAATTGCATCACCAAGAAGCGAAGCTTTGTCCATTTTCGAGATATTTGGAACTACAGCCCGCAAGGCATAAAAACGCTGGTTAAGCTTTTCGCGTCTCTGTCTTTCTGCTTCCACATGATTCAATGGTTCTTCCCTCCCATTTGCTGGTTTCCGACCCCTCTTTCTTGGCTTTCGCTCATCAGACAGAATCAATGAATCCTCATTCATTTGCTCGTTAATAGACCCAAGGACTAATGAGTTCGATCCACCTACTATTACCTCATTCATGTGTGTAAACATTTTAGTTTCACCACTATCACTTCGATGCCCATTCGAGGAGTTTCCATAAAGTTGAGCACCTCCGGTTGTTTGTAAATCGCAAGATTCTGAAGAAAATCCAGAATCGTCTTCCACTTTTGGAGAAAAGCTAATACTGATTGGACCTGATTTCGGACCTCCAAGACTGAGTTCTTGCCCAAAAATTTTTGGAATGTATTTTGGCTGAGCGGAAATTGTTTTAACAAGTATAGCCTTGGCTGACTGTATGATACTCGGGTCCTCGGGTATTGATTTTCTTGAACCAATCTCCACAACTCCTGATTTCAACGGAACAAACACTACCGTCTCAAAATGAGCCAATTTGGCTAGATACGATCTTGATTGGTACCTTTCCAAACAGCTATTTGCATCAGAAGCCCAAATCAATCTGCCAGAATTGAATGACTGGGAAGGAATAGACGGCTTATCAAAAGGGAATGTAAAGTACATGGACGTGAGATAAAACATTTCGACAGCTGAAACTTGATCTAAGTTCACCACTACATTCTCATCTTCTGATCCCCCAAAAGAAGCATGAATCTTTTGAAGCACATGTCTTCTCCGATCTCCCTCATTAGGTTTTTTGTCCTCAGAATCCTCGCCTTCCTTTGGTTCTCTGCAATGCCCATCCCCCCAAATTAAGGCTGATTTACCAGATTTTGATTTTGAAACGTGCCAATAAATGGCGTATGTCCAATCAGATCCATCAACAATCTTGCAGAGTGCTTGCTGCACTCCCAGATCCCCACCAGATGCAGTGAACTCCGACAACACATTATTTGAAGCGGACCAAGTAAAATATTCAGTAGCTTCATTGCCTAATACACTTTCCACAAGAGTCTTTTCCTCTTCATTTAACCAAGAGTTGTTACCCATTTCAAATGACAAAAAAATCGAGTTTCAGATGTTAAAGGGGAGTAATTCTCCAACACAACCCCAAATACCCGACTTGCTTTACGTATAAATCTGAAAACAAAGAAAGAGAAATTGATCAAACACAACTATGACTACAAGAAATTAAAAGCATTTCCGCGTACACATTGCAGAAAACTCATATAAGCCCTAGCAGCGAAATCTGGAATCTTGAAAACATATACTCTAGGCCAGCATCAAGAACAAGTTTTAGAGCAACATGAAATCAAAAGTAACAGGAAACAACTTCGAATCACCCTAAAAAGAACAACCCTATTGGAAAAAAGAAAAAAGTTACAAGAAAGAAGCACTTACCTCCCAGTAGAAAAAGGAGATCGATCTAAGAAGACTCAATTTACTAGAAAAATCAAAAGCTTGAACCCACTTACACTTCAATTTCACTCCCCACGTCTTTCATTTAGCAATCACAGAAACGGGCTGACGACAGAAGAAACCCAAGTGATTGGAGTCGGATGAACCTTGGTGTATATACAGTTTTCAAGTCCCAAAAAGAAACAAGAAAAAGAAAGAGGTTACAGGTCTGAAATAGACGTGAGAACACAAAATCAGGAGATAAGCATCGAACACAAGGAATCAAAAGCATGTTTCGTTGAAATACCTGTGATTCAGTGGCATGGTTTTCATAGACGCCGCTCGTGTTTAACGTGACTTCACCGTGTTCTTCGGATCTGAACACTCCCTATGCCCATCCTATTGTAATTTTTTTTTTCCTTTTTTTTAATACAAAACCCGCCCTTCCAACTATACCATGTTTATCACTAAATCAGACAAGAGGTCGGTACCTCCGATTACGAAAAACAACTACTCTATTTTTAAAAAAAAAATATTATCAAAATTTCTTCATTCTTAGGCAAAAACTTGTGTGAGACGGTCTCACGGGTCGTATTTTGTGAGACGGATATCTTATTTGGGTCATTTATGAAAAAATATTACTTTTATGCTAAGAGTATTACTTTTTATTGTGAATATCGGTAGAGTTGACCCGTCTCATAGATAGAGATTCGTGAGACCGTCTCACAAGAGACCTACTCTGAGTTTAATATGTTTCTAAATTTCTAATACAAATATTTGCTTGATATCAAAAGTTTTATTCACCAATCACAGTACAATTATTGTATTATTGACAGTTAAAAAAATGGACTTATTACCTTGTTTGAAAAAAAAACGAAAAAAAAAAAAGAAAAACAAATATTAAAGTCGGTTTTCCTAAAGATATTAAAATTTTAGTGCTACAAATATACAATTCATCAAGTAAAAAAAGCCTTATTGTATTTGCATCGAACACATGTACGGAATTATTTATTTATTTATTGGTCTAAATGGAAGGGGACATTGATATCAAGTGATTTGGTGACTAATTTTTCTCTTCATGTCCCTCCTATTCTACGTTGATTCTCATACTAACTAATTTTAGTATTTTAAACATATTAGATTTTTTTTGGGGCCACATTTCCATTGTTATTTTTTTTATGACAAAAATTTTTTTTATGACAAAAATAAAATAAAAAAATTTTAGAGTATGTTTCTTGTACCCTAACGATATTCACAATAAAAAATAATACTCTTAGCATAAAAAGTAATATTTTTTCATGGATGACCCAAATAAGATATCTGTCTCACAAAAAACGACCCATAAGACCGTCTTACATAAGTTTTTGTCAAACTTTTATTCTCATACAACTACACTTTACGTTAAAAATTTAATTTGTAAAACGCATACTAATAAATATTAATTTAACACACGATTTGTATGTTTAAATTGTATTTTTATTTTTATATATTTACCTTTTTGTTTTATTTATATAAACAAATTTCAACCTTAGTATTGTATCTTTCATTTATTGACAATTTTAGACGAAAATTAATTTGACATTGTAAAGGTCAACGTCGTGTTAACATCAGATCGATATTGCGTCGAAAAATGACTAAGATTGTTAAAAAAATAGATGGGATTAAAACTGAAATTTGATAACATATATGAATAAAATCACGCAAAAAATAAATATATAATGTTTTGATCGAATATAACAGTTTAGAGATAGTTGAATGAACTGTTATGTTATTATGAAAAATTATGTGAAACTTATGTTGTATTAACATCTCCTCTTATTTTGTTTTCAGAAGGATTCACTAGAAGATTTGATAGACACAACCCTTTGTACAAACTCACTCCTACTTAGGACTTATCTCTTTCCTAATAGGAACTCTTAGTACACTTTTTTTTAACTCAATATGTTCAGAAACAAGTTTTTAACATTTAAAGTGATTCTCTATATAGCTTGTGTAAACAAGATATAATTGAGAACAAAAATGCTCACAAAATGACTTTTAATTGATTTGATAGAGCTCTTTGTATGTACAATAACAGCTAGAAGATAAATAAATCTTCATAGAGAAATTGTGCAAGTTGAGAATGTATGATGAAAATTAATGTAACAATAGTATGTTTATTTCTTGATTATTCTCCATTTATAGGTGTTGATCCTCAACTTTAATAAATATATACGGTACTGACAAATGTATTGGGTAATCGACATTTGAGCAGATAATGTCACATGTCTTTGTCGTGTTTCCAAATATATAAATAATTAATTTAAATTATTTGAACAATAGCTGAAATGGATAACCAAAGGATCCTTATTCTGCCTTTGCTGACATTGTTCAGAATAAACTCTGAGTAATTTTTGTTATCTTCGAGAGTGTCGTCAAATCAATCTAACCACTAATTTGTTGTGCTTACAGATTAAATGTTTCCAACTTAATTCTATTCAAGAAATTGAAGAATTCGTAGCAGAGTGGTTGAGTTGGACAACTTGATTTGTCCATAAAAGTTTTGTATGTATATTCTTTTGTCAATGAAGTTGATTAGCACGCATGATCTTCTTTTAAAAATAGTCTGTTAAGTTTATTTCATTAGTTCCTGTAGCAATTTATCTTGAGTCCATATCAATTTAGATTGTGATAACCAAAACTTAGATTTAAATTTTATCTAATTAGCAATTTCTCTCTTTTTTGTGATACCAAAACTAAGCTGTTGACTAAATTGATAGAGAATAGCCATAATTTGAATAAACTGAAGTATTTATAATATGAACTAAACAACAATTGAATTGTTTACTAAATGCAAATGAATGTAAAAAAAAAATAAAAATCCATCCCCTGTTTTATTATTTTGTGAACGATTGATGTGAAGAATAGCTGGGCTTGTGTCCACCGCTTGAGCTGTTGTGGTGACAACTACTACCGGAACTGCCACCAAGTGGTTTTTTGTGCTGAGATGTGGAAGAGTAGAGCTTAGACTGTTCTTTAGATTTTTTCCTTTTTTTGACATCAACCCTGTCTTTTTGGAGAAATTCAACTATCTCGGAAATTTGTTCTCCCAACATCTCAATATGACATGTTAGCACATGTTTCTGCTTGTCGATTCGACATACCACATCCAGTGTTAGATCGTAAAAAGTAATGTCTAAGCTATGATAGTTGACTTGATTGCATGTGTAGCGCTTTGATGACTTCAGAAATATGAGTGTTGAAGTTTGTTTTGAAGAGCTCGGGTCTAGTGTAGATGCCATCTGATCTGTCATAAACTTCATTTTGTGTAAGTTGACTTAGTAAAATGAGGAAACTCTTGGTCAAGTCCTAGATGAGTTTCTTGAAATTGATGAGGTGAGAATGGGGACCCGAATCACCTACAGTGGTATAAGCACAGCATATGATGTTGTGCTTACCATGGCATTTTTTTTAATTTTTTTAATTCTTCTCTTTTTTTTCCACTATTTTCTCTTCTGTTTTCCCTCTATTTTCCTCCATTTTTTTCCCTCTTCCACAAACATTATTCACATAGTTTTATATAGTATGTTATAGTATTTCTTGTAAATATAAAAATAATAATCAAATTAAGTGAGAGAGAAAAAAACGAGAAAAAGAAGAAAATGGACAAAAGAAGACTAGATGATCAAATAGCCGAAAGAAAACTTTAGTTTATATTATTTCATATAAAACTGTGTGAATAATGTTTGTGGAAGAGAGGAAAAAATGGAGGAAAATGAAGGGAAAACAAAAGAGAAAAAGAGAAGGAAAAAAGTGGGAGAAAAAAAGAAGAATTAAAAAAAATAAAAAAAAAATGCCATGGTATGCACAATGATGGTGCTGTGCTTATATCACTGTAGGTGATCCAGGTCCGTGAGAATGGTGGGGACTTCTGTTGTATCTCTGACTTCTTGAAAATTTCGAATAAATTGGCCGAGTGACATATCAATTATTGGTTTGGGATCATCAGTAACTTCCTCAGCTTGAATTTCATTGATTTGAGGCAGAAAGTTCAGGTATTCTTCTTCTTGTGCTGGTAGCTTTTGTGAAGTCAAGAGAGGGGATTTGGAAACTTATTGTAGATAATGTAATCAATGGATGGCCGTGAAGATATTACATGCTGTTGTTCTGTTTTCTTCCGCTGATGATGTGGTGGAGAGGAGTCTGACCGAACCTGAGATATGCTGATAAAGAGTTCAACCAATTAAAGAATAACTTGAGACTTGCTGACATCCAAGATTCAAAGGGGTCTTAGAGCTTTAAATACATTTCAGCATGGTTCTGTAAATCTTGGTTCAACACTTAATAGATACTAGTGCACCGACGCACGCGTTACGTGGTTGTATAATATTTTTTTATAATTTATTTGATTTATATTTAAATGAAGATCAACATATAATTATAAGAAATAATGAGGGACTACAATGTAATTTTGATATATAAATTAAAAAATAAATTGAAAAATAAAAGAATAAAAAAAATGATCTCAATAAGAATTGAACTTATAACCTAAATCCAAAGAAACAATAACTCTATCTGCTGAACTACATATAACTTACATTAAGATTTTAACATTTTATTAATATATATAATTATTAAAATAGACCATGACACAAAAGTTAGTTACTCTAAGTATCTGAACTTTAATAAAATAGTATAGATATATTTATTGAATTCTTTTTATGCTTGGACTTTAATGAGGTGTGCTGACATTGTTGCTAGATTTGCTGAAATTATATACTTGGTCATTCTTCACATTTTTGTCAAATCACCAAACTTTTAATATTATCGAATATGTAAAATGGATTGGTTTTTTTAGATATATCATAATTTAAAAAATTAAATTTATCTAATAGAATCTCAAAATATATTATTTGATACCTAAAAATTTGATATATCAAATGAGTATATCTACAGTAAATTATGCATTTGTAAAATTATAATCATAATTTATAAAAATGGTTAAAAAATAAAATATAGTTTCATTTTAAAAACCAATATATAGAGGGTATATTAAACATAGAAATTTTATTTTATATATCAATTTATATTTTTCAATTAATTGAAAAATATTTTCAATTAATTAAAACAAGAGAATATGGATAGAATTTACTTGAAACAAATACATTGATTATTGATCCATCATTTTATTATACATCAAGCAACTTAATTATTTAAGTGGGATCAAATTTAATTACGGGTCGACCCTTTTAACCAATGTGGGGCACCGACTTGACCGCTCCATATTTGTCGAGCCAAACCCGGACCCGATCGCACCGGAAATCAGCCGTCACCATCATCCCGTCTTTCACAGTTTGCACGCTTACTCTCCGATTCTCCCTCACTATCACACTCACCGCAACCTCCCCCGGAACACCCAATAGCTCCGGCCACGAACTTTTTCCGGCATCTGCGAATTGGAATAGTTAAGAAAAGCTATGTCAAAAGAATCGATTAGTCGGAGGTACAATACTTACTAGGGCACTCGTCTGCCATTTCCGTGACTCAGATTTGATTTTCCTCTATTTTTGATTTGCAGTGTGGGTACATCCGTACTGCGTGCAGGAATTTATAGGACGGACGAAGAAGAAGAAGAAGAAGAAGTCCGCTGTTAATCTGAACGGGTAATTGAAAATTAAAGCCGATTAATTTGAAATTGACTTCTGACAATGGATTCGTGTGGGAGATTTGACTAATTAGCCCTTTGTAGTTGACTATTCCTTTTCATAATCAAAAGGATTAAAGTCGTTTTTTTGACTTTCTCACTTTTCAAGAAATTTGAAATTTAATCGTGAAGAAAATATATATCCAAAGTAGCATTATTTGTGATTTTAAACACCACATTTCATCGCACGAACATAAAGATGTCTGATCATACAGATTAGAGATCATATAATAATTCACTAAAAATTCATCCATCTTACTTTCTTAGTGATCATTATTTATCGAGTAAATTAGTCCGAGCTTATAATTGTACAATATAGTGACATTTATGTTTCATTGACACCTTTAAAAAATATCGTCTATTCTGGTGTCGGCTAAAAGTTGGTGACATTATGTAGTGTGACTATAGAATATTAAAACCGATATTCATAAATGTCTCGATTTAAAGATATGAAAGCATTGCAAAGTGTCACTAAAGGCATAATGACACTCACAAACGACGGTTTTTGTTGTCCGTCACCAATAGCGACAGTTGTGCATCTAGATCGGCGACAGTTTCTCAAAAACTGTCGCTAATGGCGACGAGTTTTTCGACTACCGTCGCTATTATTCATTATATACCGAAGTTTGCAAACAAGTTACAACGATTTTCGCCTTTTCGGATTTTTTACTTTTTAGCCAAACTCTATCAATTTTTTCGCATTTTCGGTTTTTTTTACTTTGTACTAACATTTTTTTGTATTAATTTCGTAGATTTGCTCGTCGGTGTGATCTTTCAGCGTTACGTGGATCTGCATATCTTCGCACAAGTCAGATTTTTAAAGTTTTTTTTTTTTACCGAAAATTTAATATTTAATTTTAATATTGGCGGTGTATCGTATTTATGACATTTTACGTAGTATTTTGATTATTTTTAATTTTTTTACAGAAAACCGTAGCTTAATTAAGCTACGGTTCTTTAAAAAACCGTCTCTTTATATAGCGACGCTTTTTGCAAACACCGTCGCTTAGTATAACGACGGTTTTTTAGAAACCGTCGCTTTCATTCAGCGACGGTTATGTGAAACCGTCACTTAATATTAGCGACGGTTTGTGTTTAACCCGTCGCTAAATTAGTGACGGTCTTGTTCAGGTAAACCGTCGCTACAGGCGATGGTTTTTGAGAAACCGTCGCTGCAAGATAGCGACGCGGCCTCCTGTTACGGACCTCCAAACCGTCGCTACAACCGTCGCTTAACCCTTTTAGCGACGGTTTTGGCCGTCGCTAACCCCTTTTTTTGTTGTTGTGATTTGTGTTAACAAGTACATTTATAAGTTCCTTCTTTTTATGTTAATAATATGAACAAAAATGATTGTCTTCCATGAAACATCATGTTTCAGACAAAATCCAGTCTTCTTTACTTGTTAGCTGCAAATACAATTCATACATATTTATAAATAAAATAAAAGTATAAAAATATGAAGTGAATGATAATCATTTCAAAAGATCAAACATCATGTCAAACGACAAAAATACAGGTTCTCACACACAACTCTTTAGATATGTATTCCCAACATGTGCAAACATCAACTACTTTCGAAAGAACTATTGTGATATCTTCAGTCACGCATCAAGAATAATATTAAAAAGTTACAAAAGACAATTGACTATAATATATGAATAATGTTTCCAGAACCTCAAACTCCTGGAGCTTTTTCCTTTGTTGTGAAAGAGCAGCAATATTACAGTCTGTAAGCTCGGAAATAATACGACTCAGAGATTCCTGGAGGGAATATTTTACTATCTGGGCCTATCTCGTCTTCCTCAACAGCTACAAAGGAACACATAAAAATTAGATATAAAGAGTAAGAATTGTGATAGGAAATAAGCTAACTGAACAAGTCAAAAACCTCTTTTTCCATTGCTGAATGCAGCAGCATTTGGAGCAGCTAACGGCAAGGGAATCTGTCTTTCAGCCTGTGCCAGTAATGACCTAGCCTTATCCCTTTCCTTCTTCAATCTTGCAATAACACTACATGCTGCATCATGCTGAAAGACACGATAGAAACTATTTCACCACAAACAACACATTGGAAAAACCACCATACTTCATCCACATAAAACTCCAATAATCCACCAGGAAAAGGACAGGCACAAGCTACAAATTCACAAAATTAAGCCAAAGGCTATGCAAAGGCAAATAAGATTTGCGGACAAACATTGTGTGCTATCCCAAATTCATTTTATTTTATTATTAAAACAAGTGTATTACCGTGGGTCCCTTGTAGTAGCGGAAGCGTGTACAATATTTGATTTTTCAAAAGATAATAAAACTATGAATTCAACCGAAAATTCACGGTCTTGCTAAGCTAACATTTTCATTTTCTCAATTTTCATTTTATTTGGGGCCCTGAAATTCTGTATCTATATTTATAATAAATAGAAAGAACATAGAGATTAGACTTAGTGAGGGAATAAATTGGATTTATATATATAGTTAACAAATCAAACAATAATATATTGGTGCAGTAATTCAATATGAGATAACACTATCAGTAGTAACGTATCGTTATGGAAATATCTTGTCAAGTGAAATGCAGTGACTGTTCAGGATTCTGAAGTGAATATCTTGGGCTAAAGAAATGACTTCCACCAACATTTGATGTAGCACTTTTCCCCACATGCTCAAGTAGAATCCTTACAATCGATCATTTACGAGTCAAGGTGAACTCACATTTCTGGACTGAACTCACGTTGTTCATATGAGCCATATATCATCAGGATTTAAACCCGTTGTTCATTAATTGGACTCACATTTTCGGGTTGAACCCGCGTTTTCCAGTGGACTAGAAATCCGATGCATAAACCTTTGTTTAGAGATCAAGTAAGTAAGTAACTCATTCATTCAATCAATAATAGTCGATTGGTAACCAGTCACGAATCAATAAATCCATAAATTCAATATGAGGTACAAAATTATCAATAAATGAGAAATGCATAATATGATGCAATATATATGAATCAATCGGTAGTTTTAAGAAACACTGCAGTAAATCCAGACCGAATTTTAAAAGGACCATAATTGAATAAATCGATAGAAAAAACTCACTGTATAAACCATACGGTGGAAATCCCCACAATAGAGAAATTTCACCTTGTTAGCTTACTTTTTCGTCTCAGTTCAATCCCAAGCCAAAATAATTTTCTATAAATATAGTTTTAGTGATTTTACACTGGTTAGGATCGAGAGCAGATGTTGGAATATTTCTATATATTTTTTGTACAAAATTTGTACCGGATAGTTTTGGTTAGAACTTGATAAATTAACATTAAATCAAAGACAAGTATGAAAAGGAAACTTAACTTGATGGCCAGGATAATGTCGGAAATAATTGATCGAAAACTGTAAATTCTGACTTCTAGACGGCACACGTTCCAGAACGTGTGGTTGCTCCGGTAACCACGTGCGGCTGCAATTTTCTAGACCAATGTATGTTTGAAAGATCTACAACCTCTATGTTTAAAAATTTTCGAAATTCGAAACCGATTAAAAGCAGATTTTGAAAAATTATAATGATTGTTAGGATCATTTCAGACAACCTAAACCAATATGTTAGATTCATAATTTCGGAGTTTGACAAATAAAGATTTTGAAGATTGCAGAATTGATCGGCTCAACTGAGTTTATTCGGACTGAAATTGCCAAATTGATAATTAATGACTTAAATAATCGAAGGCAATCGAATTGATCGAAGCTAACTGAATCTGTGAAGATAACTGAACTATTAGTTGGAACTGATCGGTTATACAGTCAGCTCAACTGATCGGCTATATAGTAAACTAATAATCAGTTTGACACGTCATCAGTTAAAGCGTAGCCAACAACCGACAATTGGTACAAAAGCATACTATAACTCATAGTGGGAGCGTCGCATATCAGAATTTCATATTGTACTATTGTTAGAAGAATGTTGACACATTCAGAAATAACAAATCAACGGATATGAGTCGTTTAATGCATTAATGTTACCGTTGGAAGCAAAGCCTATAAGTAGACGAGGAGTTCAGCTGAGACGAGAACTTTGAACAATCATTCTGAGTGAATTTTGAATTCAAGCATACAAGTTCAGTTACGATATTAATACAGAAAAGCTCACACTTAACAGAGATTATTCATAGCTTTCAGGCTATCATCTGAGCTAAAGCACTAGCACATTACATTGTTGTATTCGATCTCCTAAGATCAGTTGTGCTAAGAAAAGAAAATCAGTTGTATACTGATAAATTGTAAAGGAAACTAAGAGTTTCAGTTTGGCAGTGTCTAAGTCCAAACTGAAGTGGGTTATTACAGTTTCTGTAATTAATCAAAGTTTTTTAGTAGAAAACCTATCCTTGTGATAGAAGGGGTGACGTAGGAGCATTTTAAACCTCCGAACATCCACAAAATCTTTGTATTCTTTGTTTCAATTATTCTTTGAGTATTCAATCTATCCGTTAGTTTATTTCCGCACTTATACTAGTTAACTAACTGATATCGACAACAAGATTCTTGAATTCAGTTTATCACTAAACCGATTCACCATTATCGAAAAAGAGTTGAAAATCTTAAAGTGTTTATTCAACTCCCTTCTAAACACTTTGACCCTTCAAACCGATCATAACACAATGCTTCCGACGACTGTGGGGATGATCGACCGACATATGTATGAACTATAAAACATTTGGAACAACTTTTATTTTAAAATCAAATTAGAAATCGTTCCTGAAGGAGTAAATCAAAGTAAAAGTATCGACCTTATAACGAATTTTTTGGAATTTTTTCATTATTGTTCTTCACGAATCTTGATTTTCTTAGCAAATCGGTTAATGATTTTGTTACACCTCTAATACAAAATGTTTTTTTGGGTAGGAGAGGAGTCTTGTGTAAATATTTGAGAATATTTGAGGTTGAATTGCTATTTTTTGTTGTTTTTCCTCTATTTTTGCTCAAGTTCTTACACCACTATGTTTCCTATTCTAGCAACCTTGAATTTCAAATTTGTGCTTAAAAATGAGAGAAATTGGTCTTTTTATAGGTAGCATTTAGTGGTTAGAGGGATTAGATGTTGACACTTTGTTTTTTGGCCAAATAGCCAACTGTCAAGCTTTCAATTTAAATAATANATATAAAGTTATTTAAAATTTATTTATAAAATGATAAAATTCATTTTATATAATTAAATTATTATTATTATTATTATTTATATTTAATCCTTTAATTAAATTTTGACTAAACACCTCAAATATTTTGGGATATTATAATCCCCCTCTTTGAAGAATCTGGTCCCATCCTGAAACTTTTCGGTCTATTTCTCTCCCATATCATTATTAATCTATGTGTATTATTAACAAAGTATTTTGGATTTTCCTAGCTAAAAATAATGACTCACTATTGACCAATATTTAAACATAGAAAATTTTTGGAATATGTAAATTTTTAAAAAATAAAGAATCAAAATAAATTTTAAAAAAAGTTAAAAATACCAATTGTTTGTATCAAATTAAACAAACTAAAATTCGAATTTAAATTGGTTCAATCAACTATTGAAATTAAATCAAATTTATATGTTATATCAAAATTTAAGGTTTATTTTAAAATATAATATTTAATAAAGTATATTTTTTAATTTTTAAAAAATAAAGACTAAACTTTCTTTCAATTGTTTATAATTGAAGTTATTTAATAAAAAAACTTCAATTATAAGAAAAGTGAAAAAAAGTCAATCTTATTGAAAGCGAAAACAAACATGAAAAAGCGAAAAAACTGTAATTAAGCATGAGTGAATAAGCCTTTTAGGTTAACTTAATTATTTCATTTGATTATAAATTATCTTTAACTATTTTTTATTAATAATATCTGTTTTAAATTTTAAATATTAAATATTCTATTATATAAAATTTTTAAACAAAAACCTAAAGGCATCAAACTATTCTCTCATGATTTTTTTAATAAAAAATTTATGTATTTATTATTAAAATTTGTATGTTTATGCGTTATTTCATCCAATGATCTAATAAACAAGGATTAATGCGATAAAAAAAATATAAATTGGCCAAAAACGTGAAAAAACGAGTTAAGCGTGAGCTTTTTAAATAAAATTTGAAATTATCTTTTATTATTATTTTCTTTCAAAAGTTAACTTTTAAATTTTATATATTAAATATTTGATAATATACAATTTGTAAACAAAATAAGCGAAAAACATCAAAAAATTCTTTGATTGTTACTCTTGGTAGAATTTTTTTTTCCAGATTTATACACGTATTATTAAATTTTATATGTATATGTTTCTAAATCTATCGATTGAGTTTATACGATTAAAACTGTTAGGATCAATCACTTACCACTAGACAAAAAGTCATAGATGTCAGCTAAGACACAATATTATTTTTTTATAATTATGGCAGGTCTGAGTGCACTCATTTGGGTACTAATGGGTCGAGCTGTTAGGCCTAGGAATCAATGGCGGTGCTTTTTTACTACTATGTGAAACAACATCCTTTAAAGATCAGTCTTACCGTTTCCCTGCCGCCGACTATGTCTCCAACAGAGAAAGTATTACCCATTAAGATCTGACGTAGCTTTTTTACGACCCACCTAGACAACAAGATCAAAAGGCGCAACGTCAACAACTTGACGTACGATAACTTCTCAGGAGGTCACTCATCTCAATAATACTCTCACTCATGTACGCTTAACCCAACAAAAATTATTGTAAAATCTAAAAATATTTTTCACACTTAACCTCTGTAATAAGCTAATTAAAGTTGATAGAATGGTAGTTGCCGTGACCGTGCCCAACATAATTAATTACATAGTTTACAAAGTTCTAACAACACCAGTCCAGTTGCCATTTCAAAATTCAATAGTGAAGCTGTGCTTGTGTGACTGAGATCTTTATATAGGCTGAGAAAAATAAGAATGACAAAGGAACAATAAAAGTGTTTGTCCCATTGCTTTATTCATATTTGTAATTTGCTCACACAATAAAATTTGATAACAATTAAAGGAGGAATTCATCAATAAATTAAACTCACAATTAAAATTTTAATATGACTGAAGACAATAAAGTAAATTTAAAAGATTAAAATTAGTTACAGTTGCATTAACAATCAAAGATTTGAAGAAAAAAACATAAAAACAACACAAAATTGATAATACTTAATTGACAATCCTGCAATTTCTTCTGATCTCACCCTGATTTCCGGTAAGAACCTCAATGAAACCCATTTTTATGGTGGCCTTTGCGTACTTGTTGGCCCACGAAGCTGCATTTTTTGCGTTGTTCGTCACCATCCAAGAAGTGGAAGGGCTAGTGGCAAGTGTCTGATCTGAAGTCAACAACCCACGTTTGTTCTTTAGAAGTAAATAATACTTGTTATCCAAATTGTTGGGAGAAAGGAAGTCTAGAGGCACTGTCGGATCGGTTCTAGCATTGGATGAAGGCGCAGGACACCTCTTTCTCAGCTCCCTAGCAAATTTTGGGTCCATGGAAGGATCAATCGGATGAGTGGAATTGAAGTTGTAGATTCTGTTCGAGAAAGAAGAGCAATGAGATATTCCGATGGAGTGTGCCCCGGAAAGGGTCACCATTTCGTCTGCGGACAACCCTTTTCGTGCAAAGTTTTGAACGAGTTGTGCTGCGTTGAAAGATGGGGGAGGAAGGTTTTGAGTAACTTCATCTTCTATGGATACTCGCCCGTCGAGACGACCTGATGGGACCGCGTAGTTTATGCCACCGAGCTTGTAGGCGCTGTCACGAGCCGCAAATGCTAATATATCAGCACATGAGACTTTTCGTGGGCAGGCTGATTCGAGAGCAGCCTTGGCTGCATCAATCACTTCGAAACCACGCAAGCTCGGGTTGTTGGCCGGGTGTTCTTTCTCCGAACGACGACCAGGGGTGGAATCCAGAAGAACCGATGCATCACAACCCTATAAATTAAACAAAAAGGGCATTTAAATTTTAGCTCCACTACTTCTCAATTTAATCACGTAGAGAACAAATAAAAAAAAAAAACACCTAGAATGGATATAAACATACCCTTACGAAACAATCATGAAAATGCATTCTGATGATGCCTGCACCGAGTCCAGGGTTCCTTGCCAGAGCTCTGTTAACTTGTTTCCTTATAATGGCTTCGGCTGACGGGCAACTGTGCTTGTAGTAACCAACTTTTAGTGAAGCCAACGAAACTGTAGCCATTGTTGATATGATTGTAAGAAACAAGATCAAGCCTCCCGAAAATTTACTAGAAAGCATCATCTTCTTTTTTAATATAAAAAGAATCAAACAAAATCTGAAAGAAAGCGAAATGAAATCAAGATTTTTAATTCTAAATATGAATTCAGGATATTACTTATAAGGTGATTGAGAATGGCTGGAGAAAATGGCATTTGAAGGTATATATAGATGAAAGAATTACTATAAAATATATTATATATATACTACAATTCCGTAGGCAACGAAACAGTCTTTGGTATAATTTTTTTTTTTTATAATTAATTAACAGCTTGTTGTTAGCTAAGTTTGCTTAAGAAATGGAAGTTTTTATATATTTCTTTTACCAAGTTCGGTAGTCGACTTTCTCTATCATTCATAGACTTGATCAACTAACCTTCAATGTCAGCGGTTTATTACGTAAATATTTCATTATAATTTTTGTTCATGATATTTCAATTGCAACAAGCAACAGTGACAACAATAAGATTTTGAGAGGAAATTATCAAGCAAATCATTCCTACACCTTCGTACGCATATGAAATAATCGTACATCCTACGGTGAAACAAATTTTTTTTTTTAATGTTTATCATCTAGGTTTTTGGTTTCGACTAATATATGACGTCATGTCAGCACTCCACCAAATATTTTAAAAAAGAATCAATTTATTGTTCTGAAACTAAATATTAACTAATCAGAAGTCCAGAAGTTTATATATAGGTGACTTTACAATACTACTTATATATTTTAAGCTGATTCGGTTTAACTTTTATTTATGTTAACCTTAAGGTTGATTTTGATAATATTCATTTTGACTTTCAAAAGAAACATTTGTGGGACGCCATCTCTTATAATATAGGGAGGGATAATCTTGACCTTGACAAAAGTTAATTTTAGCCTCTCTTTTTTGAAGCAATTATTATTATACAAGTTCGTGATCTCTATTAATTTTTAAAAAAAAAACTAGTATTCTTTTATTTTAATATCCAATGTTATTGTACGTACTATATTGAATTGCATAAATTATTATTATTATTCTACCTGGAAATTTTTTTAGACAATGGTTATTATTTAGTTGTTTGATCTTTATCTTAATTAAAATTAATTGACTTTTTTACTTTACTTCCTCGAAATTGGTCATCTTAAGAAAGGATGGACAAAATATTTGCTTAAGTTTCAAAATTTTATAATATTATATTCACCAAATATATTATTTTGCCCCAAGATCCCAGTTGTCTTGGTTCACCGACAGCGTTGTATGTTTTAAGTCTTTTTTAGTTCTTTTTCTATATATAACTATTCCCATCTAATTAAATAAATGGAAAATTTTGAGAAATTGATTTATAATTTGGTTAATTTTTGTTTTTTTAATCATCTGATCAATTTATGTGACCGTCACTTGTCAAATTTTTGGCATCATATTATATATGACTTTAATTGAAAAAAAACACGTACTAAAATTGTAAAAGAGGCAAAGTTGTTTCACAAACTGAAAAATTATACCAAAATAAACATTAGAGCCGATTATAGGATAAATTTTGTTGTTTTCTCTGAATCAATCACTTTGTCTCTTTTAAATATAATATGCATGTCACCGAGTATTATTAAATAAATCACATGTTTAGCATTTTTTTTTAAAAAAATCCTAATGCCCTTTGATTCTTTGAGTAATAAAACATTTAAATTACTCGTTTTCTTCTCTTGCATGCTTCAAATAAACGTAATCTCATGAATCTTTCTTCTTACTATTGCGTGTTGACTTATTTTATTTTATTTTTTTACTTTTAAAAATAATACTAGCAATACGAAAAAAAGAAGGAATAGAAAAAAATAAAACCAAGTGGGCAATATATATATAATGAAGAGTGTGTTGTCCTAAATTAGATTAGTAAATTAAAATTAAATGACCAAAATATATAACCTACTACAAAAATATTAATGGGAAATGTTTTGATGAGAAAGTTGAAAAGTTCTACAATTTACATCAATGGGAAACCCCCCGGAAATTAGAGTTTAAATTTCTTACGAAATCGGCCTATTTGCTAGTTGTGAAAATTGGTTTACTCGGTAAGATTGAACTAATACTATTTCTTTGCCATATTCTTATAATATCATATATAATAAATTACACGAACTATTAGTTTGCTATCCATTCATCTACATATACTTCTCTGATAGGATTGTTGATCATAAGCGTACAATAAATATATTGTGTGTATCAAAAGTTAGTGTTGTGCTCGGGTGTTGTCAACACCAGCACACAACATGCAGCGAAAATTAATTATCAGTACACAAATAGAACTTTAATAGGTAACCACCAGTTTTAAATTATGCACTAGTATTCGCACAAATACGAATACTTGTGCGATGGTTCATGGCAAAAAAATTCACTAGAAAATATATAAGTCGTTTACACAAAACAATGCTAGTGAGAATAATAAAACCAAATTCCTTGACACTCCAAGAAATTAAAATGCATCAAAAACTCAAAGTAAATACTAGATGTATAAATAAAAAACGTATTGCTTAAAACCAAACGAAACCACTATTCGATCAACTCTCTGCGTCAGTGTTGTTCTTGAGTGTCGTCAACACCAATCAGCAACACGGTATATGTAAATCAATCACTCAATCGCTTCACACGGAAATCTCCAATACTGAACTTGTCTGTTCAAAAAATCTCCAGCAGTTGCGTAGCAATACTCTAAAAAAAAAAACACTCATTTTTCTTTTCTCTATATTTTCTTTATATAGATCTCCATCTTTGCCTTAAATATCTTTCCATAGATACCCATATCTTACAAACAAGGAAACAAGAGTTTATTAGGAATAAAACTCTATTCAAATCTAGGATGTTATATCTTTGAGATAAGTTCCTAAATTAAATTATGTTGGATAAATCCCAAGACTAAAATTATCTTGGAATAAATCTTATCATCTGATCAATTTAAATTAGTCTAGAAATACAAAATTCTAATATTTCTAATTAGATAAAATATAAATTAAATATTCCTTTCGTTATCAAATGCCAATTGCTCGAATCATTTTCATCGCCTAACAATATCTTGAAATCTTAGTTTTATTTCGCGATTCTATCGGATTTTGTTTGATTTCTTCACCAATAAACATGGTGATTTCTAGTACTTCTGATAAATTTTAGGGAGACTTGTGTTTCTTGATCTTGTTTCTTATAACAATATATATCGACAATGTCTACAGTTTCATTAGCTTTACTAAAAGTGGGTTACTACAATTAGTACAGTTGCCCATCTGCTGAAGCCATTATAAAGAAACAAGTTAACAAAGCTCTGGCAAGAAACTTGGTGCAGGCATCATCAGAATGCATTTTCATGATTGTTTCATAAGGGTATGTTTACCCATTTTATGAAAAATATTTATGCGTTTTGTTTTTTATTTTAATATTTGTTGTTTTATATGATTGTCTACGTAAATAATTGAGTAACTAAGTTAAAATTTAAATTACCTTTTGTGTAATAATGTTGTGACGCATCGGTTCTTCTGGATTCCACACCTGATTGTCGTTCAGAGGAAGAACACCCGGCCAACAACCCGAGCTTGCATGGTTTCGAAGTGATGGATGCAGCCAAGGCTGCGCTCGAATCATCCTGTCCACGTAAAGACTCATGTGCTGATATACTAGCCTTTGCAGCTCGTGACAGCGCCTACAAGCTCGGTGGCATAAACTAAGCGGTCCCATCGGGTCGTCACGACTGGCGAGTGTCCATAGAAGACGAAGTTGCTCAAAATCCTCCTCCCCCATCTTTCAACGCAAAAAAACTTTGCACTAAAAAGGCTGTCAACAGACGTAATGGTGACCCTTTCTGGGCACACTCCATCGGAATATCCCATTGCTCTTCTTACTCGAACCGAATCTACAATTTCAATTCAACTCATCCGATTGATCTTTCCATGGACCCAAAATTTGCTAAAGAATTGAGAAAGAGATGTCCTGCACTTTCATTCAATTCTAGAACTGATCCAATGGTGCCTCTAGACTTCATTTCTACCAACAAGTTGGATAACAAGTACTATTTACTTCTGAAGAACAAACGTGTGTTGCTGACGTCGGATCAGACACTTTCCAAAAAAGTATCACAATAGTCATTTATTGTTGTAGTGATTTCTTGAATTTTGACTAACAATGCCAAAAATGGAGCTTCCTGGGCCAACAAGTTCGTGAATGCCATGGTAAAAAAGGGTCCATTGAGGTGCTTACCGTAGACCAGGGTGAGATAAAGAAGAAATTGTAGGATTGTCAATTGAATAATGACAATTTTGTGTGCTATTTTTGGCAATTGTTCTTTAGTCATATGATTTATCATGCCATTGTAAATAATTTTAAGCTTTTAAATTTACTTAATTGTGATGATGAATGTCTTCAGTCATATTAAAATTTTAATAATAAGTTTAATTTGTTAATGAATTGTTCAAATTTTATTGTGTGAGCAAACAAATAAAAATATAGTAGTACATACGCTTTTACCTAAAAATCATTCTTAAATAATAGGAAAATTTACATTTTCGGTTATGTTTATTTTAACTCTATGTTATTTTGGTTATCTATATTGTCAAATTCAGTTTTAGCCTTATATCTTTTAATTTTTGACAATTTTAATCATTTTCATCAGAGTACTGATGTGCCAATATGCACATCAACTCCATGTTGACGCTACATGGGCACCACATTAGAAAATGACTTAAATTGCAAAAGAAAAAAAAAGATAGCAGAGTACAACTGAAATTTGATAACATAAAAGACTAAAATCGCAAAAAAGTACATGCACATAAACCGAATGCAACTATCTCTAAATAATAAAAGAGATAACCAACATGATAATATAGATGACTTGTTATATTGTGTCAATCATGTGCATATGTATTGTATTTTATGACAAACTTTGATCAATAAATAAAAGTCAATTCTTTTAACTGAATTGTACTTGTCACATATTAATATTGCATGTTGGAATATTTTAAGTTTTGGTGATTTAACAAGCTTTAAAAACTAAATATTCATAAGAAGAAGTTTTCTAATGAGTTTAATTGATTGCAAAACCAGGCTGATAAAGCATAAGAAGGATATTGATAGCCAAACCGATTCAAAGTTAATTGATAAATCCCAACTGACAGTTTATCTAAGTCAATTAGTCAGTCCAAACCCAAACATTCCCTGAAGAATCAATATAATCAGTGATAAAAGATCAGAGCTGAACTGAAATAGTGGATAAAGTTTTTCGTACCAACAATTATTGAATCTTAATAGAATGTCAAGTTCCTGCGCACTACCAGGACATGTGAGAAAGAGCGCTGACATGACAACAACGACATCTGTATTTGGAAACGAATATATTATTTTGCAAAGATTACCATTAAAGATTAAGATATAAATAGATAATTTGAACAAGCTCTGAATGTTACACAGTTACACAATCGATCTCTGAAATTTTCAAGCTTACTGATCTTCTCTGAAAAAGCTTTATGCGAGCCAAACTTAAAAGTCAACACACGTTGATAAATTATTATCTGATTATTGTGAGGATCAAATTTTTTCTTAGAATTTCTTTGTGATAGTAAGATGTCTTACTGCTCTAATTATTTTAGATTGAAGTTTACTAAGAGTTTCAGTTAGACAGTGTTAAGTCTTACTAAAGTTTGTGATTTCTAATTGCTTGTAATTATCCAAAATATTTTAGTGCAATCATCCCGTGAGGAAGAAGAGGTGACGTATCAGTGTTGAAGTCACCAAACATTTATAAAAAATTTTGTGTATATAATTTATTGCATTTATTTACTTGTTATTATTTTTAAGATTCATTGTTGAAGCATTTTATATTTTCTTCAAATACAAAAATATTGCATACCAATTGTTTGATAAAATGCTTCAAACAAACCAATTTTACATTCAACTTGCATATCTTTTATATGCTTTACCAAAATATATAATCAGTTTTTATAAAGGATTATTTTGAGTGTCTTCCATTTGGTTTGAAAGCAAAACTCGATTTAATTAATCGATGTTCAATATTCAAAGAACCGAGCTATTTTAACTCAATGATTATCCCTAAATCGATCTTATTAATTGGTCTTACTGTTCAAATTATTTTAGATTGAAGTTTACTAAGAGTTTAATTAGGTAATGTAAAGTCCTATTGAAATGAGTGATTTCAAATTACTTGTAATTATCAAAGTCTTTTAGTGCAATCCTTCTGTGAGGAATAAGGGGTGATGTAGGAGTATTGAAATCTTCGAACATCTAGAAACAACTTTGTGTCTATTTACTTCTCAGTTTATCTACCATAAAATACTATTCAGGAGAACCCAACTGATTTTCTTGATAAACCTTTTGTTTGAACAGTCTCAGACTGAAACTTTTGCATTTTTTTTTCTCTAAACATGAAACGACCGAACCCTCAACAATACATGAAAATATTTTCTTATAATATTTTGCACCATTTTAAATAAACAACCAACTAGTATTTGAAAATCCAAAGGAAGTAGTCAAAACATGAAATCGTCAAATGTTTTACCAAACCTAAAAAGCAATAAACGTGAAAAGTATCATCCTCTCAAAAACTTCTCAAAAGCATAAATAAATAGTCTTAAAAATCTTTTAACGTAAATCGTAATCGTAAATCATAAGTGCGGAAAAGTAGAAGCGCTGGTCCTCGGGATGTGTGCACCTTCAATCCAGCCAAATCAAGCATCAAGACCTCTATCAACATCACCTGCATCCATCACACATAGTGAGTCTAAAGACTCAACAAACCATAATCTTGATAACAAATATATGTATAAAATTACATGCAACAGTGAAAGATACCTTTACGTATAAAAATAGCATTTTCATGATATGTAAACATAAAACTTAACCTTTTCCTTTTTCCTCATCATAACATGACATAAAACCTTTTATCATGATATAAACATTTTCCTTTATTGAATTCAGATCGTTAATTATGAATTTTCTCAATCCTCAAAAGTCGATGGATCCATCTACATGAAACCACAGTACTGGGCGTCGGGGACATCAGCGACATAAGATCGTCAACTGAGCCTTGGCCTATCCTCAATCATATCCTCATATCCTCATTAGTCACAATTACTTCACTTTTATCAACGTTTCATATTTTCACCACTTTATAAAATCATGCACAAATATCATTTTTCTTTTGAAACCAAGCATATAACATATATTTTAAATGTCAACCTTAACTCATAAAAATTCAATAGACATTTAAAACTCATAATTTAATCATGTAAAATTTCATAAACATTTAACAATGATCATAATATCATAAAAACAACATTTAAAGCACTGCCATGGCCTTTACAAATTTTTAGGTGTAAAAGGACCATTTTACCTCTGGACGTGTCATTTTACGTTTTTGACTTTTTCTTGATTTCATTGACTCTAGCATGTCCCAAAAAATAATTTAAGCTTAAATTAAAAATCTCATAATTTTATTTAGCTTAAAAACAAGACTTTTTAATTTATCTTTAATTAATCGTTTTGACAGTGTTTTAATCCCGAAAAATCCCAAACTTTAAAATAAAATTCCTAAACTTAAAACTTAGACTTTTTATATCATTTTAGCCCTCATGAACCATGACTCGATCCCTGTGAGCCGTGTTTCAATTATTTTAGCTTTTAAAAACCCTAACATGACCTAGTTGTTTCGACCCCGAGCCATGGTCCGATTTTCACGAACCACACCCGAGCCAAGCTGGACCAACCACTGACCAACACCATTAGGCACCCCACTGGACCCTAGGAACTCACGGAAACCGCCCCTAGCCCCATAACCAAACCACATCACTTTCACATGAAGTGGCCGAGAAACCCATGTAGAAAAGGACTCATGTTTAGGTGCTTAGGACTCTAACCATCGACTCGGCTCTCAAACCAGCCTCTCCAGCACTCACCTAGGACCCTTAGGACGCACCCTAGCCCAACCCTTGAACCCTAAGCTGAGCCCTTGACTCCTGCGCAAGCCTGCAACCTGTGCGTGCCTCTTGCCACTCTCGGGTAGGAGTCCTAGCGTGGCTCGGACTCCTTCCCCAGCCCTTAACTCGAGTCTTAGCCTAGCTAGGACTCTCACCTTGACCCTTCCCCGACTTTGGCTAGCCTCTGGACTCAAGTCGTGACGAAGCAAGCCACTTACTTCCCACAACCGTGCCCTTCAATCCCTTGTGACAGATTTTCGAACCAACCCTCTACCAGCTTGCGTGCAGCCCTTGAGCCATGGGTTAGGGGCGTTTAAACACTCCTAAAAGCTTCTCTTTTAGTGACCCTATGATGGCAGCCTCTTCATGCATCAATATATCAAGTTTTGGAACCAAATTCATGAGTTTAGCATATGTATAGGCATAATCACGAAAATATTAATAATGGAATCATGTTTATCATACAAACGTAATTTCAAACGATAATATGATGTGATAGATGAGAAAAGGAGATGTATGGCGTGCCTTTGTATTTTAAACGCACGATTATTCGTTGACGATTTGCGAAGAACAGAGCAAGACCTTGGCTAGAACTTTTCCCTTGAGCTTTTCTCGATTTTTCTCCAAATTTTGATGGTGTGTGTGTGTCGTGTATTTGAGTGTTTCTTGGGAGAGAAAAGCAGATTGAGGCGTGAGCTGTGTAGGTTGGGTGGGTTTGTGGGTGTTTTACATATTATATACTAATTAAACCCTTAATTAAACTTAAGCCCATTAATCCACAAAATTAGGCTCACTAGTGCTTGATTAAGATTTAATTAATATATTAAAAATAGTTTTGTTAAAATAAGATTGTGAATTTAATATCCGGGTTGCTGAAAAGTTCGTATTTTTGTTGAAAAACCAACACCGATAAAATTTACGTTCCGACGTATAAAATCCCCTCAAAAACCCCTTATTTTCAAAAATATGAAAGACCATCAACCATATTTTAAAAAATTAAAAATAATTATTAAATAAAAAATATTTTACGTTTTTCAGCCCTCGGTCTCCGTTCTTCGATCGCAACATGAATATCCCTTAAAAATATAATTTTATGCATCATGACAATTAAATCCTATTTAACATATAATCAGATACGTTACATAATCAATTAATCAATTAATTACTTATTTTTCATATTTCTTAGATTTGCATGCAGTTGAATTACGTCGTCTTAAGTTTGGACCTTACACAGACATTCTACTTCCGCACAATTTATAATGATACTTATTGACAACCCAACTGATAAGAATAAAATTTCAATGTTGATAACCCAACAAAAAAAATTTGTTGAGATAAATTTATTCACCTTCACCTAAATTTATTTCTGATATAAAAAGTCGTATCAGAGAAGGCTCATTCTTGTCTCTGAACAAAATATTAAAAATGGCCTCATTCAACAAAATCCCAATGTTCTCTAAAGAAGATTTTGATGATTGGAAGATCGGGATTCATGCTCATCTAGCTGCATAAGATGATGATATATGGCACGTCATCACAGACAAACCAGTGAAGATCATGGAAGCAATAGAGAATAAATTGAATTAGTTACTCTTGGCAAGGAATGTGGCAATTGAAAAAAGCTTTGAAAGTTATGAGTGCACTCCAAAGAGAATGAGATGTAAAACAATGGCTATGAGAGAATAAATGGACCTTAACAATCTTAAACTCCACGATCTGTTTGCAGATATCAAAGCATATGAATTCGAATTGGAAATAAGAATTTATAGTGAATCTCCAACCAAAATGACAAAGGGTCTGGCTGCTGCAACTACTAAACAAAGTGAATTGAAAGAGAAGTCAGTTGAGCAGTTGTCACGCCCCAGGGACGGGGTTGGTCGACACCGACGTTGCTCTCAAATTTACATTCGAAAACAACAAGCCTCGGAAGTACAAAATTCAGACACCAGTCTTTTTATTCATAATACTGAATATTTCAATGTCTGATACAAACTTGAATAACTAATGTTTTACAACGGAAATGTAAAACCAGACATAACAATATCTTAACAGATACAGCGAAAAACATAATTTAGAACTGAAAAGTAACAGTCTTCTTCACCAGCCTCAAAACTGGTTCTGCTCTTCCTCTTCTAACGTTTCTTCCTCGTTTTTATCTGAGATGAGTTTGGTGGGTTAGTGATATGGTCGTCACTCAGTAAGCGGGGGTGGGAATAACTCCCAGTTTTCAAACACATTTTCAACAGAAACAGTAATACAAATAATTTACAGAAACTCTTACTTTCAGAACAAGAATCAGTATTCAGGAATCACAGGTTTCAGAACAGAAATCAGAACAAAAAATCTTAGCAAGCAAGCACTGAGAACGTTCGTGAATTTCATGGCTAAACTGATATCAGTCCCCTATATGTTCTCTCCTCTAAGGAGCGAGGCCATAAATCAGAAATCAAGAATCAGGAATGTTTCAGAATATATATTCCTACCATTAGTTCACTAGGTTTCAGTGCTTCGAAAATCAGAAATCAAACATACATATACTTTACTTCAAAACATGAATTATCAAACTGATTTCAAAATATTTATACATAAACCCACTTACTGTAATTTGCTAGAAGTTTCGGTTGCTAAAGTCTGGAATCCGCTTGTCTCGCTACTGGTTTTTCTGCTAAAAAATGCACTCTCTTAGCTCGAATTTCAGGTGATACTCAAGATTTGTGTAACACCATTTCAGAGATTTGAGGGTGTTATTTATATTCAAAATTCTGACTGTTAGCCTCCTAATTAATGGCCATAATCTGTCATGATGTGCCATTAATAGCTTTTATTCCATATTAAATACTTCAGTTACAATTCATAAGCAGAATTAGTAGCTGTCTGCTGGAATCTCGCGCTACTGAACTCTTCTGCTGCTGTATTCTATCTGCTGGAAAATACCAACTTCTGAAATATTAGTTGCGGCTGGAATTGTTAGCTTATGCTGGAATTTTCCATTGCTACTGAATATTGCTATCTGCTGCAAAAATGCTAGCTGCTGCTGAAAATTCGGGTTCTAACATCACTCCCTCCTTATGAGAAGTTTCTTCCTTGAAACTTCTCACGAAACTTGGCTATACATGATCCTCAAAGAGGTAAGGGTATTGTTCTCGCATCTTGTCTTCCAACTCCCAAGTATCTTTTTTTCGGTGTGGTTGGACCATTGTATTTTGACATATGGAATAGTTTGTCGCCTCAGTACTTGGTCTTTGTTATCCACAATTCGAATCGGACTTTCTTCATACTTCAGTTCTTCATTTAGGTTTCCCTCAACCAGCAGTGCTCCAGTGTCAAGAATATGACTTAGGTCGGAAATATATCTTCTTAACTGTGAAACGTGGAAAAAATTATGAATCCTTGACATATCAGGGGGAAGTACTAATCTGTAAGCAAGTGTTCTCACTTTCTCTAGAATTTCAAAAGGTCCAACATATCTGGGATTCAGTTTTCTAGCCTTATTGAATCGGATTACACCTTTCATGGGTGACACTTTCACATATACTTTTTCTCCGACTTCAAATTCCACAGGTCTTCTTTTTTAGGTCAGCCCAGCTTTTCTGTCGATCTTGTGCAGTTTTTAGTCTCTCTTTGATCATAGCAACTTTATCCAGTATTTCTTGGATTAATTCGGGTCCAACGATGACTTTTTCCCCTACTTCATCCCAACATAGTGGTGATCGACACTTTCGTCCATACAGAGCTTCGTATGGTGCCATTCCAATACTGTTGTCATAACTATTATTGTACGCGAACTCGATTAATGGCAGATGCTCACTCCAATTACCACTGAAATCTAGAGCACATGCTCTCAGCATATCTTCTAGAGTTTGAATTGTCTTCTCTGTTTGGCCATCGGTCTAAAGATGATAGGCCGTACTGAGAGTGACCTTAGTTCCCATGGCTTGTTGAAAGCTCTTCCAAACACGAGATGTAAACCTTGGATCTCTGTCTGATAGTATGCTAGCTGGAACTCCATGTAATCGTACGATCTCATTCATTTACAATGTGGCTAGCTTGTCCAAATTATACTTCATGCAGACAGGTAAGAAATGCGCAGATTTTTTGAGACTATCTACGATTACCCAGATGCCATCATGACTTTGTCTAGACTTTGGTAACCCGACAACAAAGTCCGTAGAGATATGTTCTCATTTCCATTCTGGAATCTCTAGAGGTTGAAGAAGTCCTCGAGGTCTTTGGTGCTCTGCTTTGACTTGTTGGCACACAAGACACTTGGAAACAAATATCGCAACATCCTTTTTCATTCCACTCCACCAGAAATTCTTCTTCAGGTCTCTGTACATCTTGGTACTGCCAGGATGGACTGAAATTTTTGATTTATGTGCTTCAAACATTACTTCTTGTCGAAGGTTATCGATGTCTGGTACGCATAATTGTTCTTTCATCCACAAGATTCCTTGGTCATCAATCTCGAAATCTGGTGATTTTCCTTTTTTTTCTTGCTCTTTCAGCTTCACCAAAGTGGAATCTCTATCTTGACTTATCTTGATTGTCTCTCGAAGGCATGGTTGTGCTGAAAGTGATGCCAGGATCACCTTACTCGTATTATTTCGACTTAAAGCATCTGCTACCTTGTTGGCTTTGCCTGGGTGGTAGCTTATCGTCAAGTCGTAGTCTTTCAAGAGTTCAATCCACCTTCTCTGCCTCATGTTTAATTCTTTCTACGTGAACAAGTACTTGAGGCTTTGATGATCAGTGAATATTTCACACTTAGCACCATATAAATAGTGTCTCCAAATATTTAGTGCAAATACCACTGCAGCTAGCTCGAGGTCATGTGTTGGGTAATTTTGTTCATACGTCTTCAACTGTCTCGACGCATATGCAATCACCCTTCCCTCTTGCATGAGTACACATCCTAAACCTCCTTTTGATGCATCACTGTAGATGGTGAAGTCTTTGCCTTCCATAGGTAATACCAACACATGAGTAGAGGTAAGTTGCTTCTTCAAAGTCTCGAAGCTTTGCTCACATTCTTCACTCCATTGGAACTTAGAGTTTTTCTGTGTGAGCTTGGTGAGAGGTATGGCTATTGAAGAGAATCCTTCAACAAATTTTCGGTAATAGTCCGCTAATCCTAAGAAGCTTCAAATTTCTGTCACAGTCTTTGGTCTAGGCCAATATGAGATTACTTCTATTTTCTTAGGATCCACAGACACTCCTACTGCTGATATTATATGTCCCAAGAATGCGACATTCTCTAGCCAGAATTCTCATTTCTTGAACTTGGCGTACAGTTCATTTTCTCTTAGCGTATGGAGGGTGAGACGAAGATGTTCTTTGTGGTCTTCCTCATTTGATGAATATACCAGGATATCATCGATGAATACCACCACAAACTTGTCGAGAAACGGCTTGAACACCCTGTTCATGTGATCCATGAATGTTGTCGGAGCGTTTGTTAACCCGAACGGCATTACTATGAACTCATAGTGTCCATAACTTGTACTGAAGGCTGTTTTCGGAATATCGTCTGTTTTGACTTTGGGTTGGTGGTAGCCTGACCTTAAGTCGAGCTTGGAAAAGACTGTAGTTCCCTTGAATTGGTCAAACAGGTCATCTATCCTTGGAAGTGAGTATTTATTCTTGATTGTGATTTTATTCAGTTCCCTCTAATCAATACACAAAATCTCATGCTTCCGTCTTTTTTCTTTACAAATAGGACAGGAGCTCCCCACGGAGATGCGCTTGGTCGGATTTGTTTCTTATCCAACAATTCTTGAAGTTGTTCTTTGAGTTTTTTCAACTCTGCTGTAGCCATTTGGTATGGTACTTTTGAGACTGGTGCAGCATTGAGTACTAAATTAATCTCATATTCCACTTCGCGGTCGGGGATTGTGCCAGGGAGTTCTTCAGGAAAGACATCCGGGAACTCTTGTACTACCGGAATCTCTTTCTATTGCAAGCGTGATTTCTTCCTTTACCTCGCTTAACATAGCTAGGTAAACTTCCTCTCCACTTTTCATGGCTTTCTTGAGGGTCTATGGACAAATGATGAGGTTCAGACCTCAAATTTCAATTCAAAATTAAGCACTTAATGCTATCTTTGCCTCGGTTCAAGTGAACATGTTAAGCTTTATCTCAAACTGCATATCTGCTAAAGAAGCATGGAACTTTCTCCAAATGCACTGCGAAAGATCTAAAAGTGTCCGCAGGACCAAACTTAGAATGCTAACCTCAAAATTTGAGAGCCTGGGGATGAAAGACAACGAGACAATTGTTGAATATGATCAAAGACTCTGAAATATTGCAATGAAGGTTTTAGCCTCGGTGATCTAATGTCTAATGAAAGTCTTGTCAGTAAGGTACTAAGATCTCTTCCTGAGCGTTTTAACATTAAGATTTGTGCCGTTGATGAATCAAAAAACACGTCTACTCTAAATCTGGAAGAATGGATGAGCTCTCTCAGAACTTTTTAGATGAACCTGGATATTCAAAAACGAGATAAAGGGAAATCCATTGCATTACAAGCTACTGATGACTCTGTCAATAATCTCATTCAAGAAGCAAATGAATCTGATCTCGGTGAGGAGTCAATCTCCTTGATTACTAAGAAGTTCAGTGATTACTTGAAGAGAATGAGAGAGACAATAAGAAAAGCATGTCAACACTGAAACCTTCTTTTGTCCCTTTTGAGAGAAATAAAGTGTCTGCACCTTCTCAAGGGAATTTTTAACCAAAAAATGAAGTGAAGGCTTGACCAGAAACTAAAAGATTGGATTCCATACAATGTAAAGAGTGTTCTGGATATGGTCATTATGCAAATGAGTGTGCTAATAGAATTTGCAGAAATAAAAACTTGGCAGTTTCCTTGAGTGATGAAGATTCTGTTAAAGAACTTGAATATAGTAAAGGGTATGAGTTTACCTCTTTGTCTGCCATTTTGAAGAGTACATGCCAACTACAAGTCAATCCACTTGGTGTTGTCATTGGTGTTGTAACACCAGGCCGCAACACCATTTCAAAGACACTATGCCTCAATACCAAATCTCTTGGGAACTCCGACTTTGATGAAATCCAGGAATCTAACTAAGAAGAGCTTAATGTAGAGACTGTCCAGATGATGTACGAAGAAATTTATGATGACTGGCTCAAAAGAAATGAGACAAATTCTATACTCTCAAAGGAAAACGCTGAATTAAAGAACAGTTTGTCTCGTCTTGAAATCTTCTTGAGCAGGAAGGATCTCGAACTGTGCAAAGTCAAGGATGATCTTGAGAAGGCCTCAAGGACTCTTGTTAAATTCAACTCAAGTTCATCAAAACTTGACTCAATGCTAACTATGGGAAAGGACAGTAAAAATGGTATTGGATATGTTGAAAGCATATATGAACATGGTGAATCTTCCAACAATGGATCAAAACTAACTATGTTTGTAAATGGAAGTGAAGACTGTTCTGCCCCCTTAATAGTGAATCCTCCTATGAAGACTCTTCCAATCTCAAAGCAAGCCTCAGAACAAATGTTGAAAAAAAACAGAGCTTCTTCCTCTCATTTGAAAGTTGTCTCGCTAGTGAAGATGTCACAAACCCAGAAGCTAGTGTCAACTTTTAAATCAAAGAAAAGGAAGCGACATTTTATCTGTCACTACTGTCATAAACGTGGACACATCAAACCCTTCTGCTATAAACTAAGGAATGACTACCTGAATTGGGAATCAAATCGGGTGTTACACAAGGTGTTGCGCAACACCAAGCACAACAGCAGTAAAAAAATTCTTCCACGAAGAAAATATGGGTACCCAAAACTATTATTCAATTCAATGTCGTTTATACTTCTTTAAAAACTAACATTGTAGGTACGTGGTACTTTGATAGTGGGAGCTCAAGCCACATGACCGAATCCAAAGAACACCTCACGGATTATGTTGAAGTAAAAAGTGGGCGTGTAACCTATGCTGGTGGAGCCAAAAGAAAAATTGTAGGTAAAGGAACCCTGAATGTTGACGGGTTTCCTGAACTTCATAATTTTCTACACGTTGAAGGACTTAATTCGAACTTAATAAGCATAAGTCAACTCTGTGATGATGATTTACATGTTAGGTTCAACAAAAATAATTGTGAAGTTTTTAACAATGCAAATGTTTGTGTAATGTCAGGTGCTCGATCTGCTGACAACTGCTATCAACTAGGAGAATGTGATGATTGCCGTAGTTCCAAGGTAAGTGATCTAGATCTCTGGCATAAAAAACTGGGGCATGTGAGCTTCAAGACCTTGAAGAATCTGTGTAAGTTTGATGTTGTAAGAGGTATGTCAAATTTGAGTTCAGGTAATACGTATGTCTGTGGACCGTGTCAGAAAGGTAAACAAACCCGTGTTGCACACCCGCTGTTGCAACACTCTGGGACAACACGGTGTCTTGAACTCTTACATATGGATCTAATGGGTCCAATGTATGTTGAGAGCTTGGGTGGTAAGAAATACTCATTTGTGTGTGTTGACGATTTTTCGCGTTTTACTTGGGTGAGTTTTCTTAGAGAAAAATCCGACACTTTTGATGTCTTTAAATGTTGCATGCTCGAATAACAAATTTGCATGAAGTGAAGGTGGTTAAAATAAGAACTGATCATGGTAAGGAGTTCGAAAATTCTCCTTTTACTTCTTCGTGTGAAAAGAAAGGAATTACTCATGAATTTTGATCTCCAAAGACCCCTCAACAAAATGGAATAGATGAAAGGAAGAATCGAACCCTTCAAGAAATGACTCGGGTCATGCTAAGTTCCAAGAATCTGTCAAAATGTTTTTGGGCCGAAGCTTTAAATACGGCATGTCACATCTCCAACCGTGTGTTTTTAAGGAGTGAATCTACCATGACTTTCTATGAAATCATCATGAGAAGGAAACCAAACCTTAAATATTTTCATATATTTGGTTGTGCTTGCTATGTTTTAAATGATCGCGACCATCTTACGAAATTTGATTCTAAAAGTGATAAAAACCTATTTCTTGGATACTCAATGAATAGTCGGGTCTATCGTGTATTTAATTTGAGAACTATGACAACTATTGAATCAATTAATGTTGTGTTTAATGATTTTGCAGATCTAACAGGGAAAGGAGGATGACGCTAAAGGACTGCTGGATGTAAGTGAGTCACTGACCAGAAACGGTGTTGAGTCTGGTGTTGAGATTGGTGAGACAACACCCAGCACAACACCAACAAAAACATCAGAGAATGACAACAATGATGATGGGGTTAATAATGAAGGGAATGATATTCCAAGCAAGATTCAGAAGAACCATCCATCATCACATATCATTGGTGAGGTGCATGATGAAGTTTGAACAAGAAAGAAAGAAAAAGTGGACTACCGCAAAATGATTGGTCTGGTATGCATGAGCTCCACATTTTCCCAGGTAAGTCACTCTTGTTTTGTGTCTCAAATTTAACCCAAGAATATTAATGATGCATTAAAATACGAATTCTGGGTCAATGCAATGCATGAAGAACTTGAACAATTTGTGCGCAATGATGTATGGGATTTGGTTCTTAAACCATCAAATACCAATGTTATTGGAACAAAATGGATTTTCAAAAATAAAACGGATGAATTTGGTAGCATTGTTCGAAACAAGGCTCGGTTGGTAGCTCAAGGGTATACGTAGGTTGAGGGGGTGGACTTTGATGAAACCTTCGCTCCTGTAGCCCGAATTGAGTCAGTCTGACTGCTGCTTGACATAGCATGCCATATATGTATCAAATTGTATCAAACGGATGTAAAGAGTGCTTTTTTAAATGGAATTTTAAACGAGTAAGCATATGTAAGCCAACCAAAAAGATTTGAAGATCCAGATCACTTAGACTATGTCTACAAACTGAAGAAGGCTCCATATGGACTGAAACAGGCTCCACGAGCATGGTATGATAGGTTGGCTGATTACTTGATCAACTTGGGCTTTAACGAGATGAGGTTGATAAAACTCATTTTATCCAAAAATTGAAGCATCATATTTTTGTTTGCTAAGTTTATGTAGATGACATTATTTTTTGTGCTTCATCGCAAAAGCTTGTTGATACTTTGTTGAATGCATGTCATCACAATTTGAAATGAGCATGGTAGGAGAGTTGAATTTCTTTCATGGATTACAAGTTAAACAATTACATGATAGTATATTTTTGTGTCAATCCAAGTATGCTAAGAATCTGGTTAAAAAGTTCTCAAATGATAGTTCTAAGCATATGAAAACTCTCATGGGGTCAATTGAAAAATTGTCTAAAGATGATGTTGCCGACGGTGTTGACAACACCGTGTATCGCAGCATCATCGGTAGTCTTTTGTACTTAACTGCTACACCCCCTGATATTATGTTCAGTGTCTGTTTGTATGCTAGGTACCAAGAAAATCCAAAAATATCACACCTAAAAACTGTGAAACGCATTCTTAGATACATTACAGGTACACTAAAGTTAGGATTGTAGTACACACAAGAAAAAAATACAAATTTAGTAGGATTTTCTTATGCTGATTGGGCCGGAGACCTAGATGATAGGAAGAGCACATCGGGTGGATGTTTTTACCTAGGGAACAACTTTGTGTCTTGGTACAGTAAAAAGAAAAATTGTGTGTCCCTATCCACTACTGAATCTGAATATGTGGCAGCTGGCGGAATCTGAACATGTGGCAGTTGCTAGTTGCTACTCACAACTTGTCTGGATGAATCAAATGATTGAGAATTATGGTTTTCATAGTGACACCATGATTGTATATTGTGACAATTCGAGTGCTATAGACATTTCCAAGAATCATGTTTAACACTCTCGAACAAAACACATAGACATAAGACATCACTTTATTTGAGATTTGGTTAAAAAAAAATAATTCGACGGGAATTTGTTAGGATTGAAAACCAGCTGGCTGATATATTCACGAAATCTTTGGACTTTGAGAGATTCTCCAATCTACAGAAATCTCTAAGCATGTGCGTACATTAATCATATATTCATGTGGTCATTGGTGCTGCCAACACCAGTTACAACACCTTTCATGTATGTTCATTATTAGGATGCTAGGCATACTGCAAAATTATAATTATCCTATTTTACTGTGTTATGCGTACTAGTGATAGTAATCTCTTAAGTGTGCACCCAGACTGAGTACAATCCTCCAATCAAGTTGTGTAAGTGCTTTATACTCAATCTCAATCTCAATCTCAATCATCAAACAAGTGAGGAATTTCAAGTACCTCTTGAACATGTCCAATACGAAAGAGGTGATATGAGGAACTTGAGGTTTTTGGTGAAAAACAGAAAAGATGGAAAAATTAAAATCATCAATTTAGAAGAAAATGAAAAAAGCTACCTAGAGAAGTCCTTGAAGACTGTTCTTCTAGTGTGGGAGCTACCACTTCTAAGTCAGAACAGAGATGGAAAAAGCTATCTAGAGAAGTCCTTGAAGATCGTTCCTCTAGTATGGGAGCTACCATGTCTAAACCAAAACATTTTTTTTGTAGGATTGCCTCACAGCCAGTGGTGTTGCCAACACTAAGGGCCAATTAATCATGTACAGTGACATATCAGAATTTGACCTATAACAGTTGATGAAAACCCTAATGACTCAAATTTTTGAATTTAACTGATTACTTGTGCCCATGGGTTATAATCGACGTGGGTTTTATTTGGATAATCCTCTGGAAACATTGTAACATATGATTGAATCAATGTTACAGTTTGTCTTAGTGGTAAAATTGTGATTAGAGTTTCAGGTGATTTTCAGAAATTTTACCGTTGGAGCCAAAGGGAGTTTGTTACAGGATTGCGAGTTTTGCGTTTTTTTTACCGTTACATTGTGTAATTATTTATTATGGTATCACATTCCGATTCTAGCACATTTCATTCTCAACTCCTTCGTACACTTAAACCTTCCTGATTACTCTGAAATGCTAACCCTAAATTTTTTTTTCACCCTTTTTAGCAGAAACAAATGGATAAATTTGATCATTCAAATATCCGCAGTGGAATGGCTGCTAGCCGTGGTGTTCCCCCTACTGTATCAACACCACCAACAACACCAACAGCACCTCCTACCGAGAATCCTTTACAGATTGTGGTTGCTGCTCCTGAGGTGGTCCTACTGGAAATTATTGCTCCTGGTGAGCCGAGGAATCCATTGGATATCGACAATCCACCGGATTTCGAGGCGCTTCGGAGGGTATTTCCCTCACAACCTCAAACTGTACAGAGGCGTTCAAAGCGACAAGCAGGGTATATCCCTGATTTTTCTCCTGCGAAGAAACCACGAGTCTCTTCCTTCTTCGTTAATGTTCTCGATCCCGATTTTTCCTCGGGAGATGATTCCAACGACGAGGACTTTGAGCTAGTTGCACGATCGCGACCTGCTGTTGCTACGAAGCCGTCCACTTCCACCTCTACTTCTGCAGATGAACCTAAGAACACTCCAGTTCCACCACAAGAGGTATGTTTCTCTTCCGAAGATGAACAATCTCTGGATGAATTCCTTAACGGCCTGAAAGAATCGAAAAAGAGACAGGAATCGTTACATTAATCTGATGAAAATCAACCGAAATCATCACAGCACTCTCCGTCTGATTCTGAGTCTAAATCAGAAGGTCCTGAAGACATCACTGAAGAGGCAGCTGAGTCTGATGCAGATGCTGAGGGTATTGAGCCAGGTGTTGTCAACACACAAGACAACACCGACTCTGACGACTATGATTTAGCTGCCTTCTTCTCCTCAAAATTTTACTCTGAATTAGTTGTGGCTCAATGGTCAATCTATGCTCATAGAGACTTCATTGAAGAGCGTAATATTGACATTGAGGCTTATGGGAAATACAACCTGAATACCTTCCTACTCACCGAAGATTGAGTGCGACAGTCAATTCCGTAATGCCCTACGCGAGGAGACCAGTTCTCGAATTTTACTACAACATGGTTTCCAGCATTGGTGATAGAAGCTCTGCCAAGTTTGGGCGGGTGTTTGTACGCGACACCATCTATGATTTCTTACCCTACACTATCAACGAATTTTACAACTCTCCCTCGGAAGATGATGAGGATGATCTCCCTGATATTGACATCATTACATCCGTTCTCACAGGGGGTCTCATCACTCAGTTTTCAAGCCTCCCCAAGCGCCTTGCTGCAACAAACCTGACGTCTTTCTACACTGTGATTCACAAGACTGCAATTCGGAATTGAACCCCTTCCACCAACACGAATGTGGTAACCAGAGCACAAGCCATCACTTTGTATGCAATTGGTACTGGTCGGCCATTCAATTTTGGCCAGCTGGTGTTCAACACCATTTTGCAATTTGCTGAAGGAAGTTTGAAGTCCACGAAGCTTCCGTTTCCATCCCTAATTTTTGGGATACTGGAGTCACAAGGGTTCATCAAGGATGATGATGAGACCCTATCGAACGTAAGTGAAACGTTAAAGATTGCTCCTGCATGTTTTAAAGGGAACATGAAAGTTGACCTCCCTTGGTCCGCAAAGAGTGTTGCCCATGGTGTTGGCAACACGGCGTCCACCTCCATTCCTGAAGGCTATGTCATGATATCTGCCTCCGATCTCCAAGCACAAATTGACTTTGGGCTGCAACAAATTCAAAGGGCCAAGGACGTAATTGCATACTACGAAAACCAATTAGTTGACTATCGACTACTTCTGGAAGTCAGCGTGCATTCTGGTCAAAAAAGAAGAGATGCGGTGCCAAAAATGCCAAAAGAAGATGATGTTGGTACCTCATTTGGAGGAGCAAAAGGAGCTGATAAAGGAACTGACACTCATACCGATGACCCCGATGCAGATACTGAAAACTGAGTCACTGTGTTTTATGTTCTCTTATTTTATTTCCGTTGTTTGTTTTTTTTCTTCTCTCTTATGTTTTGTCGTACAAATGATGATTAATGAACTCCTATTTCTTTTGCCTTCATTTGACTTTTCTTGGTGTCTAGTGTTTTGAGTTGGTGTTGACAACACTGTCCACAACACCAATGAAATAACATGCGTAATTCAGGGGGAGATGTACTTTGAACTCAGGGGGAGCTTATCTGACTACGAGCCTTACTGCCAAGATCATCATTTTTGAAAGCGATGTACTTTGAACTCAGGGGGAGCTTTTCCACAACACCAATGAACTAAAGCGATTGAGAGATTGATTCACATATACCGTGTTGCTGATTGGTGTTGACGACACTCAAGAACAATACTGACGTAGCGTGTTGATCGAAGAGTGGCTTCGTTTGGTTTTAATCAATACGTTTTTTATTTATGCATCTAGTATTTACTTTGAGTTTTTGATGCATTTTAATTTCTTGGAGTGTCAAGGAATTTGGTTTTATTATTCTCACTAGCATTGTTTTGTGTAAACGACTTATATATTTTCTAGTGAATTTTTTTGCCATGAACCATCGCACAAGTATTCGTACTTGTGCGAATACTAGTGCATAATTTAAAACTGGTGGTTACCTATTAAAGTTCTATTTGTGTACTGATAATTAATTTTCGCTGCATGTTGTGTGCTGGTGTTGACAACACCCGAGCACAACTAACTTTTGATACACACAATATATTTATTGTACGCTTATGATCAACAGTCCTATCAGATAAGTATATGTAGATGAATGGATAGCAAACTAATAGTTCGTGTAATTTATTATATATGATATTATAAGAATATGGCAAAGAAATAGTATTAGTTCAATCTTACCGAGTAAACCAATTTTCACAACTAGCAAATAGGCCGATTTCGTAAGAAATTTAAACTCTAATTTCCGGGGGGTTTCCCATTGATGTAAATTGTAGAACTTTTCAACTTTCTCATCAAAACATTTCCCATTAATATTTTTGTAGTAGGTTATATATTTTGGTCATTTAATTTTAATTTACTAATCTAATTTAGGACAACACACTCTTCATTATATATATATTGCCCACTTGGTTTTATTTTTTTCTATTCCTTCTTTTTTTCGTATTGCTAGTATTATTTTTAAAAGTAAAAAAATAAAATAAAATAAGTCAACACGCAATAGTAAGAAGAAAGATTCATGAGATTACGTTTATTTGAAGCATGCAAGAGAAGAAAACGAGTAATTTAAATGTTTTATTACTCAAAGAATCAAAGGGCATTAGGATTTTTTTAAAAAAAAATGCTAAACATGTGATTTATTTAATAATACTCGGTGACATGCATATTATATTTAAAAGAGACAAAGTGATTGATTCAGAGAAAACAACAAAATTTATCCTATAATCGGCTCTAATGTTTATTTTGGTATAATTTTTCAGTTTGTGAAACAACTTTGCCTCTTTTACAATTTTAGTACGTGTTTTTTTTCAATTAAAGTCATATATAATATGATGCCAAAAATTTGACAAGTGACGGTCACATAAATTGATCAGATGATTAAAAAAACAAAAATTAACCAAATTATAAATCAATTTCTCAAAATTTTCCATTTATTTAATTAGATGGGAATAGTTATATATAGAAAAAGAACTAAAAAAGACTTAAAACATACAACGCTGTCGGTGAACCAAGACAACTGGGATCTTGGGGCAAAATAATATATTTGGTGAATATAATATTATAAAATTTTGAAACTTAAGCAAATATTTTGTCCATCCTTTCTTAAGATGACCAATTTCGAGGAAGTAAAGTAAAAAAGTCAATTAATTTTAATTAAGATAAAGATCAAACAACTAAATAATAACCATTGTCTAAAAAAATTTCCAGGTAGAATAATAATAATAATTTATGCAATTCAATATAGTACGTACAATAACATTGGATATTAAAATAAAAGAATACTAGTTTTTTTTTTAAAAATTAATAGAGATCACGAACTTGTATAATAATAATTGCTTCAAAAAAGAGAGGCTAAAATTAACTTTTGTCAAGGTCAAGATTATCCCTCCCTATATTATAAGAGATGGCGTCCCACAAATGTTTCTTTTGAAAGTCAAAATGAATATTATCAAAATCAACCTTAAGGTTAACATAAATAAAAGTTAAACCGAATCAGCTTAAAATATATAAGTAGTATTGTAAAGTCACCTATATATAAACTTCTGGACTTCTGATTAGTTAATATTTAGTTTCAGAACAATAAATTGATTCTTTTTTAAAATATTTGGTGGAGTGCTGACATGACGTCATATATTAGTCGAAACCAAAAACCTAGATGATAAACATTAAAAAAAAAAATTTGTTTCACCGTAGGATGTACGATTATTTCATATGCGTACGAAGGTGTAGGAATGATTTGCTTGATAATTTCCTCTCAAAATCTTATTGTTGTCACTGTTGCTTGTTGCAATTGAAATATCATGAACAAAAATTATAATGAAATATTTACGTAATAAACCGCTGACATTGAAGGTTAGTTGATCAAGTCTATGAATGATAGAGAAAGTCGACTACCGAACTTGGTAAAAGAAATATATAAAAACTTCCATTTCTTAAGCAAACTTAGCTAACAACAAGCTGTTAATTAATTATAAAAAAAAAAAATTATACCAAAGACTGTTTCGTTGCCTACGGAATTGTAGTATATATATAATATATTTTATAGTAATTCTTTCATCTATATATACCTTCAAATGCCATTTTCTCCAGCCATTCTCAATCACCTTATAAGTAATATCCTGAATTCATATTTAGAATTAAAAATCTTGATTTCATTTCGCTTTCTTTCAGATTTTGTTTGATTCTTTTTATATTAAAAAAGAAGATGATGCTTTCTAGTAAATTTTCGGGAGGCTTGATCTTGTTTCTTACAATCATATCAACAATGGCTACAGTTTCGTTGGCTTCACTAAAAGTTGGTTACTACAAGCACAGTTGCCCGTCAGCCGAAGCCATTATAAGGAAACAAGTTAACAGAGCTCTGGCAAGGAACCCTGGACTCGGTGCAGGCATCATCAGAATGCATTTTCATGATTGTTTCGTAAGGGTATGTTTATATCCATTCTAGGTGTTTTTTTTTTTTATTTGTTCTCTACGTGATTAAATTGAGAAGTAGTGGAGCTAAAATTTAAATGCCCTTTTTGTTTAATTTATAGGGTTGTGATGCATCGGTTCTTCTGGATTCCACCCCTGGTCGTCGTTCGGAGAAAGAACACCCGGCCAACAACCCGAGCTTGCGTGGTTTCGAAGTGATTGATGCAGCCAAGGCTGCTCTCGAATCAGCCTGCCCACGAAAAGTCTCATGTGCTGATATATTAGCATTTGCGGCTCGTGACAGCGCCTACAAGCTCGGTGGCATAAACTACGCGGTCCCATCAGGTCGTCTCGACGGGCGAGTATCCATAGAAGATGAAGTTACTCAAAACCTTCCTCCCCCATCTTTCAACGCAGCACAACTCGTTCAAAACTTTGCACGAAAAGGGTTGTCCGCAGACGAAATGGTGACCCTTTCCGGGGCACACTCCATCGGAATATCTCATTGCTCTTCTTTCTCGAACAGAATCTACAACTTCAATTCCACTCATCCGATTGATCCTTCCATGGACCCAAAATTTGCTAGGGAGCTGAGAAAGAGGTGTCCTGCGCCTTCATCCAATGCTAGAACCGATCCGACAGTGCCTCTAGACTTCCTTTCTCCCAACAATTTGGATAACAAGTATTATTTACTTCTAAAGAACAAACGTGGGTTGTTGACTTCAGATCAGACACTTGCCACTAGCCCTTCCACTTCTTGGATGGTGACGAACAACGCAAAAAATGCAGCTTCGTGGGCCAACAAGTACGCAAAGGCCACCATAAAAATGGGTTTCATTGAGGTTCTTACCGGAAATCAGGGTGAGATCAGAAGAAATTGCAGGATTGTCAATTAAGTATTATCAATTTTGTGTTGTTTTTATGTTTTTTTCTTCAAATCTTTGATTGTTAATGCAACTGTAACTAATTTTAATCTTTTAAATTTACTTTATTGTCTTCAGTCATATTAAAATTTTAATTGTGAGTTTAATTTATTGATGAATTCCTCCTTTAATTGTTATCAAATTTTATTGTGTGAGCAAATTACAAATATGAATAAAGCAATGGGACAAACACTTTTATTGTTCCTTTGTCATTCTTATTTTTCTCAGCCTATATAAAGATCTCAGTCACACAAACACAGCTTCACTATTGAATTTTGAAATGGCAACTAGACTGGTGTTGTTAGAACTTTGTAAACTATGTAATTAATTATGTTGGGCACGGTCACGGCAACTACCATTCTATCAACTTTAGCTTATTACAGAGGTAAAGGGTGAAATATGTTTTTAGTTTGTTGATAGGTATGGTTTTTACGTGTTTTATTGCATTCATTTTTTGTGTGTTTGCATTGTACATGCGTACATTTCATTTACATTTTGTTCGTTTTAGAGTATACATGTGCATATGATCGTGTCTCGCTTGTACGTGACGAATTTGCAGGTAAATATGTTTTTAGTTTTTACAATAATTTTTGTTGGGTTATGCATGTATTAGTGAGAATTGTATTAAGATGAGTGACCTCCTGAGAAGTTCTCGTCCGTCAAGGTAAATAGGTGCACTCCGAGCTGCTACAAATATATATAAATAAATAAATACGTGTCTTGGCTAACATTTATGACTTTTTGCTTAGGCGGTTGATCCTAACAATTTTAATCGTATCAACTCAATCATTCTTATTTTTCTCAGCCTAGGTAAATATTTCAATCGCACGAGCACAGCTTAACTTTCGAATTCTGCAATCGTAACTAGATTGGTGTTGTTAGAACTTTGTAAACTATGTAATCAATGTTGGATACGGTCACAGAAACTAGTTCCAACATCATTTCACAAATCAATCACAAAGCATATTTTAAAAACAAATTAGAAAATATATATACTTAATATTACATGAAATCATTAAATTTAATAAATCAATATTTAATGTCTTCGAAATATATAATATACGCAACTCTATCATATATGGTCTAAAAATGTTAAAACAATAAGTCTAGAAGATTCAAGTTTTCACATGTTCTTCTATACATTAACTCCATATTTATGATAAATCAATGTTGTTTTTAAAAGAAAACATAGTTAAGTAAAGCTTGAAAGGAAGATTTCCTCCAATATTTCAATTGTGTATTTAAAAATATTCAATTTTTAAATTATGAAGCAATCAAATTTGACATTAATTGCTTTCTAAATTAATAATCCATATTTCTAAATTATTAATCATTTTTAGATGAATAAACTTATGTTAGGATGGGGAATATGTTTAGAGGGGGCGAATAAAGAGGTCAAAGCTCGTTATAGACTTCACAATATCATCTACTGAGGTCGGAGGGACCTCAGGTAGTGGTGCATCAACTATATAAGAACATGTTGCACTGTTAGTTAAAGTGGAGGAAGAGAAAGATGCCTCAGATTGGATTTCCACACCGGTTGAAGCAGGATCAGCAGTTGTTATTGTCTGTAGCGATTGAAGAGGTTTCTTCAACCACCTCTTGCTCAGCTTCGGAGACATTGGAGGGGCCACCGTCGGTTCTTCTTCTAATTCCTCCATGCTCATTTCATTGAGCATAGCAAGGGTTTCGCTGGCATAGACTTCAAAGCCTTAGCGAGCGGTTGCTTGGGCATCTCAAACTCCCTCCTGACTGATCTTGTCATAGACCTCTGCTTTGGTCAGTAGGGCTTTGGCAACGATGGTGGCCAACAAAACAGAATTCCACCTTCATATCATGTTTCTTTGCTGAAATAGAGATAGTGCTTCCGGCCAGAGAGGACCCACAACTCCGGATATCGGTGTTCCCACCTGGAAGCTCTAAAACTTTCGCCAAACTAGTTGTAGACAGTTCCAAGGCATCTCCGAAGAACTGTTGGGAGATAACTCAACTTGAAAGCCGCCAGCTGATTTCAAAATAACAACCTCGTATGCTAGGAATACAACAGGAAAAATGGGTAACAAGAACGATAGGACTCAACATATATGTCATAATATTATCGTGCACAATACTAAATTCCATAAATATGTCACTTAATGAACATATAAGTCAACGAGACATTTATAATTCACAACAATCAACGAATCACTTAAACATTCACGATTAACACATAAATAAGCTTAAAAAATAATTTATGTGTCACCGTTGTATATTATCGAATTGTAACATATATATACCAACAAATAACGATCGATGAACAATATTTAATCTCTTTGGCCTAAAAATAATAACAATAAGCCAAATAATTCAAAAATTCGCCATTAAAACTAAAATAAAATTCTCAAAATTATTAAAGTTGAATTTATTTAGCTAAAAATTCTACTTAACGAATTAATTACTAAAACTATGTCCTAACAATCCAAAAAAATTAAGCAATTTGCATAATATTTCCAAAGTTCACAATGTTCGTCTTTACAACAATTTTCTTAATATTATAATCATCACAATCATCCTAACAATGTAGAAATATCGAATATTCCCAAAAATATCACAAAATTTAACCCAACATAATTTATAGTCTCGTCAAATTTGACCTCGAAAGCTTCCAATCCTCGAACCTACAATACATATACAATTAACAATCAATAATGGTGCGACATAATCAACGAAAACGAATTAAGTTTAAAGGGTCGGTTTGATGAATTTGGGCATCCTATTAACTCGGATAGCAAATAGAAATCGGTCATCGATTACCTCAAAAGTCAAAGCTAGAACTGAGCTGTGAGTGGATAGCGGTGGCCAAGAGTAGTCATGCAGTGGTTGCTTGCCGCAGAAGCTCAAATCACAGTTGAAACGGAAGAGAGCAGAGCGTAGATTCTAAAAACTAGGGTAGTAAACGATGATTCAGTTTGTGCGATTCTTAGCTCGAATAATTGTTGTTCTTGCATGAATCGAAGCTACTGATGTAGGGAACAAAACCCTTCAAGAATTTTTATTGTTCTGTTTTCGCTTGGGTTGTAAGATGATTAAGTTATTTTGTTTCCATTGTTTAATTTTGTTATCAAGTTTAAATTTTACATTTTTATTAGTCTGTTTAGTAGTGATTCGGGTAAAGACGTTACATGGACAAACTACATGAAAAAATTAGCTAGAATTTGAGTAAGACCAAGTGTGATGATACATAGAGATACACACACTGTAAAAGATTATATCCTCACACACAATCACGCACAATATGCATAATATTTAATGTCTTTTATACCAAGACTACAAACACAATCTTTAATATCTTTGTGTGAATACTCATTCATCTAAACTTTGAAGCTCAACACTCACAATATGCATAATATTTAATGTCTCTTATACAAAGACTACAAATACAATCTTTAATGTTTTTGTGTGAATACTCACTCATCTAAACTTTGAAGCTCAACTCTTATATATGTGTGAGTGATTGTGTGTGAGGATTTAATCCTTTACAGTGTGTGCATCTCTCAAATGTATGCAAAATTTAAACTTGATAACGAAAATTCAATAGCAGAAACCAAATAACTTAATCATCTTACAACTTAAACAAAAACAGAACAATAATCTCAGTCTAAAACATTAATACAATCATATCGAAAACATAATCATGCACGAGAATACGATAACCAAATAAAACATCCACTGGATCACCACTGAAAACCCAATTGCTCTAGCCACTGCCCTGACCGTCCGAACCGTCCAACGTAAGACCTGCTTCTTGGAATTGGGTACCCCAGATGAAAATAAGGACGTGAGCGACAATCGCCTAATACGAGAATGTTTGAGTATACAAACTAATATGATGCATGTGAAATGCAATATTCTCGGATATCAAGAATCTCATGCTCAGTCTAGAGGTACCTGAGTATGTAGTCTCTTATCTACTCTAGGAATGTTTTGGCTCACACACTCATCATCAAGATGTGGGCCTACAATGTCCAAGGTCACCAGAGCACACGGTTCCCATCGGACATTGTATCTCTCGATGCCCAATCGTCCACAATACAGAACAGGGCTAAGCGGGCTCAATAAACGAGGTATATCTCAAAATATATCAGTCTCAACATGATATCTCATGCATAATACACCAAAGCAGTAAAACATGTATCATGCAACAGATAAATATACAGCATATATGTATGTATACTATGCTTGGATATCTCTGTCAGTACATCACGTACCTCACTAAAACAATCTGACAGAAAACTTACTCGTCTGAACCTAAACAATACCAACATTATGAAATAACTATCAGTCCAGATCCTGAATTACCAAACACGCTTCAAAGTTATTCCTAATGATCCTTACATCACTATTTGTTAGAATCAAAATTTCGGAGTTTGACAATTAAAGCTTTTGAAGATTGCAGAACTGATCGGTTCAACTGAATTAATTCGAACCGAAACTACTCAAAGTGAATTTTCCCGAACTGATAATTAATGAGTTATATAATCGGAGGCAATCAAACTGATCAAAGCTAATTGAATCTGTAAAGATAACTGAACCATCAATTGGAACTAATCGGTCATACAGTCAGTGCAACTGATTGACTATATAGTCAAATGACAATCAGTTTGACACGTCATCAGTTAAAGCGCAGCTACCAACCGAAAAATTGTATGCATCAGACTGTAACTATCAGAAGAAGCATCGTTTAGCAGAATTCCACAGTGTACTATTGCCAGAAGAATGTTGACATATTCAGAAAGGACAAATCAACGGATAAGTATTAATTAATGCATTCAATGTTATCATTAGAAGAAAAGCCTATAAATAGCCGAGGAGTTCAGCTGAGACAAAAACTTTTCGCACAATCATTCTTAGTGAATTTTGAATTCAAACATACAAGTTCAGTTACGATATTCATACAAAAAAACTCACACTTAACAAAGATATTTCATAGTTTTCAGGCTATCATCTGAGCTAAAGTACTAGCACCTTACATTGTTGTATTCGATCTTATAAAATCGATTGTGCTAAGAAAAAGAAATCAGTTGTATACTGATAAATTGTAAAAGGAACTAAGAGTTTGAGTTTGGCAGTATCTAAGTTCAAAATGATATGGGTTATTACAACTTTTGTAATTAATCAAAGTCTTTTAGTGGAAAACCTATCCTTGTGATAGAAGAAGTGACGTAGCATTTGAAGCCTACGAACATCCATAAAATCTTTGTGTTCTTTGTTTCAGTCCAGTTTGCACAACCTATAGTTGCTGATATCATGATTGAAGAAATTCAGTCCAGTTTGCACAACCTAATCTCAACTGTCTCCGACATGAAATCAACTCAGCTGATGCACACGCTTAAAATTGATTCTATGATGGATAATACCATGAAGAACTTCAACAAGGTTACCAAGGATATCACTTCATTATTTCTCCTTTTAGATCAGCTGAAGAAGGACCGAGTGACAATTCCAGCTCTCTTCCACACTCAAGACATGCTTATCAACTGAATTGACTGTGTGCACACAAGTATGTCAAAGCGGATGGATTTGATGCAGGAACAGATGTTGAATGCTATATCTCAAGTCAGCACAGAAGTCCGCCTTCTTTCTAACCTTGCTGGTGTTGACAAAAAGGCGGAAGAAGAGCAATCAGATAAAGCAAAGAAAAGACCTAGTCAATCAACTGATCTAGGACATGCTGACAAAAGAGCTAAGAAGTGAAGAACAGTCAGTTCAGTTAGGTTTTATTGTATTTGTATGAATTTGTACATTTGAAGATTATTTTATCTACAATGAGGTTTATCAGTTCTTGAATTCTATGTTTTATCAAACACCAAAAAGGAGGAAATTGTTAGAATCAAAATTTCGGAGTTTGACAATTAAAGCTTTTGGAGATTGCAGAACTGATCGGTTCAACTGAATTAATTCGAACCGAAACTACTCAAAGTGAAGTTGCCCGAACTGATAATTAATGAGTTAAATAATCAGGGGCAATTGAACTGATCAAAGCTAACTGAATCTGTAAAGATAACTGAACCATCAGTTGGAACTAATGGGTCATATAGTCAGTTCAACTGATCGGCTATATAGTCAACTGACAATCACATAATCAGTTAAAGCACAGCTACCAAACGACAAATCGTATGCAGAAGACTGTAACTATCAGAAGGAGCGTCATTTAGCAGAATGCCACAGTGTACTATTGTCAGAAGAATGTTGATATATTCAGAAAGGAAAAATCAACGGATAAGTATTAATTAATGCATTCAATTTTACCGTTGGAAACAAAGTCTATAAATAACCAAGGAGTTCGGCTGAGACAAAAACTTTTCGCACAATCATTTTGATTGAATTTTGAATTCAAACATACAAGTTCAGTTATGATATTCATACAGAAAATCTCACACTTAACAAAGATATTTCATAGCTTTTAGGCTATCATATGAGCTAAAGTACTAGCACCTTACATTGTTGTATTCGATCTTCTAAGGTCAGTTGTGCTAAGAAAAAGAAACCAGTTGTATACTGATAAATTGTAAAGGAAACTAAGATTTTCAGTTTGGAAGTGTCTAAGTACAAACTAAAGTGGGTCATTACAGTTTTTGTAATTAATCAAAGTCTTTTAGTGGAAAACATATCCTTGTGATAAAAGGGGTGAAGTAGGAGCATTTGAAGCCTCCGAATATCCATAAAAGCATTGTGTTATTTGTTTCAGTTACTCTTTGAGTATTCAATCTATCACTTAGTTTATTTTCGTACTTATATTATTTAACTGACTGATATCGACAACAAGATCATTGGAATCAGTTCACCATTATCGAAAAAGAGTCAAAAACGTTAAAGTGTTTATTCAACACCCTTTCTAAACACTTTGACCCTTCAAACTGATCCTAACACTATTTAAGGCTTTAGGTTTATACTTGCGTCCGTCATTAGTCCGCTGATGATGTTTCGATCCGCATCCCGGTTCACCGACCCCTCATTGTCGGCGCTAGCTCCGAAACTTCCCGAAACCAAACTGCCCTAGAAACTTGCTAGAAAACCTAATATATATGGCTAGAACTCGAGAGATAGTAGCTGAAAGAAACGGTGTAAGAAACAAATGGAATCAGCTTCCATTTATAGGATGCATCCGGACTAATTCAGAATATCTGAAATCAATCTTATCTGTCACGTGTTAGAATCTCATTCGTCTAGTTGGGTTTCTCAAGATAATGAAATCTGAAGTAGATTGAGTTGTCCGTTTTAAATTCGGTGGATCCCAACAGGTTGATCGTGAATTATCAATTCCTTAGTAAAATTTAATTAGCAACCATTTTATCATCTCTTAATTAGTACTTCATTCAAAATAAAGATTCAGGTCATTACAGTCCATGCTTTGAATTTCCTTCCAAAACTTGTATTTGATCTTCAAGATGTTGTATTTTTAAGTTTCAAGAATGATATAAATGTTAGACACAAGAATATGACTATTTGTAAAGTTTATGTATTGTTTCTAATATTGAAACGGTCATTTCCATATTGCTGACCATTTTTCTTGAGTCTAACTGATTTTGAGGTCCGCTGTCAGTTGGGCTCGTCAGCTAGACCGATCATTCAGATGGGCTCATCAGCTAGACTGAATCAAGCTGATGAGGTCTGCTGAAATTAACAAGGCTGGTTTTAGTATGCACAGAACTCGTATCATAATCGTCATTTATCAACATCCTAAACTTTTCTTCAAACTTCAACTTGTGAATATGATTTGTAGATCATCGTCTTAGCTTCGTAACGATTACTGAATCATTTCATTTGGTTAATCGAGCTGATCAGTCTGCTCAAAACACTGCAACTACTTATATCCAACTGATCATTGCTGATCAACCAAACTGATAACAGTAAAACTGATGAGCTTTACTGTTATCAGTTTGCTTAGATAACATCCGATTTAGCTCAAATGATATGAAATACGACTTGTTCCAAATTGAGTTTTCTGTTCAGTCATTTTGACGGCTTGGAAATCCGATACTTTCTAATACATATGTTTAACACACAATTTAATTATTTTGCACAATTAATTATTTTTGTTTTAACAACTCAATAATTATTCTAATTATACAAAATTACATATAATAAAATACAGGACTTACATTATGCTTGGTTGGATATTTTTAAAAATATACGAACCAAATAAATATGTTGTATATATATTTTTTATTAAATATTCACTTTAGCTTTCTTATGTTATTACAGATCGATGGGTAAGAAAACACACAAGGCACTGTTTCCCAAAATTTTTTTAACAATATTCTTTTTTTTAAAAAAATGAACGATTAGAGTGTAACCATAACCGTGACCATAACTAACGGTTCATAAATCGTAACAAGAGCCATTAAAAAAGTTATGATTAAGGATCGAGCGTCAAGTTTTTTTGAACCATGATCATATCTATCTACATTTTTCATTTGCATTATGTTCGTCGGCTCAACCCAATCCGCCATTAAAATTGATGGGCGAGGTTACGATTTTAGCATCCGATTTGAAGGCAGTTTAAAACGAGATAGCTCGTTTAGGTTTTGAGTTGAGGGTGTGAGAAAAAAATGTCTTTTAAATTAATTATTAATATTCAACAATTATTCTATGAAATTTGTGAGAGTGTATTGTGTACATATAATAGGATTTATATGTGTAACCAAGTTAAGTGTGATTCCAAAATTAAAGTAAGATCTCAAAAGATAAAATAAAATTAAGGTAGAAAATTATTTGTGAATGAAATAATATACCCTATTATCGGTTGAGGAAAAAAAAAGAAAATATGTAATTTTTTAAACAAAAAAATTTTTAATAGTTATTATCTATCATATTTAATAAATCTATCATATCTAATAAATACATAAAAACTCTCATAAGATGATATCACAGAATGATGATTTCACCGGTCAATTTCGTGATACGGATCTCTAATTTAGATTACCAATGAAAAAATTTAATTTTCATGCAAAAAGTATTTCTTTTTATTATAAACATGGGTAAGGTTAACCTGTTTTACGAAAAAAATATTTAAAATCGTCTCACAAGAAACATACTCTAATATATATATATATATACCTTAAATATTTCTAATTATATTTTTTTCTAATTATATTTTTTTCTAATTATATTTTTAATCATCATGTAATAATCAAATATATGCTCAATTTTAATCATACGAATAGTCAAATTTCATCAAATATTTGAAAATGTTGAAAAATAATATTTAAAATGTGTGTATTGAATATTTGAATGTTGAAAATTAGGTAAAATTAGGTGTTGAATATTGAAATTTGTGTGTGATGATGAAGGTAATGATGTAATTTAATTTTGGATTATTTGTAAAAAAATTTTATAAATAGATCTCTCATTTGGGAAGAAAAACACAATTGAGTTGAGAGAAAAATATTATAAAGTGTGTAGAATGATAATTTTGAGAGTTTGATATTTTTACTTTTTACCGTAAATTTTTACTTTTTCACAACACGTTATCAGCACGAAGCTCTAAAAGTCTTCGATATTTTTCCAAGCTCCAAAACAGGAGAAAAAGGTATCAAAAGTAATAATATTTATTTTATTGTTTATTTATTTATTGTTTATATATTTACTATATAATATAATGTTATTATAAATAATAAAAATAAATTTTTCAAAAAACTTGTTATAAATCCTGGGAGGATGTTAAGACGACATCCCACACTCCCGGTAAGGGATACGACAAGTATAAAAGTCGATAAGGTTTTTAAACAAAATATCTTATGACACCTCATTATAATATTGTGATATGATATACATAATTATTTAAAACATTACTAATATTATATACACCATATTATTACCATAATATTATACAAATACATATATTTATTTTCTTGTACACCAACGGTCATAAACGGTAACAAAACGGCTAGTTTTTGCCCTATAAATATGATCTCACAAACACATTCAATCACTCCAACTTTCTCTTCTTCTCTAACATTATTCTTCATCAAATTTTTGAAGAAAAAAGAAGATGGCTTTCACAAAGTTATTTTTAATTATTTTGGTTATAATACTCACGAATCTTGTACTTATCGGATAATATCCTCCTCATGTGTTTTCTTTATTTTTAATAATACTTGTATTTGTTGTTTATCCATTACTTTGTGTTGCAATTTTCATTAACTAATAAAATGCATCATAATTTTTTTATTAACACAATGTCAAACTTGACAAAGCTCGAATTTGTTGCACTCGACATTACGGGGAAAAATTATATGCCATTGACTCTCGTTGTAGAAATGCATCTTGAGTCATTGGGTCTAAGCGAGAGCATTAAAGAAAATGGTATATCTTCATCACAAGAAAAAGCAAAAGCTTTAATATTTTTGCGTCGAAATCTCGATGAAAGTTTAAAATGTGAATATCTCATCGAAAAAGATCCCATGGCTCTGTGGAAAGGATTGAAAGAAAGATTTGAACATATATGGGAAGTTATACTTCCGACCGCCCGTGATGAATGGAATATGTTAAGATTCCAAGATTTTAAGAAAGTCAGTGATTACAATTCAGCGATGTATCGAATAATCTCGCAGCTAAAATTTTGTGGACATGAGGTCACAGAATCGGAAATGCTTGAAAAAATATTTTCCACGTTTCACGCATCAAATATAACTTTACAGCAACAATATAGAATGCGTGGATTTGCGAGATATTATGAGCTCATCGCCTGTCTTCTTGTGGCGGAAAAAAACAACGAGCTACTAATGAGAAATCATCAGTCCCGACCCACTGGATCATCAGCATTTCCAGAAGTAAATGCTGTAAGTAAAAATGAATTTAAACCTGGAAACCAAAATCAAATTCAAAGACAAGGTTTTGGTCGAGGTCGTGGACGTGGAATTGGTTGTGGTCATGGTCGAGGCCGTGGTTTTGAAAACAATAGAGATTGTTATTTTTATAACTCATCTCAAAAGGGCGTCACGAACCACCCACAGAAAAGGCATCATGAGAACATGAGTGTTAATGAAAATCACTCGAAAAGATTTGAAAGTTCTTGTTTCAGATGCGGCACTCTAGGACATTGGTCTCGTATTTGTCGAGCCCCTGAGCACCTTTGCAAGCTCTATAAAGAATCGATAAAGGGGAAAGAAAAAGAGACCAACTTCACTGAGCGAAGTGACCGTTTGAGTGATTCAACTCATTTTGATGCTGCTGATTTTATGAATGATTTCTCTGGAAATGATCAATATGTTGGTGGGATAGAAATGAACAATATTGATGCTGCAGATTTTCTCAATGATTTCTCTGAAAATGAACAATATAGTGGTAGAATATAAATGTACAATAATTTATTTTTCATGTATTTATATGATAATGTTTTATTGTACAATTATGATATGTGTTATATTTACATATGTATTGTCATTAATTTTTTTTCATTGCATATTTTTTGAAGTTCAAATATGGAAAATGCTATGAGCAAAGCTGAAGTTTGCATACCCGATAGTGGTACAACGCACACTATCCTCCGAGATAAAAGATATTTCTTGGAACTAAAACCAACAAAAACAACGGTGAATACAATATCAGGTCCTGTAGACTTGATTAAAGGATGTGGTAAAGCACAATTTTTGTTACCTAATGGTACAAAATTTTTGATCAATGATGCTTTATATTCACCACAATCGAAAAGAAATTTGTTGAGTTTTAATGATATATATTCCCATGGGTATGATACTCAAACAATGAATGAAGGGAATGAGAAATATATGTGTCTTACCACATATAAATCAGGAAAGAAATATGTGATTGAAAAACTACCAATGCTCCCTACTGGATTGCATTATACACATATACGTCCCATTGAATCAAACATGGTAATTGATAATTCTTCAATATTAACCAATTGGCATGATCGATTAGGACATCCTGGTTCAACAATGATGCGAAGAATTATAGAAAATACACATGGTCATCCATTGAAAGACCAGAAGATCTTTCAGAATAATAAGTTTCAATGTAAAGCATGTTCTCTTGGAAAACTTATTATAAGACCATCACCAGCCAAAATCCAAACTGAATCACCAATGTTTCTTGAACGTATTCAGGGTGATATTTGTGGACCAATCCATCCACCATGTGGACCATTCAGATACTTTATGGTATTGATTGATGCCTCCAGCAGATGGTCACATGTATGTTTATTGTCAACTCGAAATGTTGCATTTGCAAGATTACTTGCTCAAATAATAAAATTGAGGAATCAATTTCCCGATTATACAATCAAGAAAATTAGACTTGATAATGCTGGTGAATTTACTTCCCAGACTTTCAATGATTATTGTATGTCTATGGGAATCATTGTTGAGCATCCTGTTGCTCATGTACATACTCAAAATGGATTGGCTGAATCATTGATTAAACGTCTGCAAATGATTGCTAGACCAATGATTATGAAAACAAAGCTCCCTATTTCTATATGGGGACATGCAATTTTACATGCTGCTTCATTAATTCGCATCAGACCAAGTGCATATCATAAATACTCCCCATTGCAGCTTGCATTTGGTAAAGAACCAGACATTTCTCATCTGAGAATTTTTGGATGTATGGTGTATGTGCCTATTGCACCACCTCAACGAAAGAAAATGGGACCTCAAAGAAAGATTGGAATTTATATTGGTTATGATAGTCCATCGATCATTCGATATCTTGAACCACAGACAGGCGACGTGTTCACAGCACGTTTTGCTGATTGTCATTTTAATGAGGAAATCTTCCCAATGTTAGGGGGAGAACAGAAACATACCGAAAAAGAAATTACATGGTATGTATCATCATTGTTACATCTGGATCCAAGAACAAAACAATGTGAAAAAGATGTACAGCAAATTGTGCACTTGCAAAGAATAGCAAATCAAATACCAGATGCATTTGCAGACACAAAAGGGGTAACTAAATCATATATACATGCTGCAAATGCCCCTGCTCGAATTGAAATTCCGAAGAAACAAATTGAAGATAGTCATGATGTCATTAAACGCCTGAAGCGTGGAAGGCCAGTTGGTTCCAAGGATAAAAATCCTCGAAAAAGAAAATTCATAGAGAAACACAATGATCACAAAATAGAGAATGATGTTCCTGAAGAAACACATAATGATCACAAAATAGAGAATGATGTTCCTGAAGAAACACATGATGATGAAAATGTTTTGTCAGAACCACAAACTGACGAGAATCATGAAATCTCTATCAATTATATTAATACTGGAAAAATATGGAACCGAAAAGATATAGAAGAAATTGATGATATATTTTCTTATAATGTGGCAATCGACATCATAAATGATAATGAAGATCATGAACCAAAATCTTTTGGTGAATGTAAAAATCGGCAGGATTGGATAAAATGGAAAGATGCCATCCAGGTTGAATTGGATTCGCTAAATAAACGTAATGTTTTTGGACCTATAGTCCTTACACCTGAAGGTGTAAAACCTGTTGGATACAAATGGGTTTTTATTCGAAAGCGAAATGAGAAAAATGAAATAGTAAGATATAAAGCTCGACTTGTTGCACAAGGTTTTTCTCAAAGGCCTGGAATTGATTATGAAGAAACGTATTCTCCTGTGATGGATGCAATTACGTTTCGGTATTTGATTAGCTTGGCAGTATCTGAAAATTTAGAAATGCGTCTTATGGATGTTGTTACAGCCTACTTATATGGATCACTTGATAGTAATATATATATGAAAATCCCTGAAGGATTTAAGATGCCTGAAGCACAAAGTTCAAAACCCAGAGAATGTTATTCTGTGAAATTACTAAGATCATTATATGGGTTGAAGCAATCCGGCAGAATGTGGTATAATAGGCTAAGTGATCACTTGATGAAAAAGGGATATGTAAATAATTCAATATGCCCTTGTGTTTTCATTAAGAAAACAACATCCGGATGCGTAATTATTGCTGTATATGTTGATGATTTAAACATCATTGGAACAAATAAGGAAATTCAAGAAGTTGTGTCATACTTGAAAGAAGAATTTGAAATGAAGGATCTTGGAAAAACCAAGTATTGTCTGGGTTTACAAATTGAACAAAAAGAATGTGGAATATTTGTTCACCAGACAAATTATACAGAAAAGATCCTTAAACGTTTTAATATGGACAAATCAAATCCTTTAAGTACTCCAATGGTTGTTAGATCATTAAACATAGAAAAGGATCCATTCCGTCCATGTGAAGATGATGAAGATATTCTTGGTCCAGAAGTACCATATCTAAGTGCTATCGGTGCCCTTATGTATCTTACAAATTGTACAAGGCCTGATATATCTTTTGCCGTAAATTTATTGGCAAGATTTAGCACATATCCAACAAAGAGACACTGGAACGGAATTAAACATATATTCCGTTATCTACGAGGAACGACAGACTTGGGAATTTTGTATTCAAAAGATGCTAATCCAAGTATAATTGGTTATGCCGATGCTGGATACTTATCTGATCCACACAAGGCACGTTCCCAAACTGGATATGTATTTATTCGTGGAGGCACTGCAATTTCTTGGAGTTCACAAAAACAAACGCTCGTAACAACTTCATCAAATCATGCCGAGATTATTGCACTACATGAAGCAAGCCGTGAATGTGTGTGGTTAAAATCAATGACCCAACATATCCAAATCTCATGCGGATTATCATTAGACGAGAAGCATGTGATACCATATGAAGATAATGCTGAATGAAAGAAGGATACGTAAAAGCGACAGAACTAAACATATTCCTCCTAAGTTCTTCGCATTCACCGAAGAGCTTGAGAAGAATAAATGTATTGATGTTCGTTACATTCAATCAAGTGAAAACTCATAAGATCTCTTCACAAAGGCATTTCCTATGACAATATTCAGAAAACACATATATAATATCGGGATGCGCAATCTACGAAATTTGTGAAGAATTATTTGTGTCAACATGAGGGGAGTTTACGTGACTGCACTCTTTTTCCCTTACTATGCTTTTTATCCCAATGGGTTTTTCCTAGTAAGTNCAAAGGCACTTCCTACGACAATATTCAGAAAACACATATATAATATCGGGATACGCAATCTACGAAATTTGTGAAGAATTGTTCTTGTCAACATGAGGGGAGTTTACGTGACTGCACTATTTTTCCCTTACTATGGTTTTTATCCCAATGGGTTTTTCCTAGTAAGTTTTTTAACGAAGCAGTATAAAAACACGTGATGAAGACAATCATTAAGATCATCATCACAAGGGGGAGTGTTGAAAAATAATATTTAAAATGTGTGTATTGAATATTTGAATGTTGAATATTTGAATGTTGAAAATTAGGTAAAATTAGGTGTTGAATATTGAAATTTGTGTGTGATGATGAAGGTAATGATGTAATTTAATTTTGGATTATTTGTAAAAATTTTCTATAAATAGATCTCTTATTTGTGAAGAAAAACACAATTGAGTTGAGAGAAAAATATTATAAAGTGTGTAGTGTGATAGTTTTGAGAGTTTGAGATTTTTACTTTTTACCGTAAATTTTTATTTTTTCACAACAGAAAATTTCTTTTAAGAACATGAATTATGTTGACTCGATATTTTTCAAGAACCGGACTAGCGAGCCGGTCCGGCTCACCCCAGTAATGGCCGCCGGCCCCAGCCCGTGTTGAAATCTCTCTATCTGGCCGCATACACGTTCAGAATCAATTGAAGCAAAAATTAGGGCAATTGGGTAAGTCGGCATTCCCTCTCCTATTAAGACAAAAATCGTTCCATTCCGGGGAAAAACGTTCGTCCAACCGCAATCACGGCGATTATCGGCGGCCTGCAGCACCTTCTGTTCCAGGTATGAAGTTTGTATCGGCCACTGCCGTTCTCGTTGGGGATTTGTCCGTTCTCGTTTTTTAATTGGAAATTTGTTTATGAAGTTGGTAATTCATTACTATTCTCTTGCTCTGTAGTTTTTTATTATGTGCCGATAAAGTTATATAAATTTCCTGTGAACGTAATTTTTGGTGTTCCCTTTATAGCATTATACTTATAATTTTGGTGCTGAAACACGAATTGCGAAAGGTTGGAATATTCAGAACTTATACAGTAGGAACAAATTGATAGTCGAAAAGAACAGTGTGAAGGGAATGAATTGTTACTGAGTTTATCTCGAAATTCCTGTGGTCCTGTTCTTTGTTAAGTGTACGAAACTGAAATTCAAGCATCTAGTTCAATTGTCTCATTTTCTTATTTTCAAGTTGTTTAATGAACTTACGTGCTATCTTTCTAGATTTCTCTTGGGAAAGTGCTTTAGCTCAACCTTTTTCAATATATGGTGCAGCAAACTCAAATTTTACAAGGATGGTGAAGGATGACGCATTAACGGTGACGGCTGCTGTTCACAAGCTGCAACTGTTTCTTCTTGAAGGAATCAGACATGAGAACCTACTGCTTGCTGCTGGGTCATTGATTTCTCAGAGTGATTACCAAGATGTGGTGACTGAGCGTACAATAGTCAACATGTGTGGTTATCCACTCTGCACCAATTCTTTACCAAATGAGCGTCCTTGGAAGGGGAATTATCACATTTCACTCAAAGAGCATAAAGTTTATGACCTTCAAGAAACATATATGTATTGCTCAAATGGTTGTCTGATAAACAGTCGAGCATTTTTCGGAAGTTTAGAGGAAGAGAGATGTTCAACTTTGAGCCCTGAAAATCTTAATGAAGTTTTGAAACTTTTTGAGGGGTTAAATTTGGACTCTGCAATGGATATGGGCAAGAATGGAGAGTTAGGGTTGACTGAGTTGAAGATTCTGGAGAAAAAAGATGCAGAATCTGGGGAAGTGTCTTTAGAGGAGTGGATTGGACCTACAAATGCAATAGAAGGCTATGTACCGCGGAGAGATCGAAGTTTAAAACCCCCACAACCTGATAATCTTAATGGAGAAATTGGTAATTTTATTCACTTCAACTGTCATTAAAAAAATTGGCTTCCATTTTTTAATAATCCACGTTAGTTCTGCTTCTATTCTAACATGATCTGGTTTAAGATATGCCATTGGTTCAATCGTTTCCTATCAAAAAATATATATATGCCGTTGGTTCATGTAACATCATCTATGCACATGTACTGAAACCACAATATGTTGCTCAACCAGGTGATGCAGATACCTTATCTAATAATCTGAATTTCACCAGTACTATAATCACTCAAGATGAGTATTGCATTTCGAAGACTGTCCCCCCTGTGAAAGCTGAAAAACCAGAAGGAAATGTGGGTCACAAAGAAGTAAATGACCTGGGAGGCCCAATGCAAAAGCCAAACACTCCTTCGGGAAGCTTTAGAGAAGCAAGATCAAAGATGTTTAATAAAGAAAAGAAAGCTGCTACGACGGATGACCAGCATAAAGTTTCCGAAAACCGTCCTGGTCCTAGCCAAAATAATCCCAACGTAGATGCTACGAAGGCAGGAAACAATTTAGGGAAAGAATCTAAAGGTGGTACTGTTGTTCTAAAGTCTTCTTTAAAGACTTCAGATTCCAAGAAAGCTACCCGTTCTGTCACCTGGGCAGATGGAAAAACTGATGGTAATGGGCTAAATAATCAGGAATATATAGAATTTGAAGATAGCAAGGGAGCTGTTGCAGAACCATATTCTTTAGGCGAAGAAGTGGATGAAGATTCATATAGGTTTGCATCAGCAGAAGCATGTGCTAGGGCTTTAAGCCAAGCAGCAGAAGCCGTGGCATCAGGAAAATCACATTCATCTGTTGCTTGTATAAAGTTCTCTCTTCTTTCTTTTAGGTTTTAGTCCACTAATTTATTTATAGTTATTTGAGATTATGTCCATTTTGGTTCTCATTGTGCGTGGCATCCAGTTTCTGAAGCAGATCTCATAGTAATGCCACCTCCTCATGGAATGACTGAGGCTAAATCTCTTGAGCATGGTGACGTCATAGATACAGACACTTCTCTTCTAAAATGGCCTGCAAAACAAGGAATTACAAATGATGATCCTTTTGATTCTGAGAATTCTTGGTATGATAGCCCGCCAGTGGGATTTAGTTTGACGGTAAGCTACCCTTTTAACTAAAGTCCGTTTTCATATTTTTCTATCCTTTTGTTTCTGTAATTTTTTAATATAAATGATGCCTTGTTGACAATTAGCATTTGATATTATTTCAGTTATCACCATTTTCTATGATGTTTATGGCATTATTCGCCTGGATATCATCATCCTCCTTAGCCTATATATATGGAAGGGATGAAAGGTACCATGAAGATTACTTGTCTGTCAATGGGAGGGAGTATCCACGGAAGATTTTTATGCCAGATGGCCGCTCTTCTGAAATTAAACTAACTCTGGCTGGCTGCCTTTCTCGGGCCTTGCCTGGACTTGTTACTGAACTTAGGCTGCCGACACCAGTATCAACTCTTGAGCAAGGAATGGTATGTTTTGGAGATTTTTCATTGTTTGATTGCGTTTTTTGGAGGAGAAATATGCACTCAGAAGTCTGACAATTGTTTGGAAAAAGTAACTTTCAAATTTTTTAATGTTTGCAGTTTTTTCAAGATTATTTATCCATACATTATTTCATTTTTCAAATCGACCATTCAAAACATGCCAATTTATTATACATCATCTCTCACATAGCTTGCTAACTTCAGCAGGAAGGAAAAAGTACTCACATCTTTTTCTTGTTATAGTCATAATGTGATTTTGTTTGTTGAATGATTTTTTTCTCAATTTCAACAGGGGCACTTGCTAAACACAATGTCGTTTCTAGATCCACTCCCTCCATTCAGGATGAAGCAGTGGCAAGTTATCGTTTTTTTGTTTCTTGATGCTCTTTCTGTCAGCCAGATTCCTGCACTCACGCCATATATGACAGATAGAAGAGTTCTGCTTCCCAAGGTAACGGACTGAAATTCTGAGCGGTTTTCTTTCCAGCTTGTGCTTATTAGTTGAGGTATAAGTTATACGTATCAATCTGGAAATGAGATGGTAGATATTAACCATCATTTCATTCTTTCAAAAAATCAGTGGAGTGCTATTTTTCTGATATTTTGGACAATGGTTTAATTATTTCGTTACCACTCAGCAATGACTCAAACTCACCCTTCAATTTTTCAATGGGACTAGTGGATTAGCTTAAGAAAACTTGGTCAAAATTTTGATTTGTTGGTTTCATTCAGTAGTTTTGCACAAAATCAAACATGCTTATAAATCGGATAGACCAATTATCAAACTAATTTCTTCACGTTTTTATATCGTATAGACTGAGAAATATATTAAGCCACAATAAGCTTCGTACTGTTTGCGGTCTTTATGAGTGTTTTGGAAAAATGTTTGGAGAAAATATGTTTCGAAAGATTGTATGTTTGGTACTTTGGGGAATGATTAAAAAATAGAAATTGAAGAATTATGTTAGGAAATATAAACGTGAAAGAAAATAGAGTTTCGGAAGATTATCTGGAGAATGTGAAATATGTATGGTTTTATTTTAGTAGAATGAATTTTTAAAAATCACTTTTGAAGTTTTGAATTATAGCAGAATTGAAATGCTTCTAGAAAATGCTTCCTAACATTGGCTTTCAATTTGGTAAGGTCTGACATTTTATCTCGGCCAATTCGGCCACTTATTTAAAATTGGTTTTATCAGTTAGGCTTAGAGTATAATATCAGCAGGACTGGTTCGTTCGAAAAGATTAGGTGTTTAGTACTTCCGTTAAGTTCGCAAGTATGCTGCAAATATGGTACTGGTTAGTTCGAAAAGATTAGGTGTTTAGCAGTTACGTTAAGTTCATAATTATGCAGAAGTTGAATATCATTTGTATTTTTTATATTCGAAAATCTAAGTTAAAATTTCTTTTTCTATCTTGAGTTTGGATCAAATCTGAATAACAGTGACATTGGATACTGTTCAAATTAATGTATATATGTACTGCATAAAATATCTTCAAACATGTTCTAGCTCTATGCTGATTTAATAATTATAAATATGAATAATATACTGTTAGAATCCACTTGAAAATGGAAAAATTGTGGTGGTGGCTTGATGAACTTGTAATTGTAGGACAAGCCACCATGGCAATTTTTCCATTTTCAAGTGGACTCTAACAGTATATTATTCATATTTATAAGATGAACTTGTAATTGTAGGACAAGGTGCCATTGCTTCACTTTGGAAATCACTGGGAAGTCCTTATCATTGATATTTCAAACTATTGTCATTATACAGTCTCATGATATATAGAAGGATCACCTTAAAAGGGTGGTAGCACTGGGCTCGCTTATTAATTTAGCATAATCCTTATTCCCTGTTATTTAATTTTTCTTTATTTTCTTCATGAATTTTGTAAAATTTCAGTTGGTTCTATTTATGAACAATAGGTCCTTGAGGGTGCACAGATAAGCGCCGAACAATATGAGATAATGAAGGGTGTGATCATGCCACTCGGTCGAGTGCCTCAGTTGTCAACTCAGAGTGGAGGCTAAGAAACCCAAAGGCCCGCAATGTATATAGAATAGATCTAATTATAATTTTCATCAAACCTGGTAACATTTGGGGGACTTGTAATGGAAATGTGCTGCTGGATAACATTATAGACAAGTGGTTTGAAGTATATGAGTCTTTAAGTAAAAGGAACTGCAGTTTTGACATGTTTATTTCACCTCCTGGTTTTGGAATACCCTTGAGTTAAAGAAGCGTCTGGGAAAAGGAAAGAGCTAAATATTTTGAAATGGAATGGAGTCTTTTCATCCTCTTGAATAATGCATTGAGAGTTGGAAATTGGTTTGTGTATTTATCGAAGTTTGATGAAGTAATGTTATACAGTTCTTAGAACTTGTATTACATCCGATATAGCATAAATTTAGCCGAATGTGATGGATTATCTTTTTGTGAGATAATTGGTTACTGACGCTATGTTTGGTATGAGTGATTACTGGAGGATTAAGGAAAGAATAATATATTATACGTTGTTTGACTGGTTTTTTAGTTGACACTTGATAACTTTCCGTGATAGACACACTGTACTCGCATGAAAAGAAGAGACATTAGTCCCAACTTTTTGGTGGTATACACAATCCTGAAATGAACAGGAGTACATATTTATTATTTCCCTACCCAATTTACCCTTTATCTCACAAACAAAAAGACCAAACTCTTCTCATCTCTCTTCAATGGCGGCTTCTCGTCATTGTCACCAGTTTCATTCGGGTTTGAAATGGACATGTTAGGCTGCAAGCATGAAGTTTCAACAGACGACGTTCTCAAATGACTATCAAATGCTTCGTCGGCCTCTTTCCTACTCTCGTACCCTTTGAAACAAGCCTCAGGAATTCTATAAACTTCGGAGTTTGCTTCAGACCACTTGTCATATACACCAGCTTTTCGTCCAACAAAAACAACATAGGTTATAGGCTGCATTCAAAAAAGTTTCAGCGCAAACCCGGGTACAATTTATAATATATATACATACAACGAATTCATTTGAACAAATGAAGAAAAATTTACTACACAAAACCACAAACTTTTATACAAAACATGTAATGGAGTCCAACCAATCCGTTGGACTGGTAATATGGACAGATTAACATAGAAAACATAATAGACAAACAAGACTGAAAATATCAAAAAAAATAGGACTCAACTGCGAATCCGCAAATCAATAATATATGTAAAAAAAATTGTCCAACAAAATAGAATTTGAAGACATCACCATCTTTTCGATTTACTATGTTTTACAAGTAGGTGGTAATCTTCACGGACTTCGGTATGAAATCCGGACAACACGTTCACAACCTTGGAATGGCCGATGAACGAACACAAACAATACGATGCACAACAACGACTCCGTTACACAAGAAAAAATAACCTCAAATCGTATGAGACCTGTAATTGGTGGAAGAAAAATGAAATAGAGGTATGCACAAAACATTTCAGCAGTTAATCTTCAAAAAATTCACCTTTTCAGTCGTCCTCCGTCCACTTAACTTCGCGAAGCAACGATGATGAAATCATAAATCGGAATAAGATTTCCCCAGCGACAGAGGACGTAAGGGTTAGGATTTGGGTTGAGGAAGAAAACCTCGTGGGTGAAATTTGTACCCAACTATTTGGCCAATTAACTACTATTTTAATATATACAATAAATTCCTACGCTCCAATTTATTTTTCCTAAATATATTTATGTTACTTTTTATTCTATCTATACTGTAAATTTAAAATTTTAATTATATATATAATTATTTTAAGAATACATATTTAAATAGCAATGGGGGCATTTAGGTCATTACATTAAAATGTACAGAAATAATCCATCATTTTAAAATCATACCAAACATCATGTTATTTATCCGACCATACTATTAATTCATATCTCTCATTTTTTAATCACTCTGATAAGTAATCATTTACTTATCTCATCACTCCTACCAAACGTAGCCTGATAGTAGTTTACTTTTGTTGAATAATGATAATTATTTAGTTCTTTTTGTGCATAATCTTTATGTGGTGGGAAGTTAGTTTTCTGTCGTAAAGTGATGTTTTTTAAGGGGTAGGCTTATACCTGATTAAATGAAAAGTATATAATATTTATATTGCAGAAAATAACAAAACCTTACTAATTATATGGGGCAAGGATGTCTACTTCTTGGCAGTATGCTAACCGGAAATAACTGCAAATCTATTATGTAAAATTAGGCCAGACCATTGTTCTAACATCGATGGTTTCAACTCCAAACCCGACAGTTTTGGTTCTGGATTCGACGGTACCTGTTCAAATAAAAGTTGGAACTGGATTGTACCGCTTGGATCTAATTTCATTCTGGTTTTTAATGGTTTTGTTCACAGTTCTTGTGGGGTCATGGATCCGACATCTAATTCTAATAATTATAAATGAGGGAAAAAATTTTGAACTTGTCTAAAATAAATAGAGCAGCATCTCCCCTTAAATAAGAGCATCCAAAAATATGAAAACATTTCCCAAGCAAAAGCCAAAGAAACAAAGACAGTTTTAACGGAAAAACGATTGAGTAAAACACATAACATGTGGGTCACAGATCGACATAAACATCAACAAATAATTTACAAGTCCCAAATATTTGAAATATAAGTTTTAACATACCAAAATAAACCGGTGAGCCAAAATAATCTAAGTATCATCAAATAGCTCTTAAGACCCGAGAATCTCACTCTAACTCGCGGACTCTGGCATCCCAGATCTCGCCTCACCTACCGTCAAGCACATGAAAACAAGAGGTAGCCGACATGCCGGTGAGTATAAACCCAGTATGATAAAATCAATAACATATGAGAATTAAAATGACAACTAGTTCATATGAAATCCATAAAGATGTAATATAATGCAATACATGATCAGAAGCTGCGGGCTATCAATAAATCTCAAGATCAAATGAATCATCTGGTCATAGGGTACCCAAGGAAGAAAATCTCCCAGCAACATCCACCGATTCATCCGCTCGGGATGGGATGTTGTGTTCTACGATCCCAGGACTATTGTGCGCCTATAGATATTGTTCAGGCCATAGCAGCTACCTCCGCAGACACTATGCCAACTCAACTATAGTCTCATACGTCCAACAAATCAAAACGACCTCAGCCATATCAAATCTGAATCGAAAAGTGGCTCAAGATGCAATGTAATGAAGCAAATCAATATCATCAACTCGATATCATAATAAGCTCATCTCAAGACAACAATCATCAACAAATCTAAAGTAATTCATCGAATCATAGAATTTACAATTTAAAATAAAAATGATATTTTCACCTCGTATGTTACCGACTGTAACATACTTTTCAAATATTACCAAAAAGAGATCGAAAGGTGTGGTTGAGAAGTCTTGAACCACCGAAATCTACTAATAATATCAACAAAAATACAATATCAACTAAATTCTTATTCCATCCAAGATTTTTACTCAAATCCAACTAAAAATATGATATACCGATAAACAAACCTCGATTCGCTACCAACCAACATAAATAAAATAATCTTGAGTCAACCCAAGTCAATAACGGAATATGAAAATACATAAGTTAAGAACTCATATCATTTATCCAAACAGAGAAATTTTTGTACAAAATTCATAATTAATTCAATACTGCCTCAAATCAAGATCCGCAAATTAACTATGCAAGAAAACTCAAAGCTCAACAATTATTCTTCAAAAGTTTTGTCGAATAATGTCATTTCCCCAGTTGTTCATAACCTGAAACGTACAACATAATTCTCGAGAATTCTGCATTAGTACATATATGGCACATTTTAGTATTTTGAGCATAACTTCCACAATACCCAATGGAATCTAGCCAATCTGATACCATTTTTAAGACAAGACGATGTTCTATAACTTTTATTGGAACATAAAATCCAAAATCCCAACCAATTAATCCCAAAATTCGAATAAACAAAAGGTATAGACGCAAATCTGCACTAACTCGAAATTACATACCAGTTTTAGTAAAAATCTTACATCTCTTTCATTTCTTCTCGGAATTGAGTGATTCAAGAACCAAATCGAAGCTAACTCGATGCTCTACAAGTTTGATGAAGGCCCTAACACAAAAATCCAAATACAACAGTCCCATTTACATGAAAAACAGAAAGGTACAAAAGCTGTTTTTACACATAAACAAGGAACCATGCTCATATCCTTTTTAAATTCAAACCAACACAAATACAATATCTCCAATATCTTAATATCTCAAATATCAATTCTAAATTTCGATCCATTTTCAAACTTGAATAAAAGTGAGAAATACTTACATCATCTTGAAGCACATGGTGAGAGGATTAAAAATCTACCTTTATTTCATATTTTACTTGAGCAAATCCCCCATAAAATGAGGAAGAGAATTCGAAAATGGAAGGAAAGAAAGGATGAGGGTTTCTTACATGAAAGAGAAGGAGAAAGAATGGTGTGGTGGAGGGGGGTTTACCTATTTTTTTTAATTGTGTAGTCAAAGTGTACACTTTAGTGATCAAAATCCTCATTTTCTTCTACTACATGTTTTTTTTACTACTTTAACTTAATCCAATAATTATCATTAATCTCATATTATTATTTGGGACATCACAATTCTAATGGATTTGAACTAAAAGTTTTCTTTTAAATTGTATTGATTAAAGAAAATTGTTCTAATATCCAGAACTCACTAATACGAAATGATGTTGCTGAAATCCAGGATGGTAGCTGGGAGGTCGGATCTTCGCTTGGAGAGCTCGGATCAAACCTTTTTACTTCTACCTTTACCTCATCTACGTAACAACATCGTGAGGACTTCTGGTCTCCCCATACAACTCCAACTTCATTCCCCGCAGGATATTTCAGCTTTTGATGGTAAGTGGAGCTCACAGCTCGTAAGTCAGTCAGGGCCGGTCGGCCCAATATACTTTGTAAGAAAAAGGAGCATCCACCACAGTAAAACACGTCATTTTGGTGATGCGGTGCGGTCCCGTCCCCAAAGATAAGGGGAGCATGATTTGTCCAACGGTTTGGACCGCATGTCCCTTGAAACCAAATAAAGGCGTAGAGATATGGTCAAACTCCAAGCATTCCACCTTCATTTGATAAAGGGTTCTTTTGAAAAGAATATTAACCGAGCTTCCGATATCGACAAAGATTCTTGCGACGTCATAGTTGGCGACAGTAAGAGTTACTAATAAGGCATCGTTATGAGGTGCCACAATACCTTTCAGGTCCTCTGGTCCGAAGCTGATAATGGGGGATTTGGGAGCGAGGTCTAACCCCAGGCTCTCCAACCTTCTACCATGGGCTTTGCGAGCTCTACCTGAATCTCCGTCCGTGGCGCCGCCAGTTATCATGTGTATTACACCTCGGGTCGGGTCATTAGCTATCTGTTGGACCTGAGGCCCTTGCTGCCGTGGAGGGTCATCTCGGCCCCCTTGATTGGGTCGGTTTTCTCCAGGTGGTCTTTGATTCACCCAGGGGGGTCCCGGGCCTCTCCTATTATCTTGACGGTGTCCTTCGCGTCGGGTTAAAAGGCCCTTCATGTGAGGGTCTCTCTGCATGATCCTCTGCACCTCTTCTATCAGTCTTTGGCAGTCATTTGTAATGTGACCGTATTCTTGATGGAACTCACAAAACTTATCCGAGGGAGGTAGACGTGACCCTTTTTTGGATTGTTTCGGGCGTTCTAACTTCCTCCTTTCCTCACAGATTGCCATGGATCTTTCCAAGCTCATGGCCAATGGGGAGTAAGGGAAGGGTCCAGGACCCCGGCCTCGTTCCTCTGCTCTTTCTGCAGGCCTCTTCCTGCTCGGCTCTACTTTCTCCTTCCCCTTATCCTTATCTCACGGTTTTGTATCTGAGCACCTTTGCCTCTGTGCATCTTCGAGGTTCACATATTTTTCGGCTCGGCTCAGGAGTTCATCATAGCTGTGAGGGGGTTTTTCACCAAGGAATTGAAAAATTGTCCCCCCCGGAGGCCTTGCGTGAAGGCATTTACCAAGGTTACTGTGGCAGCAGCCGGGACCTCCAAGGCCGCGCTATTGAACCTTCTGATGAAATCCCTTAGCGAGTCTGCGTCACTTTGTTTCACACTGAACAAGCCCAGGGAGGTCTTCAAGTATCTTTTTCTTGTGGCGTATTGGTTCATGAATACGGTGCTAAATTCTCGAAGCTGGTAATGGAATGTGGCGGCAGCAGATCGAACCACTTCTGAGCCGGTCCTACCAAGATGGTAAGGAAAACGCAGCATTTCACCCCGTCTGAGTATCTATTGAGCATGGCGGCGTTATTGAACCTCCCCAAGTGTTCTTCAGGGTCAATACTCCCATCATAATCCTTACGGTTGGCTGATGGAAGTTAAGGGGGAGGTCCTCATTCAGTATTTCGGGAGAGAGCGAGCTTTCCCTGTCCTGCATAGGAGGTCGGCCTCCCATCTGTCTGCCCAGCCTCCTAACCTCCTCCCATATGGCCTCTAGATGTCCAGCAAGAGGAGGAGGAGGAGGAGGTGGAGGTGGCTAGGAATGGCAACTTTCACCACGGGTTTGGGACCCCACGGGGAAAACCCGAAACGGGGATGGAGATCCCCAATTTTTTCANAAATCTCCGAATTCGTCATCGTCTTGCCATATTAATATTTTTGAAATGAGGATGGGGGCGGGGATGGGATTTTAATCCCCGAAGTAATCCCCGAAAAAGCGGGGATGGGGGCAGGTATGGGGGTGGGGATGGAATTTGGGGATGGGGATGGGAATGGCAAACCCGCCCCCGCCTCGGCCCATTGCCATCCCTAGAGGTGGCCCTGGTGGTGGCATTGGAGGCCGGTTTCGATGGAAAGCCTCATCTACAGATCTGTTAATCAACTGGGACAGCTGGTCTAGACTAAGATCAGCCACTCTTTTCCCTTGACCACCTCTAGGGCCTGTACTTTTTCCTCTCTGTCCCCACATGTCTACGTCTTGCTCAGTATTTTCCTACAGACGGCGCCAATTGATGTTGCTGAAATCCAGGATGGTAGCTGGGAGGTTGGATCGTCGCTTGTTGAGCTCGGATCAAACCTTTGAAAGGTAGCTAGGAGGTCGGTTTTCACTTGGGAAGCTCGGATCAGACCTTCGAAATCTGGAACACAAACAAGAGTGTTAGAAGGGGGCCGGAAGGTTGTTCCAGCGTAACTCCTCCGACGCTCAAGTCAGAGAGTAGAAAACTGATAGAATACTGTGTGTAAAGTGAGTGAATATATGAATGCATAAACCATGAACGAAACCTGGTATTTATAGGAGAGAAATAGAGTCCTGATTTGGTAGATTTAGATCCTCAGAATCTTGTGAAAGATTTGGTTATATCTTGTAGACTTGGTTAGTTCCTGCAAAGATTTGGTTAATCTCAATGGGCTTTTCCCTTTTTGAGCTGGATTTCTGTGTGCTACCCGTTAATATCTAGGTAAGAGCTCTCAGAGGAATGAGCCCGCGTAGGATCTCGGTTTTTTGGGAGCTCGGCTCGGGAAGTCGGCCAAAGCATTCTCAATCGGCGTGGGAGCACCCTCTGGGAGGTCGGCTAGGCTTCGCTCTTGGAGGTCGGCATGGGAGGTTGGCCACCTCACTGACCGACAAGATTGTGGATACAGAGGGTCGGCCCAGATGACCTCCCGCCCCCTTCGTTCGAGTGGGGACTTTCTAAATGTTGGTCCAACGACCATCTGGACTACCGAGAGTGGGCCGAGCCCATCCTCAATCCGGGGTTATCACGAAAGAAAAGAAAGATGCATTATTAGATCATGTTATTTATATTGGAAGCAATGTGAGGTTATATGCAAGTCTCTATTAATCTTGAAACTAGCTCTTCACAAAATTACATACACAAAAACTAGCTAGGGGAATTTTGATTTATCCATATCTTATTCGCTTTTTATATAGATTTAGACCTCTAATTACTATTAGGTACCATTTCAGAGAAAACAACGCCAAGTACGAGGTTAGGTTATTCAGGAATTTCATTGTAGATGAAAGTTTTGGAGCTAAATCACATATTTATTTTACACTTTAATACTTACTAGTAAACTTTTATTTGTACTACAGTAAAACGTTTATAAATTAATAACATCTTTAAAATAATTTTTTTTGTCATCGGTCCTGACTTGGGTTAATGTGCTAAATTAATAATTTCGATAAATTAATAAGATAATAATTTTTTGAAAGACATTTGTATAAAATTATGGCCCCCTCAATATTATAAACTAATAATTCTTTAAAGTTACTTGGGGCAATTTATTAAAATATGATTCTATTATTGTTTGTTTTTTTTTATGAAACATGTAGCGAACATGATTGCAAAAGAAAGGAAATTTTTTGTTTATACAGTTAATTTTATTTGATTAGTCACTATAATAAATATATTTAATTATTAAAAACAATGAATATCACTTATGTACAATGAAATTTTTATATATTTTAGTTCAAAGAATATGATATCGAAGTTGGTAACTTTTCACGTAATTAAATTTATGTTTGTTGAATCCGAAAAATAGGAAATTATTCACACATCGATTAATTAATACATCTCTAAATGAATAAAATCTTATGTTCCCAAATTTATTAATTTATACGCGTTTTACTGTACTTTATTATTTTTTTTCGTTGAAAAAATACGAAATGGTTTTTCGTTATGTTTTCAATATTCGTTATTTTATTGCTATATTATTCCGAAAAATGCATTTCCTTTTTTTTTTCCTTGTTGGCTTGCAAGTTCTTTTTCCTCCACATTATTTAATGATAGTGGAGTAAAAGAAACAAGACAAAGAGATGAGTTGGAGTATAGGTCATGGACACATTTTGTTAGATTAGATTACCAATAGAAAATAAATTTTCTTTCCAAAATATGATTTATCTATTGAACTAATAACTTTGTGATTAAATAATACTAGTACATTGACGCACACAACACACTGACGCACGCGTTGCATGCATGTACAATATTTTTAATAATTCATGTTGTTTATATTTAAATGAGGATCAAAATGTAATTATAAGAAATAGTGAGTGACTACACTGTCATTTTGATATATGAATTAAAAAAATAAATAGAAAAAAGACATAAGCAAGAATAGAACCTGCAACTTGATAATTAAAAAACAAAGATTCTATCCACTGAGCTTCATCAATCTTACATTAAAATTTTAACATTTTATTAATATATATAATTATTAAAATAGACCACGACACCAAAATTTAGTTACTATAAGTATCTCATACTTAATAATATAAATAATATAGAAATATAGATTTTCCCATTTTTTGAGAACAACTTTTAAGCTCTATGTAGTTCTTGCTAAACTAGGGCAAAGGACAAGTCTACGCACTAGGGGACAAAACTAATAGACTAAAAAAACACTTAGTTTCAAGTGACTTATTGCCACTAACAAATTTCTTGTGGAATATTATATGCCAAAAAAAAAACAAAAACAAAAGATTTAAAAGACATCAGTTTGTTTAAATTATCGGTTGTCACTTATTCTATCCAAATAATTGTATGGAATACATGCTTATAATTGTATATTTGTCTTTTTACGATGTTGGTTTTTTAAATCGTCAAGTTTCAATTTTTGATATCCTATGAATAGGGGTTATCTCTAGCTCAGGTGGAAGGCCCATGATAGACCCAGATATTCTCCTATAAATACTAGGTTTAAGTGTCTAATTCATCATTCACTATATTATTTTTCAGCATCACCCTCTCTCCACTTATATCCCCAGTCTCTGACTTGAGTGTCGGAGGAGCTATGTCGGGTGTAATGCCCGAAATTATTGAATTGCTAACTTGATGTGATTATGAAAAGACGAGAACGATTTGGGACAGCATGTGATATGGTGTGTGTTGTAGTCCAGCAGACCCCGCGCACATGCGCGGAGACGAGGCGCGCATATGCGCGAGCAAGTGTACTCCTAATGTGCCGAGATAGAATGTCTCGCATATGCGCGAAGACAGGGCACGCATATGCGCGAGAAGCAGAAATCCTTATGTGCCGAGACAATAGGTCTCACGCATATGCGCCGGTTTTGGACGCGCATATGCGCGAGCAGTGATGCATGAAAAAAAATGACACATGTCTTGCCATGCAATTGAACATGTAATCAACCTCCAACTTCATTTCCTTCAGAATCAACAGAAAGAACCGAGAGAGCTCCATGAGAGAAAGATTCAAACTTCTTTACATCTTAGAATTGTGATTTTTCAAGATCCGGCCGTCCGATTTTCAATCCGAGTTTGGTTTCGTGTTCCTCTCGCCAATAGCTTCGAAATGATGTAAGTTTTATTAAATTCCTGCATGGTTTGAAATTCAGATGTTGGAGAAATCATGATATGATTGTTATTATGTGTTCTTGAGCTTATGGTCATCGTGGAATTGAAACCGGATTGAAGAACGGATCATGTATGATATTGTTATCATTTTTCCAGATTATGGTTGAATGAGTTTGTGCAGATTTTGATATTGAGGGTTGTAATTGTAATTAGTTATGGGTTATGGTTTGTATCTCTTATTGTTTGAGTTGCCTGATATCTCGATATGACGCCGTTATGCCGCTGAAACGTATTTCGATTGAGATTTCTTGTTGAAAGTTGTAAGTTAATATTGGCTATCGAAACATGTCATTCCAGATTTGGTATTGAAGACTTGAAGTCGACAAGTCAACTTCAGAATCGGTAAAAGAACGAACCAAAGCCAACCCCGATAACAGAAAGGTATAAATCAATGTGATCTCGGGAGAGATAACTCGAGTAAGAGATAACTTGAGTTCCCAAAATCACATACTATATTGTTATTGCTTTGATATGATTGCAATTCTTGAGATTAATTTGTTTAGTCTATTGAGTTATAGCATTCATTGGCAGAGGTGCCAAGTCACTGGACGTTTGGTTTATATCAATGTGCTTAGGAGAAGATCGACTCCTATTGTAGAGACTCGATATAGTGGACCAAAGTTCGGGAATAGGAACGTACCGCCACCCCGAATGGGAGAGTAGGTGGGAGACTTGTTACATTCTTATTCAAACCGGGATCCCTAAACTAGATAAGAGTCGAGTCAAAGAGTAAGAGTTAAAGAGTTTGAATTACAGAATTGTATTGATTTATGTTTTCGTAGAGTACGATGCTTGGTACATGTTATATGCTTTGTATATGATTATATGAAATGCATGTATACATTGTTTATACTGGGAAACATGTTTCTCACCGGAGTATCCGGCTGTTTTTGTGTTTGTATGTGTGCATGACAACAGGTGGGACAGGATCAGGGTCGAGAAGAACTTGAATGAGTGAACTTAGAGTGGTGATCCGGGCTTGATTGGAAGACAAAAACTGGTTGTTTATCACTAGACATGTGGTTGTGAATAATAAACACTAGTTGTATGACTTTAGTTGGAATAAATTTGTATAGTTGATCCTAGATTACGTAATTGATCCATTTAATCCCTAGAACGATTAAGAAATGAGTGAGCGTCCGGGTCCCCACATCGGGACACCCTTCCGACCCACTTCTAACGGTCTTCTTCTTGATTTTAGGCTCAGAGCAAATTCGAAGCCTGCGTCTGGACTAATGTTACTTGCTGGAATCAGACCTTAAATTTTCAGTGAATATCAGTTTTGATATGTTATTTTTATTTATTTGTTGTTTTGGTCATTTCTCCGATGTAAAACATAAGAGTAAAACTCAATTTTGATAACATGAATAATCGTTTTCGAAATTTGTAGACTCGATCGATACCCATTGTCTGGATGGAGTGGGTCGGTCATACTTAAATATCAAAGCACACCACTAAGAAACCGCCCCCTCCAGAAAGCACCTCTATCCCACTCATAGTTCTTTTTTAATTTTATTTTTTAAGGATATTCCACTCATAGTTCTTAGTACTGATAAAAAGGTTAAAATGTGTTTTTATTTTTCATCCTCCCAAAAAACCAAAAATAAAAAATGAAAAACTCAATGTTTTCAGGAGCAAATAATTAAATAAATAAAACAAAGAAAAAAGCAAGTTGCTAATCTATTCAAAGTGGTCACAACTGCACTTCACAACTTCCTTTAACTTCCCAAAACGTGGGTTCAAAGCCTATAAAATTCTATAGCACCCACTAAAACAAGACGAAAGTTGATTCTCGAGCTCAACTTTTGTACTCGAACTTCACTTCATTCTATCTCAATTTCAAAGCCTAATCACTTTAGCATTGCATGCGCATGTTATTTATAAGAAGTGGCCTAGTTGTCTGGTTTCTCTTGGTCTTTTCTTAACTATATAAGCCAGTTTCGGGGCAAAATCTTGGGTTGATCATGGAGTTAATGTTGGGATATTTTGTCTTGTTTTTTGGTATCTGTTTATGTTGTTGTTCTCTTACAGCTCAATGCAGGCATTTGGAGTACTCGGAACTGATGAATTATCGCGAAGTTTCTCATATTTCGGTGTCGCCTTCTCCTGCGCCAGAGGCTGCTGCTTCTGCACCGGCATCAAATGAAAACTCACTGGATTCTGTACTAGTTTTCAGTGTGTTATCTTATGGTGCTGTAGGAGATGGTGAAACAGATGATACACAAGCGTTTAAAACGGCTTGGGATTCCGCTTGCCAATATGAAAGTTCGGCGGTTTTTCTTGTTCCTAAGCACTATCAGTTCATGATACAATCTGCAATCTTCACGGGGCCTTGTAAGAGTTCTCTCGTTTTCCAGGTAATGCTCACATTTTCTCAAGTCTAATATTTTATAATTTTTCTTTGAAATGATATTACTTCGGTGTAATATTCTCTTTGGAAAATGTTTTCTTTCTTTATGAAATGCAAGATCGAAGGAAGTATGATGCCACCAGACGGACCTGATTCGTGGCCGACGAAACTCAGCAGACGACAATGGCTCGTTTTTTACCGAATAAATGGAATGTCGATGCAAGGAGGTGGACTCATAGATGGCAGAGGACAAAAGTGGTGGGATCTTCCTTGCAAACCTCACAAAGTAACTTCACTTTCTTGCTTAGAAGTTTTCATAAACTTATCAATCTTTTTCTGTATGATGACTTACTAGAAGTTATAACTTAACAGGGTGTAAATGGTTCGACTTTGCCTGGTCCTTGTGACAGCCCAGTTGTAAGTCCAGGACAGTAATGCGTTCCGTAAAAAAATTAGACCATAGTTTACAATATCTTCGATCATTTTCGAACGTTACTCAACAACGTTGTCATGTTTCTTGATTCTAGGCCATAAGGTTCTTTTGGAGCTCAAATTTGACGGTACAGGGGATTAAAATCAAGAACAGCCCACAGTTCAATTTTCGCTTCGATAACTGTCACGACGTTTACATCGATTCACTCTATGTAAAAGCTCCTTCTGGAAGTCCTAATACAGATGGGATTCATGTAGAGAACACCAATAATGTGAAAATACACAATTCAGTAATTTCTAATGGTAAATCTCTCAAACTCTTGTAAGGTCATACTCCATTTTCGCAATTTATTTATAACATTTTTGCTCTATATATTACCTAGGGGATGACTGTGTATCCATTGGAGCTGGTTCTTTTAATGTAGATATAAGGAATATAACTTGTGGTCCTAGCCATGGAATAAGGTACATTCCTTTGACATTTCTTGATGTATCTCCCTTTGTTTTGTGGAACTTTCACCTTTTATATTACTCAAAACATGCAACATTTTAACCTTACTTGACACTATAGCAACCACAATTTCTTTCTTGAGAACAAAGAATTGTGTACAAAAGTTGCCTTTATCTTGTGGGCAGTGACCAATGGTCCCAAAAGTTCTACCTCTCCCTGTTTGATCATTTCAACGGAAAACAATGATCCCGTCTGCGGTCCCAATTCCGCAGCAATATGAATGGATATTTTTATAAACTAGGTTAATTATACCGGGGCTCATTGCTCAAACGCCTCGCTTCGTGGGTCCGGAGCGTGACATGATAATGTGAACCAACTTATCTCACAAGTTTGGTTGTTTTTAACTTCTATTACCATCTGCTCTATGCAGCATTGGCAGTCTTGGAGTCAGGAACTCGAGGGCATGTGTTTCGAACATCACGGTAACCGACTCGACTATTAAGCACTCGGACAACGGGGTCAGGATCAAGACATGGCAGGGTGGATTCGGAGCTGTGTTGAATGTTAAGTTCAACAACATTCTTATGGACACCGTGCGAAATCCTATCATCATCGACCAATATTACTGCGACACAAAGAAATGCTTGAATCAAACTTCTGCAGTTTACATCAAGGACATTTCATACTCCAGAATCAAGGGAACATACGATGTTAGAAGCCCACCAATGCGTTTAGCCTGCAGTGACTCCATACCGTGCACAAATATTTCGATTTCGGATATTGAACTCTTTCCTGCTCAGGGACAGAGATTCTTGGATCCATTTTGCTGGAATGCTTATGGAGATATTAAGACAATTACAGTCCCACCAGTTTTTTGTTTGTTGGAGGGATCTCCACTGTCTTTACCTGCTAATGATGTTGATAAATGCTGATATATATCTTCCTATGATCATCATCATTATATATATA